>NW_027527525.1:5260132-5348376 GCF_008692635.1 Crocuta crocuta | reverse complement strand
GCAGGTTCTCCGGTCCCAGAGCCTGGCTGGAAAAGTTAATGGGCCATCTCCGTGAGGGGGACCGAGCTGGCCGGGCCTGCCTCCCACCCACCCCCTCCTCTGGAATGCCGTGTTTATTTACGGCTCTGTGGATCTCTGTTTCTCTTGGGAAATCACTTCTCCCAGGGCCGGGGAGCTGGCAGGATGTCTCCCAAGGCTCCCTTCCCCCCCAGCAGCTAGAGCTCTTGGACACCAGGGCTTGGACACCTTGGGAGAAGAGGAGGAGGTGGGCCTGCAACTGCCGTTGGGGACTCCTGAGTGGTCAGCCTGGATTCACACCCCGGGTTCACACCCTCTCCTTCCCCCTTTCGGGTTCGGTTTGGACCCTGGAAAGAGGGTGGGGACTTAAAAGTGAAAGCGGCCAAACAAAAGCAGCGGGATTTCCCTTTCCCTGCCCCCACCCCACCCCAGCGAACAACCCCAGGATGATGCCAGGAGCAGAGGTGCGCGGGCTCTTAGGTTAGTAGGTGGTGTGAGCCAGACTTAACCATCTGGTGTCTTTCTATTCAAGGCTGCGATGGTGGCTCTGGGCCCACCTCACATTCAGTGCTTCTTGTTGGGTCCTCCAGAGCCTCGTGCCAGACCTCACTTCCCAGCTCTACTGTCCCCTGCACGGGGGAGCCTTCCCCGAAGTGGTCCCCGCCCCCTGGCCCCCAGACCAGGATTTCTGTGGGTCAGCGCTGCCGACATTTGGGGGCAGGCGGTGGTTCGTCGCGGGGCTGTGCTGTGCCCTTTGATGTGTGTTGAGCATCCCTGGGCCTCCTCCACCGGCTGCCGCAGCACCTTCCCCCAAATGCCTCCAGATGCAGCCAGATGTCCGTCCTCCCTCCCCCTCCGCAGCCAACCATGGGGCCAAACCACATTCCCTGTTCTGCTTCCTTCACAACCCGATTCCCTCTCTGACGTGATCTGGTTTTTCCCACCTGATCCCGCCAGTGCTCCGGCCCAGCAGCACGTTATATCCACCTGAGCTTTAAAACATACCAGCGCTGGGCCCCACCCCACGTAATCCCATCAGAATCTTGGGAGAGACTCTTTAGAAGCTTCCCAGCTTGGTCTTCTGGGCAGCCTGGGCTGAGGAACATTTTGCTCTGTCCTTCTGGCGGGTAAGCCACCGCGTGAGGGAGGAACCAGGCGGCCTTGACCACAGCTGTGGGTTCCGAGAATAATGCCTGGCGCGCAGTTCCACTCGGCACTGAGGTCCCACATGTGCGCAAACGCTCCAGAGAAGCCATCATAGCTAGGAGGTGTTCTTTGTTCTTTCGCTGGTATCGTTCATTCGCTCAACAAACACTCATCCAGTGCTTGCTATGTGCCAGGTGTGGTGGGGCTACATGCTGGGGGTGCCAAGCTGAGCAAAAGTGAACCCCATCTTCTCGGCGACCCCAGGCTCCTAGCTGGCACAAGGTTGCCCATAGGATGAGATCATTGCTAGACTGGTGGTGTGCGGAAAGCGGCATAGATAACAGGGGAGCTCGTAAACAGACACAGGAAGGAACCTCGTTTCTCTTCGCGGGGTGTTTTACTTAGTCCTGACACTTAGGTAACATCACAGCAGCTGAACCAGCTGAGGTCGTGGGTGCCCACCTAACTTCCGATAGGAGCCACCTGCCTAAATGTGGCCCCATTGGGACCCAGACCCAGATCGGCCTCCCTCGGTGGCCCATGTTCCTTCCAGTAGATGCTGCTGCAACCAGAGCCGAGGCTAGAACACAGGACCCGGGTCCTCCTGTGTGCACAGCAACCGCTCGGTGCTCTTGACTGCACATAGGATGCGCGCCGCGCCCATCGCTGTCCCGCTAGAGACCATATGTCTCCTGCCCCTTGAACAGTTTTCCCCCGCGAAGCCCTTTCAGTCTATGAAGCCGAGAATCAGACTGTCTTTGTTTGGGTTCCTCGGAAGGAGCCCCCGAGACCAAGATGTAAGTGAGGAGGGTTTATTTGAGAAGTGTAGGGAGCCAGGAAGGGAGCCTAGGAAGAGGAGGTGGGGGGGAGGGGGACGGACGTGGGGCACTTGCCAGCAGGTTACCACGGTGGGCACCAGCGGAGACCGCGGAGGGGTGCGACAGGCATGGGACTCCCCAGCGCCACAGTCACTGCTCTGCGCTGCTCAGTAAGGGGCCATTCTCGCCCTGCGCTTCCGGGCTGCCGTTCAGGAGCAAAGTGGGCCCGGAAACCAGAGAGCCCCCAGGCAAGGAAACACAGGCGCTGGCAGTTAGAATTCCGTGAGGTTCAAGTGCACGGAAGGGGACACACGGTGCGATGGGGGCAGCATGTGCTCAGACCCAAAGGAGCACTTCTCAGATTTTTTTTTTTTTCAGTTGTCAGTCTCATTTTTTGAGCACCTGTTGTATACAGAGCTCCCTCCAGGCTGGGTTTGAAGATTTGAAATAGACATTCTGTCCCGAAGGGGCTGGCGGTCACAGACAGGTGGCCCGAGGGCTGTGAAAGCCTCACCTCTGCCAACACTGCCATGAGAAAGGCCCAGCTCCTCAGCTCAGCACTCAGGGCACCTCTGTGGGCAAGACGCAGCCCCTTCTCCTCATCCACCCCCCCCCCCCCCCCCCCCCCCGCCTCCCCAGCGCTCTGCTCCCTGAGTTCTAAACTGCTTGCAGCTCTCAAAAAGGCATCTTCTCTTTCTCTTCTCCCTCCAGACTTTTATACATTCTAAACCCTCTTCTTTGTTCCCAGACTAGCTCCCCACCCTTGATGAGCCAGGTTAGTAACTCCTCCCCTGGGAAGCCATCCCTGAATAACACTCCAATCCAGGTGCCCTTGGCTGTTGTCAGGGTCGTGATTCTTATTCCTATCAGAGGAGCCATCATAGAGATTGTCATTGCATCTTCTCTGTAAGCCTCAGGGAAGCCGTGGATGCATGTATTCTTTTCACTGGGCGTTAAACTAGGCCGGGGTGTGAAAGGTAGGCCTGAATTTCAAACTCCGCTTAACAGCTTCCTAATTGTGGGGCTGGGGCTGGATTTTAAGCCTGGGCTTTCTAGTACTTAGAAATGGGCACAATAACGCTTCCCTCACCAGAGTGTTGGAAGCATTAAAGAAATTCATGAAAACTGCCTAGAACACAGTACATACAGGTGTCTGAGTTAGGGCCTGGACAGAAGGTGGAGTAGTGACGGAGTTAGTGGATAGAACACTCACAGGTGGCTGGGCAGGGGTAGGCAGAGCCAGCCGGAAATGAGGAAGCCCTGGGCTAGGAACAGCTTAAAGGCCCAAAAGAGCAAGGGAGGGGTGGCCCCTGGAATCTTCTGTGACGATAAGGAGTAAGAACCAACCTTGACTGTGGCCACTGTTCTAAATCATTTAAGCTGCATTTATGGGGTATTCCTGTTTGGCCCACTTGGCAGATAGGAAAGCTGAGGCACCGAAAGATTCATTTTCTCTGCGTCTCGAAGTTGGGGTGGGACCTTGCTGGCCTTTGACCCTCTTATCTGTGTGTTTGGTGAGTGGGAGCCGCTATTGCTTCTAATGCTACTACTGTCGCTGTGCGTGGGCCCCAAAGTACGAGGCAACGGCGGCTCCCAGGCGAGCTAGACGTCTTCCAGCTGACTTATTAGCTACAAATTGTAGCCATCTCACCTGTACCCTAAATGGGTATATTTATTGAGTAATGAAATTGAAAATCTCATCCCTTGAAGCTTCTGGTAATATAGGAAATTATTCACTCCAAAGAGTTTTAATACTCTTGCCTATTTGTTGACTCTGTGAATTCTTTTTGACATTTATCCAGGACTTCCCGACTGTTTGGGAAGGAAAGCAAAACACCATCGTCAATGTTGTAGGTAGAAATAGAAAAATAGGGTTTTCCATTCAGATTGAAACGTTAGGCACTTGCAGGTGGTCATTGGATTTAGATGGCAAGTTTAACACTCCTGGCTGAGGCCACCCAACCTGGAAACCACGGCAGACATCCTGCCCAGCGGGCACCCCACAGTCAAGATGGGGATCATGGTGCTGACACACAGGGGTTCGGGCTGACCTTGTAAGGCTCCATAGTGATCGCTGTGCCCGGCCTCGTCCCAAGATGTTAATACAGGTTTACTCATTCAATTCCCATAACTACCTTCTAGGGTGGGGTCTATTATTAGCTCCATTTTGCAGTTGAGGAAGCTGAGGCACCAGGAAATGAAGTAATTTGTCCAGAGTCACCCAGGTGATAAGTGGAAGACTGCTAATTGAAGTCCAGAGTCTGACTCAGGATCCCTTCTCTGAACTGCGGTGTTATTGCCTCGCTAAGGCCGTCTTACGTTACAAGTGAGGCTCAGAGAGGTACAGTGACTTGTTCAAAGTCACCCAGCCTTATTAGCAAGAGAGTTCACAAGGGTCTTAGTGACTCCTTCTGACCCTGAACCATCCTGTCACCTTGGACGGCTCACTTAACCTTTTTTTCAGTTTTCTTACTCATCTGTTAAACAGGGCTAATACTTATACCTTTAAATACTTTAAAGAGACTAATCATTTCTGCCCTGGCTCCTTTTAGATATGAGGACCACATACAATGTATGTGGGCACCTCAGGTAAACTGCAGGGTGCTAGAACAGGTTTTTAATAAATAGCAGTAGCACTGACCCCAGTCAGCAGAGTTCAGAGCACATGTATTAACACCCACAGTTCATCATTCCTAATCCGTAATCCTCAGCACAACCCTTCCAGGCTTATAGCTGAAGAATCAGTTATAGCCAGGGAAGTACCTTGCCAGGGTATGGAAGCTGGTGAGGGCACTTCCTGAGATTTGAACCTGACTAGCCTGCGTTGGAGCTCCTAACCAGCAGCTATATTATTATTATTATTTTTTTTTTTTTTTTTTTTTTTAGAGAGAGAGAGAGAGAGAGAGAGCGCATAGGGCGAGTAGGGGAGAGGGGCAGAAGGAGAAAGAGAGAGCTGGACGGGCTTGATCCCACAACCCTGGCATCATCACCTGAGTGGAAACCAAGGAGCCAACGAGGCGCCCCCACCCTCAGCAGCTATATTATTAACAAATGTTGTCAATGTTACATTTTGCTCCACACACACCTTTTCTCAAGCCCTAGCTACAGCCACAAATAAAGGGAAATCATTTCTTTATAAAACCTGAATCTGGAAGGGAGTGGTCTTTTTTTTTGCAACATCCTAACAGAGATGATGGCAAATGTCCTCTGTACCTCCTTCAGGGACGAGCTTGAGGAAGCTGTGAGAGGGACTTAAGGGCCCCGGAGCCCTGCCCTGTGAAATCCTATTACTTGTATCCCAACAGAAAGGGCAGAGATGGCTGACGTGGCTGGAGGAGGAAGAACCCAAAGAAACTAGAAAGAGGAGCTGAAAATAAACCTCCCAGGGGCAAAGAGCCCGTTTACGTGTGACCCCATGGTGTTACTTAGTTATGTCTGCCATGAGTGATTTTAGACAACAGGTAACCTCACGAGCCATTAGGGGCTTATGTGCTTAATGTGACCTGAGCCACATCCTTTACTAGGTAAGCTTCAGGCAGGTTGGCTGTGGGGTGTGAAGTTTAAGAGCAGGATCGATGGGCGTCTGGATGGCTCAGTCAGTTAAGCATGTGACTTTGGCTTAGGTCATGATCTTGAGGTTTGTGAGTTCAAGTCCCTCATCAGGCTCTGTGCTGACAGCTCAAAGCTGGAGCCTGCTTCGGATTCTGTGTCTCCCTCTCTGTCTGTCCCTCCTCCACTCACACTCGGTCTCTTTCTCTCAAAAATAAATAAACACAAAAAATAAAAAGAACCAGACCCAGAGTGAGGCTGACCTGAGTTTGAATCGTGACTCCAGCTTTTTCCAGCTGTGTGACCGGGGCCACAGTATGCCACCATTTCATCATCTGTAAAGAGAGGTAATCACTCTGTCTGCATAATCCAATATTTCTGCAGATTAGAGGAAATCCTATACTTCAAGAAGTGGCTGCCAAAAGAGCTAGAAACAGAAAGAGTTAGAAAAAGTTGCCTTTGGGGAGTGTGTTGGAGGGGGTTAGTTTTTATTATAAGCTGGTGGTTTTCATTATGAGCCTCTGTAGTATTTCATTTCTTAATTATGAGCATGTATTTCTCTGCTAAAACTAGTTTTAAGGTATTTTATGAGGGGTGCCTGGGTGGCTCAGTCGGTTAAGTGTCCAACTCTTGATTTCGGCTTAGGTTGTGATCTTAGTATTGTGAGATCAAACCCCGTGTTGGGCTCTGTGCTGACAGCATGGAGCCTGCTTGGAATTCTCTCTCTCCCTCTTTCTCTTCCCCTCCCCTGCTTACTCATTCTCTCTCCCCCCACAAATAAATAAATAAACTTTTAAAAGATAAAGCATTTTACAAAATCATGTAAACCTAGCACTTTGCACAGTGCTTGGCAAATAGTAAGAGTTTAATAAATGCAGGCTTTTACTTTCTGGATGCCTAGATGACTTGCTGTCACTATTTCTTGAGTGCTTCAGGAAGGCAGTCTGGGGTTGCTGTTTCAGCTGGGAGCAGCCTCGCGCTCCAGAATTACAATGGGAAAGTGGTTTGGACAGATCTTTTATTGCCAAATGAATCATTTTGCTTCCTGATTCTAATGCCATCTCCCCTCCCTGCCACCAGCATGCTGGAGAAGGCATTCAGTGGCTCACTTCAGGTCTCCCCTTGACCTCTGGAGGCAGCTAGTGATGGGCTTAGCTTCCTTAAATCTCCGGGTTGCCTGGACTGTTTGGCCAGGGCTGTGAGAGAGAAGAACAGTGGTCAGTAGAATCCAGCATGGGCTCACCAAGATCACAGTGAACCAGATTTGTTTCATTTTTTTGATAATGGCTCGGTAGATGTGGAAAATGCCCCAAGTCAGGCATCTCTGGTTCTCATCAAGGTGTTTGAGAAGGCCACTCATGAGTTCTTTGGGAACACGGTGGAGAAATGTTGGATGATACCATTGGATAAGTTTGCAGGTTAAATGGCCGTGCCAAAGGGTATCGGCAGGTCTGAGTAAAACTGCCCGGACTGAGGTTCCTGGTGGTGAGCCTGGCTCGGTGGGCTCACCCCTATTCTGACCTCCATGTTAGCCCTAGAAGCCATCCAGCGTGTGGCTTTGGAACTCACACTGCTTCTTACAAGTTACAGTGATAAATGAAGGTGCTTCACTTATGAAAACCTCAGCTTCCTCATCTGTAAAATGGGGGATAGTAGCACCTGACTCGTTGGTTTGTGTGAGGGGCAAGGCAAGGAGAATGCCTATGGCCGTGCCTGAGACCTTGCAGACCTTCAGTCAGTGGTCACTTGCATTTCACTGTGATCAGAAATTGCATGAAGCTGGGAGCAGTAGTGAGTTTGTTGGATGCTAGACGCAGCCGTTTAGAAGATCTCCAGGAGGACGAGCTGAATCTAGTGACTTGCAGCACAGCATCGAGTCCTAGGGGAGGAGGAGACAGAATGCTAGGGCCCACAGATCTGGGTGGGAAAGGCTCGATGGAGTGCAGGTCCAGGAAGGACCAGAGCGTGAAGAGGGATGCAGAGATTTTTTTAGCAGCATTGGTAACAGAGTGTGTCCAGAGTGAGCCGCGAACAGCACCTCACTCCTGGGTCACCAGTCTCCTCCCAGAATTGTGCTCAGCAGTTTGGAGTGTTGTGTGCAAAGTGGGACATCCTCAAACTACTACGTGAAGGAGAGTGAGTAGGATTGAAGACAGTCTGGAAACAGGGAACATAAGGCATCACTTGTTAAAACTTGGAATATTTAGTTGAAGTTTTCGGGGTCAGTAAATGGTACAACGCTGTTGCTTGACCAGGTTCAAGACCAATCAAGAGAGACACAAGAGGCGCACCTGGGTGGCTCAGTCAGCTAAGCATCCGACTCTTGATTAAATAAACTTAAAAAAATAAAAGACCCAAGAGTCACAAAGGTGGAGATCAAAATATCCACCTTAGGGGCACCTGGGTGGCTCAGTCGGTTGAGTGTCCAACTTTGGCTCAGGTCATGATCTCATGGTTCGTGGGTTCAAGCCCCACATCAGGCTCTGTGCTAACAGCTCAGAGCCTGGAGCTGCTTCAGATTCTGTGTCTCCCTCTCTCTCTCTCTGCCCCTCCCCTGCTAGTAGTGTTCTGTCTCTCTCCCCAAAATAAGTAAACATTAGGGGCGCCTGGGTGGCTTAGTCGGTTAAGCGTCCGACTTTCACTTAGGTCATGATCTCGTGGTTCGTGGGTTCGAGCCCTGCATCGGGCTCTGTGCTGACTGCCAGCTCAGAGCCTGGAGCCTATTTCAGAGTCTGTGACTCCCTCTCTCTCTGACCCTCCCCTGCTCACGCTGTCTCTCTCTCTCTCTCCTAGAAATAAATAAAACATTAAAAAAATTTTTTTAAAAAGTAAGTAAACATTAAAAAAAGTTGTTTAAATGTCCGCTTTTTTTCTTACAGAGCCAGGCTAGTGAGCATGACTTATATAATCTGCTGACTAGGTCTTTCTAACGCCCCGTCGTGCACTCCGCACCATAATGACCCCAAGCAAGGAGGGGACTTTGCGCCTGCAGAGCAGACTCACTCACTTAGAGCCATTGCTGCTCTCTGATGGCGAAGCCACAACAGGCAAAGAAACTGCATCTGTGAAGTTTGCAGGTTAACTTCATTGAGTGAAGAAACGGACTGGTGACTCATCCGCCAACCAGATGCTTTACTCCACTTCCAGGCGCACGTGGGTGAGGGGGATGGAAACGGGCCCAGGGTGACTAAGAAAGGATCCTTCCTCATGGAGAGAAGGCAGGAGAGGAGTAAGAATCGCTCTTCACGTTTAGGAAGGCTGCCCCAAATTCAGTAAACACCTTCTTGCTGTACAAAGTGCTCTTCATTCAGTCATTCATTCATTCATTCATTCCGTGAATCATCAAATACTTACAGAATCACCTGTTATGTGCCAGGGAGTCTTCTAGGCTTTGGGGGAACAGAACCAAAAGAGAATCCTGCCCTCAGGGAATGTACACCCTCAGCCTGGGAGGAGACAGACAAAAAAGGGTCATCATCCTAAGCAAGGAAATCGTACTATGTGAGAAAGTGATAGTAGCTGTGGAAAAAATAATCATCCAGTATTTGAAGATGGTGTGGGAGTGAGCCTTGGGACTGTTTATGGAAATGCATTCCAGGCAGAGGAACAAAGCTGGGGCAAAGGCCCTGTGGCAGCTCTGTGCCTGGGGAGTGGGAGGAAAGCCAGGAGGCCAGTGTGTGTGACAGAACGCGAGAAGGGAGGGCCGTGAGCCAGGAGACACAGGAACTGGATGGCCCAGAGCCTTGTGGGCCCTGCTCAGGGCCCTCGTCCATCTTCACGTGGGATGTATGATTTGGCTCTCCCTACATGACGTGGTGTTCTAGGCTAGTTATTCCTACTGTCCTTTCTTACAGATGAATAAACTGAGATTCACAGCCGAAAGTCCTCTGTATTTTACAACTGAGAAAATTAACACTCAGAGAGAAGGAGTGACTTGCTCAAGGCCACAGGGTGGGCAAAATGGCACTGGCCTGGGACTTGAACCCCCCTGGTTCTCAGTTCAGAGCCTTTTCCCCCACACTTCCACCCTGGAAATGAACTTCCCTTAAAAGGGGTGACCCTGGGCCTCTCTTCCATATTGCGATAGATATAGGGGCGCCTGGGTGGCTTAGTCGGTTAAGCGTCCGACTTTCACTTAGGTCATGATCTCGCGGTTCGTGGGTTCGAGCCCCGGGTCGGGCTCTGTGCTGACTGCTAGCTCAGAGCCTGGAGCCTGTTTCAGTCTGTGACTCCCTCTTTCTCTGACCCTCCCCTGCTCACGCTGTCTCTCTCTCTCTCCTAGAAATAAATAAAACATTAAAAAAAAAACATATTGTGATAGATATAGATCATGGAGTTCTTAACACTGTGTTTTGCTGCCAGATCTTCTGTGTGGACTACAGAATCTCCTTCCTAATAAGGGGGTTTGTAAAAGCTGTTAGACATTCATGGTAATAAACACGGGATGAAGGAAAGGCCAGTGACCGCAATATGGCCAATGCAGCCAGGCGCTAACTGCTTCCTATGTACCTGGCCCTACTGTGAGCTTTGGACGTGTATTCGCGCCCTCATTCCTCACCACCACCCTCCAGGTAGGTGTTGTTACTGCCCTCGTGTTATAGGTGAGGAACTGAAACGCAGACATAAGTTGCCCCAGATCACACTGTACTGTGTACCCAGAGGTACTCAGAGTTCAGAAAGTCTGGCTTCAGCGTCAGCTCTTAACCTCTCTGCTCACACCGATGGACCAGGTCCAGAGGAGGTTACACCAGCTGCAGGATTTGGGTCACCAAAAAGCATGCGTCCATTTCCTATGGGCAACTGGGGAGTAGATGTGAGCCATCTTTCACTTTCCCACATTCTTACCTCGAAGGTGCTCCTGTCTTGAAGCTTCCCTTCAGACACACGGACTTCCAGAGCTTAATTGGCAAGATGACTTTCAAACACCTCCCTAGGAAAGAAGTCTCACCTCCCCTCTGTGACTGAAAGCATGACTGTGTCTGCTTGGAGTTATTTTAGGAGAGAGAGAAGCCATCCCTATGGATTGAAAACAGTTCTCAGTATATGCTGATCTGTTAATAACGATCATGAGCATTTATGTGATGCTTACACTTTCCAACAGGCTGTCACACTCAGTCATTATATCAGTCAGTCCCATGAGGGTTCTAGGTTGTCACCATTTTATAGATGAAGAAGCTGAGATGCATTGGGGAAGGTTAAATGATTTGCTTAGTCATGCTAGTGATAGGTAGAGAGAGACTTGTGCTCAAGTCCTTTGAAAGTTCTAGCTACCACTATATGCTGGCTGAACAGCACACTCAAGTATAGCCACTAAGCCCACACATTTCCCCCACTGTCCTAGAGTAGAGCGTTCCTATGAAACCTGCCGTGAACAAGCTAAATGGCATAAAGCAGAGAAGCAATTCATTCGTTTATATGGGAAACTGTTCCCATGTAAACCATTCATTTATATGGGAAATTGTTCAGCACTCCCAAGCCCCAAAAACAACCTCTTGGGCTTTTCTGATAGCTTAGGACACATCTTGCCAAAGGATGCACAAAATAAGATACAGCACAGTTGCCCAGAGACACAGGTCAAAGCTCCAGATGTTGATGCGAAGATGCTACATGTAGGTCCCAGGGAAGGAGTTTGGTGGGGCCGCTTTCCCTGCTTGGGGTGCAGCTATCTTTATAACAACTGCTGCAAAACTAATAGTGAAGACAATTTTCATTTTATGCCTTTTTTTCCATAGACAGTCCTCTTCAGGTTTCCTTATGTTAACAAAATGAGGTACTAAGGTAGATCTCTCAGAAAGGTGAAGTGGCATAACAAAAACTTTCAAAGGGGGGAAAGCTGTATATTCCTGAATCGTGTAAGCCCTTCATACCGTCTTTTCTCCTGAAGACACGCATAAAGAGCCATGGCAAATTCCTGGGGTTATTTGCTTAGAGTCGAAAGATATTGGAGGAACCAGTTTCTAGGATTGAGTCTCCACTAAAAGAGATTGCTTTTATTCCCTAGGATCTGGCTGGCTGTGTCTGTTTTACTAAATTTGGTTGCTGACGGATTGACACTCATTGGCCACGTTTTGGAGTTTGTGTTGATATTACTGTTGTGAAAAAGCACATATTGGTCCCCACCGCCTATATGCCTGCGACTAATTTCTTTTTTCTCTCTTCCATTTTGCTTACAGCCTTCTTGGCATAATTGACACATTGGCTCGGGCCTCCAAGATTGCCGACTTGGAGCCTTGGATCAGTTAAATCAGTTATGACAGATGTGATTATTTACAAGAAAATAGAAGTCACTATAATTAGACCTTCTAAGGAGTACATTTGGGTGGAGAATGAGAAAGCACGAGTCTGATCTGGCATGATGTGTTTGGATTTGAGCCCCATGCAGGTTCTCCTCTGCTCTGTGAAAGAAGGTGTTGGGGTGTCTGACACTCTGTGGAGACACTGCCATGTATCAATTCTTGTGACAGAGCTATTGATAGATGGAAAGGCAAGGTGGTAGAGTGAGCATTAGATTTGGCACCAGAAGTGGTTTCAGTTCTCAGCTCAGCCACTTGTCCTTAACGTCTTTTTTTTCAGTCATACAATGGGGATTAAAAAAAGAATCCCTATCTCATCATAGCACTGAGAAAATCAAAAGTGATGAAGACAGGGGTCTCGCATTGTGCCTTATATAAGGCACCATGTACAAGGCTCCTAACCCTCTTGAGCATAACCCTCACTCTCCTTGAGCCTCACGTTTCTCATTGGAAAATATAACCTAAAACCATCTCATAGAGTGGATGTGAGTGTTGGAGGAAATGAAGTATATGAAAGGGGCTCCATGACCATTTGTTGCTATTTCATGCTTCCATCTTCCTTTTTTTTTTTTTTTTGCATAATAGTTTTGGGGGACCTGGGTGGCTAAGTCAGCTAACTGACCATCTCTTGATTTCTGCTCAGGTCAGGATCTCGCTGTTTGTGAGTTTGAGTGCCATATCGGGCTCTGTGCTGACAGTGCAAAGCCTGCTTGGGGTTCTCTCTGTCCTTCTTTCTCTGCTCTACTTCCTCTCTCTGTCTCTCAAAATAACGAATTTTTAAAACTCCATAATAGTTTTGATTCATTGCATGCATCATGGGCCAGGCACCGAAGTAAGCAAGGTCAGATTCTCTGTTAGGTACTAGGCATAGTGCCTGGTGCTCACAATTCTTGGAGGGCCCCAGAAAATGTTTGCTTTTAATTTCTCTTAAAATCAGAAGGAAAAAAATGAATATAATAATAATAAATATAAAATCAAATATAGAATAAGAAACAATAATAAGCATTATGATTTATCTGGTCTGGATTGTATTCATTTTTATACCTATGTAATATTAAAAACCCAATTTTTTCTGTTTTTTATTTCTATTATTACTAATGCTGGAAGGACCCATAAAGGCAAAATGTGTAGGGCTCACAAAAGTCATAATGCAGCCTTGATTGTAGGTATAGACTCTTCACAAATCTTAGCCTAGTCACTATCAGGAAGGTGTTTTAAATTCTCATTTTACAGATGAGGAAATTGAAGCTTCAGGAGGTTAAGAAACTTACCCAAAGCCACACAGCTAGTAAGAGACTGTATTAGATTGGGCGAAGAGCGGTAACCCCCAGATTTTAATAGCGTAACACTTCAGGATCTATTTCCCGCGAACACGATTCAGTGTGGATGTTTGGCAGGTCATCTTCCACACGGTGATTCAGAAACCCAGGCTCGTTCCCTTTGAGGCTCCATCTCCAGTCCTGGGAGCGCTCGTGGGTCAGTTGGTGGGTGAAGAACCACGTGAGGGAGGTTTTCCCGGGCCAGGCCTGGAATTGCCCCACATCACTTCCGCTTTCAGTCCATTGGCCAGAATGTAGCCACGTGACCATCCTAACCACAAGGAAGACTGGGAAATGGAGTCCAGCTGCATGCTTGGCAGAAAAAGAACATGGATCATGGGGAGCCCTCTCAGTCCCCTGACACGGTGACAGTGTTGGATGCCAGCCCACATCTTTAGTACACAAAGTCCATGCTCTTTCCACTCTACTTAGCTGATTCTTGTCACAAAGCCCCTTTATGGGCCCTTTTCTCCTGCCAGACTTGCCTGTTTACTGTGGCCAGCACCAGACCTTTGCCTGCTCCGTCCCCCTGGCTGTGATAGGCGCTGGAAAGAGAGACGCCCCGGGAGAGAGAATCGCTCTCGGGCTGGCTTGAGAAGACTGCAGCCTGGTGCTGTGTTCTCTGTGTCTCCCCGTACCCAGCCCAGTAGAGCTTCTGGGCATGTGCTGGAGCCAGGGAATTACCTCCACAGTGTGAGAAAAGGAGGCCTCACAGACGGTTTCAGAGAGCTAGAGAAAAGAGGCTTGTGCTGGAGTCTTGGCTGGCATGAGCCTTGGGCGAGGCATCAGCGGCAACGGGGTGGTAGCAGGTGAGCTTGCAGCACTAAAATGCCACAATCCTGGTATTGCCAGTTACTCGCCAAAAGTGAATCATGTGGCCTGCCCTTGAGCTGTTAACGTGTGCTGCCTTTGAACCCCCATGTTCATAACGGACAAAACTGCCGGAGCCAGCTGGAGACCAGATGCCCTGTGGATGTTTCTGTAGCTGTTGGGCAAGCCCAGTGACCCTGGCGATGTTCCAGGAGAGCTGGTGTTGCTGGGCACCCAGGTCTTGCAGGATCAGGCCAACACCATCTGTTAGGAGACCCCTGAGTTGAATCGGAATAACGCCCTCCTCCAGGAAGCCCTCAGCGGTCCCTACCTGCTCGGAACTCAAGGCACATGTTGCCATTCCACCTTAAGGTCCTGCATCGCCTCATAACACTTGGCAGTTGGCACACAGCTCTCCTCCCATTCCCTGTTAGTCTCGCGCGCAGGCGCAAAACCCCGCTTAAAAATGTGTCTTGCAAAGAGACTTGGCACCCAGGACGCGCCCTGGGAAGAATTTGTTTTTGTTTTAATGCCGAGGACGTTTGCATGAAAACAGGATCTTTGTTGCTTAGGAATTGATCAACTCCTGCTGCTCCTTCTCTCTGCTGAAGTGCCAGCCCCGTATTTGTCACAGGCAAGCAAGTAACAGGATGGCTGGGACCTCCACAGATAGAGGGTCCTGGCCATTCGGGGAGGGCTACAGAGGCCGTGGGGCCCAAAGAGAATCCAGAATCCTTCCGACGCTGGAAAGAGCTCACAGGTGAGAGGTGCCCTTGGCCGAAGAACCGCCTCCTGACTGAGATATTCTCTGGGTCTAATTTGTCCTCGATGCTCAGGAGAAAGGAGAGGGGGCAACATATTTAAGAAGCGGCCTCCACCTGCAAGGAGGAAAAAGGAACAAAGACGACGCAGGCGCGAGTGATCGGAACCGGTACCTTGCGCAGAGAGGTGGGAGGTGAGGAGCTGGGCAGACGTGGGGGTCTGCTACTTACCCACAGGGGAAGCATGGACATGCTGCTTCACCCCTATGCACCCCAGTTTCCTCACCTACGAAAGAACACCCCTCTCTTGGGAGTATTATGCAGATTAAAGGAGATGCTGTATGTTAATTGGGTGACATAGTAAGCACTCAATAAAGCCAGACTGCTATTGCTGATATTAATAATAACAATTCATAATAATACCAGATGCCCTCCGTCCTAAGGAAGAGATATCCAGATGGCCACAGAAGGCTATTTAGAGAAAGGACTTGAACTTGATTTGACACAGCTGTGTCCATCGCAGACCATTCTTGAGGAGGTTGGAGAAACATCCAAGAAATCAAAGTAAAGTCGCCCACGTGCACATGGAGGGGCGTTTCCGGGCCTCCTTCTCCATGGGGACCCCCACCCGTTTGTGGCCCCAGCCTGGCCTGACAGGTGTTGGCCTAGAAGGGACAGAGATGAGGCAAACCTGGAGTGACGAGTCAACTCCATCAGTCCCTTCCTCTTGCCTCAGTGCTTGGCTTCTGGAGGGTAGGGGGTGTTTATGTCCAAATGCCCAGGAGAGGCCGGACACCTTTCTCTCTCTGCGTCCTTAATATATGCTAATCGAAGCTGAGAACCTGCAGAAAATATCTGCTTGGCAGAGCGCTGCTCCCTTGCCTTGGCTTGCCCGCCCTCCCGGGGCTTCCCCTCCCAGCCGCCTATCCAAGGGTATCCATAAATCCCGCTTTTGGAGCCCTCCGGGCTGGCAGGACTGCCACGGACCTCAGTCACATCTCGATGGAAACAATTGAAAACCACTTGGCAAAAAAGAAGGGGTGACCTAATGTTTCATAGCAAGAATACATTTTTTCCTCGCCATTCTTGCTCAAGCCCTGGAGGGAAAGCCGGCTGAGCTCCAGCTCCTTCAGGCTGGGACCTCGGGGTTTCTTATTCCTTTCTCCCTGCTCTGTGACCACCCCCAGGGGCAGTGGGGGGGAGGCCAGGCTCCCGGGCTGGCTGTGGCCCTCACGGCCATGGAGGAGCAGATCGGCCTTCCCTTCCCGACTGGCCAGGTGGCCTCTGTCCCCTCAGAGGCAAGGCTCTGGGCACAGGGGCCCGTAGGAGGCCCGTATATGGAGCCTGGGGAATGTGGGGTCTGGCACGCCGCCTGGAAAAAATGGCCGTGTTCTGCGGACCAACGCCGCCGAATTATAAATAGCACCGCTTCCCTCCCCTTCCAGCTTGCCGTGTCTGTCACCGAGCGTTCACAGTGTGAGTTGGAGACGACCGGACGGGACAGGGGGGCAGGCGGTGGGGAGGAGGGGGAGACCCCAGGTCCTACAGGACTTTCAGCCGCTGTCTTGTTGATAAAGAGAACTGTCACCAGACCATGGGGCTGAGAGTGGACGCATTGGAGATAGCAGAGTGACTACTGATTCAATGCAGTTTTATAAGCCAAATAAATATTGGGGGGAAACTAAGGGAACGTTTAACTACAGGAGATGGTCTTAGAGGAGGTTTCAGAGCCTTTAAAAAATCATCATCATCATCAATTGCCTCAGTAAATGAAAGCTTTCTCTCTCGGTCAGCTGGTTGTGGCTTCCAAACCAGAACCTTCAGACGGGTGCCCACAAAGGCCCATCCTGAGAGTCTTCTCCCAGGTAATTTCTCAGTGGGTTTTGGTGTCTCTCTGGCATAGAGGAAGCAGGGGAACTCACCCCTTTTCCACAATGTCTGCACGTCTTTTTGCTCACCGCATTGAGGGTGACAGATTTAGAAGGTATGAGAAAATAAAGAAATAAGGGAGTGTGTGGCTCTGGCTGTAGAAGGCCACCTGGCCATTCACACCTGGGTAATAGTGATCGGTAGGAGATGTCCCAGCAAATTCTGAACTCTGGAGGAAGGGTGGGCTGCTACGGCAAGGACCTGAAGTCCTCGGCTGTGCCTGTGGCCATGCTGGCTGCTCCTGGGGACCGATGGCCGGGCCTCCTGATCTGCTGCCCAGCCCTCCACGGTCAGCGCTCCATGGTGGGGTCTCGGGGGGCTCTGCTGAGGATGATGGGACTCAGGCGCCCAGGACGTGTTGAGGGCCAGCACACCCCCGCTCGGGTGTCAGTGCCTCCTCTGCGAGAGAGTGGGCAGAGCTATCGGTGGTCGCTTGTGTCCTTTGTTCTGGCGCTTGTTGCCTTTGGGTCCATAGCAAAGCTTAGGAAGTGGGCTTACTGATTGGTTCCTCCTCTCCTACCTGTGTAATCCCCGTTTCATGCATGCTCCAGAGCTACATGTGAAATCAGACATATTGAAAGAAAGCTAAAAGAGGAACAGACAAACCTTTGTGTCTTTTGGACACTTGTCCATAGAAGATCTGCGGACCCCACAGAATTCAGGCAACCAGTCGGCATGAGGTGTGAGTGGGTGGACATTGGAACTTGCCCTGTTGGTAGATTTGGAAGGCCTGTCGCAGGGAGTGGCTTGAAAACGTGCCTCAGAAGCCCTAGGCGGGGGAGGTACCTCAGAGGCTGAGAGACCAAGGGCTTCCAGACCTTTGGCCCATTTCAAACAAAGTAGCCCCACCGTTACCTGCTTTAGGTATTTCAAATGACAGTGGCGTCATTTGAAAAGGGACATCATGTCTTAAAAACTGTGGAAACCAGAATTGTGACTCACTCTGCCATTTCAGTGCTAAGTAAATGAAAGAGAAGGGGGTTTTCCCGAGGTCACAGCCCAAGGTCAAGACCTCTGCTTGGCCAGCTGCTGCATGATTGTGACTCTTGTCTTAGGAAGGGAAATCTGAGAGAGCTGGGACAGGGAGGGAACCATAGTGAGCATCGAGCATCTTATCACTTCCCTTCCTTCGGCGACTGGGGCCCGGGGAGGTGATGGGATTTGTTCAAGGGACAGTGAGTGGCAGGACCTGGGACTGGAAGCCACTGCAGGTGCTTGTAAAAGAGGCATGATGTGCCGTAAGAACCCGAAACGGTGGTATTTGATCCGATCAAGACAGCTTCCCAGAGGAAGTGACACTGAGCCGAGATGAAAAAGATGACAGGTGACAAGATGGGGACGAGGGGCAGGGGGATTATCCAGGCAGAGGAACCACATGGGGACTCAGGCAGGCAGCCCCGCGAAGCAGAGGCTCGGGAAAGGCGGTAGCTTTCCTGGGAAGACCTCGCATCTGTCTGTGTTCGCCTCTCGCCTAGGGAACGAGCAAGGTGAGCGGCATCACCACCTGCCAGGAGGGGCCGTGTTCCGCAGGCTTTCCGAGCGGTCGTCTGGCCGACCCGGAGCCCAGCTCCCCGCGAACAGAGCCTGCTCCCCAGAGAGGCATTTCTGCTGGAGCCCGGGCAGGGCGGTGTGCTGGTACGCTTGCGGCAGCAGGACTTGAATACATAATGTGCCTCCTCTGATTGGAGCTGTGAGAAAGTCCAGACGGCCTTCTCTAGACAGGAAAGGACATCGCAGAGATGGGGGGCGGGGAGGTGGTTCGCACTGAAACTCCCCGTGGCTTCCTGGAGAGAATGTTAGTCTTTTCCTCAGGGTGTGCGCTTTGCGTGGGGATAGGCCCTGTTCGGGGCTCGGATCGTGTTTCTGGTCCCGGGGTGCACCTTAATTCAGTTCCTTAATCAGAACTGAAAGGGGACGTGGGTGAAGATCCCTGGAAATGTGGACATTGATCATTGTCACCCAGATACACTTGAAAACACAAATACATGTTCTTTGCAATATACCATCCTAGAAAAATGATTGCTGTCTTTATATTCTGCTCTCTGGGAAAAACTAGCATGTGCTAGTGCCATCTCATCTAATCGTGGGCTCACCTGCTGCGGGCTTCCCGCAGAACCTAGGGGGGCCCAGGACAGCTCATGAGAGTAAGCAGGGCTTTACCAACTAGAAGTCAAGAAGAGAGTTCCCATTCACTCCCACTTCTTCTTCTTCTTTTGTTTTTTTTTAAGTAGGCTCATACCCAACATGGGGCTTGAACTCACGACCCCATGACCCCGAGATCACGAGTCACATGCTATGCTAACTTAGCCAGCCAGGCGCCCCTCTCCTGCTTTCTCATGTGCATTTGGAGGGGGGACTTCTACACAAAATGGCTTACTTTGCATTCATGAGATTCATAGTGTCCATGCTGACGTGCTAGCCTCGGTCCTGTGAGTGTGCAGACGCCACTGTCATGCTTCAGCTATCTCTGGGCCAGTGTTTCTCAAAGCGTGTTCTAAGGGGCAGGAGGCCTGCGTGATGCTCTGTGACAAAGGGGTCACATCGTCATGTTATTTTGGGAAATGCTGTATATTGATTCATCTTGCATATTAATTCTCTCTTCAGATGTCTACACCAGATATCTTCCCAGACCACCATACCTGCTCTGTTCCTCAGAGCACTTTTTTTTTAAGTTTGTTTCTTTATTTTGAGAGAGAGAGACAGCACCAGTAGGGGAGGGGCAGGGAGAGGGGCAGAGAGAATCCCAAGCAGGCTCCTCACTGTCAGCGCAGAGCCCGATGTAGGGCTCAAACCCACGCAGCTACGAGATCACCACCTGAGCCAAAACCAAGAGTTGGATGCTCAACCAACTGAGCCAACCAGGCGCCCCCTCCGAGTCCTTTTATATCCTGATTTTATATTTATCTGTTGAGTTTTGTACTGTCTCTCTCCCCGCTGCTAACAATCTTCACGCACCAGGGACCTCGCCTGTTGATTCAGTACCGTATCCCTTGTGTCTAGACCAGTGCCTGGTTCAGTAAAATAATGTGTCATTGGACAGTGAACCAATTAATATATTCAAACCCTCAGGACTCTTCCATATAGAATTCTGTTTAATCTTATCTAGCTCCATATTTTTTTCAAACTTCTCCCTCCTTTTCTTTAAATGCCCAGCTCAGCTCATCATGCAGGCCTAGGCCAAATTTGACCCTGGAGCCCAACTCTGACCATTCTACGGACAGAAGCGGGCCTCCTTTCCCCACCCTGTCTCATCACCAGGTTCCATTTTCTTCGTGGTAGAATGACCACCAGAAATTGGCCTGTTCTTTGGTTCTCTCCTGACGAGGAGTGTGTTAGTTCACCTGATCTGGGCTCCGTGAGGGCAGGGAGGTCACCTGTCCTGCTCACCACCGACTCCCCAGGGTTCAGAACAGTGCCTGGCAAGTGCTGGATAGGGATTTGCTGCATGAACAGCCCTCTTTTCTGACTAACCCTTATCAGCAGCCCATAGAATTTAAATTCCACCAACCACACTCTGGGACAGGCTGCCTTCTGTCAACCCTCACAACCAGTTGCCAGTCCTTACATTACGGCGGCCAGTCCTCTGCTTCATAAAACCGCCAAGCGTCAGAACCAGAAGGGACATCAGAGAGCGTTCACACCCAGTGCTCTTGGGTGGTGGTGGTGGTTGTTTTAAGTAAGCTCCATGCCCAACGCAGGGCTTGAACTCATGACCCTAAGACCAAGAGTCGCGTGCCCTACCGACTGAGCCAGCCACCCCCGACCCTCGCCAGTGCTCTTGTTTTTCAGAGGGAGAAATAGAGAAATAGAGGCTTGGAGAGGGCAAGTGAGGCCAGTTCAGGACTGGTCCCCCAGCGCTCCTGTGTCCTACTCGGGTTACCCTCCCGTGTCCATGATCTAGGGCCGCTGTACAAGCTTGGTGGAGGTCACAAGTCTGAAGTGGGTCTCACGGGGCTAAAAGCAAGGTATTGGCTGGGCTCTTCCTTCAGGAGGCTCTAGGGGAGAATGTGTTTTCCTCACTTTTCCAGCTTCTAGAAGCTGCCTGTATTCCTTGGCTTATGGCCTCTTCCTTCCTCTTCAAAGCCAGCAATGGCCCATTGAGTCTTTCTAAAACTGCATCACTTTGACTCCCTCTTTCACCTCTGAGGACCTTCGTGATTACACTGGGCCCATCCAGATACGCCGGGACAGTCTTCCCGTCTCTACGTCCGTAACCTAACCACATCTGCAAAGCCCCTCTTGCCATGTAAGATGACATATTCACAGGCACTGGGGATTAGGACGGGAACGTCCTTGGAGGGGAGCGTTCTGTCTACCACACCTCTCATCACACCATCTGCCCCTTGGTACACCCTCAGGTAATTGCATTCTCCTCCCCGCCGGGTGCCCCAGCACTTTCTGCTTCTGCTGCTCGTCGCTTGTTCAGTGTCAGGCTGCCTGGCCAGGCCGTGACTTCCTCGTGCGCAGGGCGGTCATCTCTGTACCCAGCCGTTAGTTAGCACATTCCTGGCACTTCGGAAACATGTAGGAAGTGCCGTAGCCTCGGCTGAGATGGATGTAATCCAGCTCCGTTTACTGCACCAGCCCCCACCACCGACAGGTTCTGCTGTTTGCATTTTGCCATGGATTCAGTCCACAAAGAGAGCAAGAGAGAGCCCGGCCCCAGCCATGACTTTGGTCTTCTGCCATATTAAAGTATGAAAAAATGTGAGAACTGATTCCAGAAATGGTGGATCTGTAAAATTTTTAAATCAGCAAGTTTACTCTTGACATCCAAAATACTCTGCTATAGAATTGTGAGTTTAGCACAAGGTTCATATTTAAAATACTTAAACATTTTTATTTTATTTTATTTTATTTACTTGAGAGGGAGAGAGAGAGAGAGAGTGGGAGGGAGGGAGGGAGAGAGAGAGGAGGGGAGAGGGACAGAGGAAGAGAGAGAATCCCAAGCAAGCTCCACACTCAGCATGGAGCCCAACTTGGGGCTCAATCCTACAACTCAGAGATCATGACCTGAGCTGAAACCAAGAGTTGGATGCTCAACCAGCTGAGCCACCCAAGTGCCTCTCGACATTTAAAATACTTTAGGGGCACCTGGGTGGCTCAGTTGGTTGAGCATCTAACTTTGGCTCAGGTCACAATCTCATGGTTTGTGAGTCTGAGCCCCGTGTTGGGCTCTGTGCTGATAGCTCGGAGCCTGGAGCCTGCTTCGGATTCATATCTCCCTCTCTCTCTGCCCCTCCCCTGTGTGCACCCTTTCTCTCTTTCTTTCTCTGAAAAATAAATAAACATTTAAAAAAAAAGAAAAATTTTTAAAAATATAAAATACTTTAATTCAGGGTATTGTACAGGTCTTAAGAGGAGTCCCTAATTCAGACAGCCTCATACATTTATGCCTCACATGGACGATGAGTCAAAAGTTTCACTTTATGCCCTTTTGTGAGTGAGAGGCCTGATCGGAGGAGCCTTCCTGTTCATGCCCCCAGGCCTCCAGACCTATGAGAGGTTACACTTGGAATAAAAGCTGAAGGAAAAACCCTGATTTTGAAGCATCTTTGATGGTTTTTAGAAAGAAAACAGGACTAGAAAAAATCATAAACAGTTGAAAACAATTTGTATGTTTCTGTGTTATGTGGTTTTCTGTGTGTTCTGTTTCATAATAAAATACATTTTAGAAGTCACAAACAACACTGAGTAAGTGGGGTTTCAGGTCCACAAGACAGCCCAGTACACTTTACTCCCTTTCTGAGCTATTTGAGGCTGTTCTTCTACCCCCTCCCTCCAGTCCCCTGCCTCACCCTACAGTAGCCATGGCGTGGGCTAGTCCAGCCATTCATTCATTTGCTGGGCCATCTGCCAGGTCATTATGATGGTCCTCCTGTGCTGAATGCCCTGTGTACCCCCAATGCCCTTGGTGACACATGTGTGGTATGGGAAACACAGAGAAGACCCTGATGTCCAGCAGAAACCTGGATTCAAGTCTGCCCGGGTCTGCTGTCTCTTCACCTCTCTCAGCCTCAAGTGCCTCACTAGCAAAGTAAGGGGCTTGTTCTACATTAGGCTTGCAAACTCAAGTGCACAGGAAAGTCAGGCAGGTAAAGGGAATGCAAGAGGCGAGCCAGAAGTAAGGAATGGGGAGTGTGGCAACTTCGACAAAATCAAAAAGTCCATGCCCAGTCTAAAAGGGACACTCACCACTGAGCTCCAACAGATTGTTCCCCAGCAGAAATAAGGACTCAGGGATGCCAGACAGCCCCTTTCTGTTTTTTCAAGGAAAGTTGGAAATCTTGATTTAAATAAATATATATGTTTTTATTTTGAGAGAGAACATGAGCGGGCAAGGGGCAGAAAGAGAGAGAGAAGTCCAAGCAGGCCACGCGCTGTCAGCGCAGAACCCAACACGGGGCTCGAACTCACAAACCGTGAGATCATGACCTGAACCTAAATCAAGTGCCAGACAATCAACTGAGCCACTCAAGTGCTCCTGAAATCTTGGTTTTTATAAGACATTTCCAAAATGCTTAAAGCATTGTATAGGTCAAAGAAAACATGTCTGAGAGTCAAATCCAGCCCCAGCCACCTGCTTGCAAGCCTTGGTAGATTGCATCCCACTCTGATACGTGGGGATGCCACCTTGTGTGCCTCACTTTCTCTCATTGCAGTCAAGGTATATATTGGCCCTGGAAGATAGTAGGTGCTCGATTAATGCTCACTGTAAAGCCCTAGATCCATGTGTACTTCCGTGTAGCCCCCCTCCCCACACACACATCAGGACTAGCACAGGTGTACAAGTAGCCCCCAGGAGTTTCTGCTTCCTAAATACGCAAGAACAGCAACCTTTAATGATATCATGGAATCCGTTATAGAGTAGACTGACCTACAGCCTCTAGGGGCGGCCCCTCATGTGTGGTCTATGCTCTTCCTGATGTAGTTTATGCAGGTAAGAGAGACGGAGTCCTGCTGGGGTACGCCCTTCGTCAAAGGCCACGGTGCAGCAGCCCCCTCTCCTCTCCTCGGGCCCGAGGAAATTCAAGCCATGAGTTTCTCTCTCACCCTTAGTCCCTCCTTCACTGTCCCCTACTCACCAGAAGGAGGTAGCAGACAACTCAAGGACACAGCTCGCTCACCAGGGGTGGGGCGTGGGCTTCGGGCAGAAAAGAAGCCCATTGTGCCCCGAATCTGTGACTGTGAGGGTGAGCGCACCTTGTGCAGCTGAAGGGAGTACAAAGAAGCACTTGAACCCAGTGGCATTGGCCTGCTTTTCTTCACTGGAGGGAAAACGGGCCATTATTCCCGCGGTGCCCCATTCCCACCAGCTCCCCGCCTAACCTCCAAGCAAGAGAGGCCCCACCATCCAGCAGGTTTCTCTGCTGGACACTCCAACAGCATATTAGCATATTTTGCATTAAAAAGGACTTGGAAAATGAATCAAATGATTGGCATGGTGTTTTCAAAAGGGTTTTCCAAACTACTAGTAATTGTGTGGTTTTAAAATTCACCATCCTGCCTGAAATGCCCTGGGCCTGGCAGCCAACTTAATCAGGAGACATTGTACCAGGCGGGGCGTATTTTAAGGCTCATGATACCCAGTGATTGCCTGAACAGTACCTGGAGATTTGCTAAAGAGAACCTTGTCCTAGTTTTTCAGCAAGCTGGCAGTTCATTTTCCTTCCTTACGGAGCCGAGATTTACGCCAATTCAAAACCTCTTTTTATGAGCGGGCCTGGGTCAGCCCTGGAATGGTCTGCTGAGGCGCCAGGCTGTGTAGACAGTATCCAACTGCAGACAACAGGCTAACAGAGGTGGCGCTTGGGGGGATGAGTGCTAGGTTGGTCACTCATGGCACTGCTCTGGCCATGGGGGATCTGTGTAGGGGCGTGAGTGTGGCAGAAGCTTCCAGAACGTGCTTTGGGAAATGCTGCTCTGGTCCGACTCTTCATTTTTCAAGTGAGGGAGATGAGACCCAGAAAGACAATTACTTGCCCAGGGTCAGAGGCCATTTTTACTCTTCCTTGAAAGTGGGACTCAGATCCCCTGACTCTTAATCCAGGTTTGTTGTGTCTGCAGGTCCAGAGGAAAGAAAAATTAAAGGGCATCTGGCCTGCTCAGTCAGTGAAGCGTCTGACTCTTGATCTTGAGGTTGCGGGTTCAAGTCCTATGTTGGGTATGGAGAATACTTAAAAAGAAAAGAAAAAGATTAATTGGGAAATAGCGGTGTGGGGTTGGATAGGATTCCTAGAGGGAGATTAGGAAGTCTGAGATGGAGGACCGTAGAAATGACAAGCTGTGGGAGAGCCTTGGGCTTTTTAGAATAACAGTTGTTATTAGTATTATAATTAACCGTGATAAGGTAATAGTTGCTAACACTTGAGTGCCTTCTCTGTACCAAGCGCTGCGCCAAGAGCCAGCCTGTGTTACCTCATTTGATCCTCCTAACAACTCTGTGAAGCAAGAGTTAGTACTCATCTATCCCTGTTTTACAGATGAGAAAACTGAGGTTCAGAGATCAAGTAACCAACCTAAGGTTACCCTGACCTGCCTGTAGCATCAGAATCTTTACAAGGAAAGAATGATCAAGAAAAGATCGTATCAGGCACGCAGCTACCAGACAGTATTAAGAACAGAGACAGGATGAGGGAGAAAAGAGTGGAGACCCAGGGGAGTGCCAAGGGCACCCAGCAGGCACTGGTCAGGAGAGTGTGGATGGAACAGGGCCCTGTGACCTACGCTCCCATGTCTGTGCAGGGGGCAGCTTTGACCCAAGAGCAGAAACATAGACCTGGAGCTCAGGGGAGAAATAAAACCAAATTCCTGGTTTTTCAGGAACTGGAGGGAGAAGGAAGAAAGAGAATGCCTGGTTGGTGTGTGTGTGTGTGTGTGTGTGTGTGTGTGTCGCACGTGTGCACACACATACACACGCACACAACCCTCGGGAATGCCTTGTAAGAGAGAGCATGTCCTCAAACCAGCACAACCTGGGTCATTATGAAGAAAAGGAAGAGATGCCTGATCAGAAGGGAAACCAGAACCGGGGAAGTCGGGGACAGCCAGAGCCGAGCCTGTATCCACCTGTGTCTGGCTAAAGGAATCTCGAGAAGTGTCATCCTCTAACTCCCCTCCCCAAGCAGAGAGGCCCCCGCCATGCGGTTGGGAGAGGCGCCTCAGTGGGCATGGGCTGAAGTGGGCTGCAGGACAAAGGACGGGGGGGCTGCCCTGAACGGGTGAGTGGTTCATCTCATCTCATGTATTTTTCCCTCCCCTCCTTGGGGCTGATGGATCATATATGTGAACAGGCTTCCGGATGGCTAATGACAGGTTATTCTCACTAGGAATACAAAGTATGGTGGGTCTGGGCTCTACCGGACCAGGGTCTTTTGGGCTGGCTTTTGTTTCACACAAGAGTACCTAGAGATGGCAAGTAACACAGATACCCTACAAATTGCGGGTACTGATCTTCTTAAAAGTCATTAAAACACTGTATTTCAGCAAAAAGTTAGAAAACATTTACTTAACTCTGAGCTAGTGATGGACTAGAATATTACACAACTACTTTAATGGTGCTGATAAGGACTGTGTGATAATAAGGATAGAGGCTCGTATGGTACATTAGGTAAAGCAAGTAATATATAAAGTGTGTGTGTAGTAGAACAACATTTTTAGGGGGTCCAGACATGCCCGAAGTCAGAATGGTTAACTGATATGCCCAGAGTCACATAACTGGTGAGTGGCTGAGCCAGGATTCACCCCGGAGTGTGTCCTCTTAATCACAACTCTACTACTATACTACAGAGAGCATCTTCTTATGCGTTTCAACTCCAGATCTGTAAACCCAAAGTAATTGAATTGACGCTGCAAAATTTGCCTGTAAACAGGGCCTGTTACCTTTTACTCTCATTAAAGGGCCCCAAGAACTTCTAACAGTGGTTAGAATTTCTGTGCCTTTCCACATTTACTTAATGTGCAGACGGTCCCTTCAAAAGGATATGCACATGTACGCGTTCATATAAATTAGAGAGAAAGTAAGATGAAGAACAGTATGAAAGCTCTCACACCTCATTCTAGGAGCTGGGCAAGCAAGCCACTCTACTGAGCTCCACCAGTGCATCTGGACTGCGATAGTAAACATACTATAGGCTGGGTGGCTTGTCAACAGCAGAAATGTATTTCTCACAGTTCCGGAAGCTGGAAGTCCAAGGTCAAAGCGCTGGCAGATTCAGTGTCTGATGAGAGCCCACTTCCTGGTTCACAGATGGCCGTGTTCTCGCTGGGTCCTGCATGGCAGGAGGGGTGAGGGGAGTCTCTAATAAGAGATAATAAGGGCACTAATCCCATTCATCAGAGCACCACCCTCAAGACCTAATCATCTCCCGAAGTCCTCCCCTCCTAATACTGTCACACTGGGTGTTAGGATTTAACCCAGAAATTTTAGGGGGACACAAACTTTCGGTATAGCAGGGACCAAACATAGAAGACTGATTCCACCTTCAAGTGCTAAGGAACGTAGGGTTGGAAACGGAACGTAGAAGCAAAGTCATAGAACAGTTGCAATGCAATGGCCCCAGGAGTTGAGGGCTCTGAATTTTAAGAGTGCAGAGAGGGTACAGAATAAATGACCCCAGGTGGAATTTGCCTTGACAGGTTTTCCGCATATGAAGGTAAAGTTTGGAGTGCTGTTTTGAAGGAGGAATGGCAGGAACAGATTGTAGAGAACTCATCGGCGCTGAGGATGTGGGTTTTCTAGACACAGAGGCTCTGAACATGCCATGTTGACAGACTTTATCATGTTCAATTTTGAGTACGACTGAACATTCAAAAGAAAGGCCCCTGAGCAACGAGTTCACCGCCTCTGTTTGGTCATATGGAATCCGCGAGCCCGACTGCAGCCCAACGTCGTTCAGATGCCCCCCCACTTTCCAAACAAGAGCCAGTTTAGTGAGGTCACCTGCTCCTCCCCTCATTTGCATTTGGTGGTCAGAGTTGGTCCGAGTGTCATTCAGATACATTCATTTTGCAAAGTCCTCACGGGTTTACAGGTGGGGGCATGAAGGGTGAGAATGTGAGCTTTAAAAAATGCATTTCAGAAATGCCGTCCCATTAGAGCTTCATCTCGGTCCCTTGGGGTGGCCACCAAGCAAACAGCTTAATTTCCATCCCTGCTGGAGGTACAGAATGCAGCAGTCACACTTGCCAACAGATAAATGTCTCCTGTCTCTGGCGGTGCTTAATGGCTTTTAGTGGAGTTAAGGCTGGGAAGAAAGGGACTGACTTTCTCTTACGAGGTAAAATTGAAACAATAGGGAGACAATCCCTTTCTTTTCAGACCGATCCCTTCCTTGTCAGATGACTGAGCCACAGCCCAGCCACCTCCTTTTCAGCTCTTTCAGGTAAAATGGGAGACTGGCCACCCAACTGGGGTGCAGGCGATGGGGGGCTCTGACATGCTGGTGTTTGGGATTTGTCAGCTGAGAGATTCGCACTTCTAATAAGGGCCATGTCCTGGTGTGCCTCAGCCCTGTGGCTGCGTCTGTAGCTCTCCCGAGTGCTCAGTTTGCTGGGACCCGGGGAAACATCTTCAGCATAAGTAAATGGCTGTGCGGAAAGAGAGGAAAGCAGAGGATGGTGGGGTGTCGGGGCGCTGTCTGGCACGAGACTTTAAGGTCCCGTAACAAGCTGCAGAGCACCCTGGCAAATATTCCCTGTGCACCTGTCCCTCAGATGCTCTTTGTCTACATTTGTTTTTAAAGATTTTATTTGTAAATTAGCTCTGTGCCCAACCTGGAGCTCAGACTCACAACCCAAGATCAAGAGTCGCATACTCTACCAAATAAGCCAGCGAGGCGCTCCAGGAAACTGATGAAATGTTGCTCTCTGAGACTGTGAGCTTCGTTGTCACTTCTCTGAAAAGAACCAGGCATGTCCATCCCAGCATTACCTATATGGCAGAAACTTGGGGAAGGGAAACCTATATCCACTAACAGATGAAGAGTAAAATAATTCCATGGTTTAATGAATGAATGATTAAATAAGTAGCAGAAACCCATCCAGCAAATCTACTTCCTAGTGTGATTTTTTTTTTGAAGTGTTAAATGTTAGGGGCACCTTGGTGCCTCAGTCAATTAAGTGTCCGACTTCGGCTCAGGTCATGATCTCACAGTTTGTGAGTCTGAGCTTCAAGTTGGGCTCTGTGCTGACAGCTCAGAGCCTGGAGCCTGCTTCAGATTCTGTGTCTCCCTGCTCTGTCTGCCCCTCCCCCACTCAACGCTTGGTCTCTCTCTCTCTTTCTCTCAAAAATAATAAATAAGCATTAAAATTGTTTTTAAAAATTGGGGCGCCTGGGTGGCTTAGTCGGTTGAGCGTCCAACTTTCGCTTAGGTCATGATCTCGCGGTTCGTGGGTTCGAGCCCCGCGTCGGGCTCTGTGCTGGCTGCCAGCTCAGAGCCTGGAGCCTGTTTCAGTCTGTGACTCCCTCTCTCTCTGACCCTCCCCTGCTCACACTGTCTCTCTCTCTCTCTCCTAGAAATAAAAAAAAAAATAAACATTAAAAAAACTGTTTTAAAAAATTAAAAAAATAAAGGCATTAAATGAAAAATGCAGGATGTGTACTGTATACGGTAAATAGTTTTTATTTTAAAAAACATGATGTAGATGGAAATAAAGCAAGATGTTCAACAGTTCTTAGACGTGACATCAGAGATGGTTATTTTTCTTCCTTTATTTCTATATTTCGTACAATGGCGCTTTTTTTTCTGATTCTAGAAGCTAAATGTCAAAGTAGGAGACTATCATATACCCTCTTTTCTTTGTTTTCCTTTCTTATCTCCTGGCATGAGAACACGAGCTTTGCTCTCATTGGGGCCGTCCACGTGCTGCCCAGCCAAGCCTTCATTGCTAACAGGGACCAGAACTCTGGGGACACAGGACAAAACTGGAACATACCTCGTCCCCCTCACCTGCCATTCACTCCGCCCTGAGCTCATCTAAACGCTTCTTGAACTTGTTTATATTTTTAGCTGGGATTGCCTCGCGGGCCCAACAAGTTCCATGTGTTCTCCACCCTCCATGTGAAGTGGCCGAGGCCTGCCTGTCCCGTATCCTCAGATGACCTTCCCACGCCAAGGGGTCCTCTCCGGTTCTGCACTCCTAGCCTCAAGCGAACAAAATAAGAACAGCAGGGACATGTGCACAATTAGCAAAGCACACGTACAGACCTAATAGCGATTTTGTAGAGCTATTGAACTTGGTGTTGAGAGGGACCTCTGAAATTGTTGAGGCCGGTGTTTTCCTAAAAGTTCACATAATGAGAGTCACTATTTCCAGAAACCAGTGGAAATTGTACAGTACCCAGGATACGGTGGCACTGGCTGCCTAAAAATATCACGGGGTTGTGTGTGTGGTGGGGGGCGGGGGATGATATTCTGGCTTTGGCTCTGGGCTGGAACTGAGTAACAATGGTCACCTTGTTTTGATCAGGGACTTCGGCACTTCTACAAGTGCTTTGCTATTTTGTTAGTTGAGAAACTAATTAATGTATGAGAGACAGAATCTTTAAAAATTTGGCAGGTGGAGAAGGTAGACACTGACTGTTAATCTGGGCCAGACCTGTGAGGTGGAAAGGGCAGGGATATTCTGGCATGCCTGATGGAGGAGGAGGTGGATTCCAGAGCGGCCACCTAACCCCGGCTGAGAAGGCCAGTGCACGGAGGCAGGGGACTGACCCAGGCCATCCAGCTGGGAGGCCCAGGCTGCCTCCTGGGCACCTCTCCTGTCTCTCTGTTTAAACCAAGCCCCTGAGATGTGTTACCTGCACTGGGAATGATTTACTAGACTTCAGATTCGTGCATGCTCCAACAGCGTCCAGACTGAGTCGTCAGCCTGGAAAATGATTGATTATTTTCATGGCCTTTCTAGATCCTTCAGGCGCTCCCAACTATAGAAGTACCAGCTTCTGGGTTCAGTGGGTCCAGAGGGAAGGAAGGTGGACTCTGGGCTCTGAAAGCCTGGGTTCAAATCCTGCCTCCCTCCGTCACCAGTCCACGACCCCAGGTTAAACTTCCCAACTGTAAAATGGGAACAATGATAGTATCTGCCTGAAAGGGCCTTTGTGAGGATAGAGCAACATAATGAATGAGAAGTGCTTGTCCAGTGCCGGGCGCCCAGTATACCCTCAGTGAAGATGAGTCGTGGCCTCTGATGTCATCATTGTTATTGTCAGTGTCCCATGAAAGGACCATCGTTAGGACGCAGTGCCAGCTTTGAACCCATTTTGCTTTGCCAGACCAGTGGCAGTTACCCCATTGGCTGTGTGGCGTCCTTTATCCTTCAGGGGGAAATAACCCAGTTGCTCTTCATTCACCCAGTTCCCATTTCAAAGGGAGCAAAGCAAGGCCCAGGTGACCTGCCCTACATGACTTGCTCAAGGTCGCACGGCTCGCTGGGGCTGAGCGGGAGAAAAGAGCTAACTCTAGAGCTCTCCACTCTGCAGTGGCCTCTCTGCATGCCTCCTTTAATCCTCCAGACCAGGAAAATAGGGAGAAATGAGAGAAAGAAATAACCAAATCCCCAGGAACCCTTGTTCGGATCACTGAGCAGTCACTGCATGCCTGCTGCTTGGTTAGTGTCTTTCTTTCATTTAGGAGCTTTAGATGCCACCGCAGGGGCGGGGGGAGGNAGGGCAATGGTTCCTGTTTCCTTTCCTCCCTTCCTGCCTCCACCTGACTGTGCTCTGCGGGAACCTGAGAGCCTGGGCGGTGGGGGATGACGGACACAAGGAAGAAGGGTGGAGTGGGCTGGTGGCCTCTGGCCGGTTTGAAGCCCTTGTGCTGGCTTCGGAGGGGCGATACAGGAATCCCCTGAGACACATGCCCATCTCAGGCTCTACCGGAAGCCTCCTTACCTGCATTGACCACTTCCTGAGCCCACCTTTGAGGCGTCAGACACTCTGGGGCCACAAAACCAAATGAGCCTCACTTCCTGCCTTCCAGGGGCTCACCAGTGGGGCAAGTTAGGCACAGACTGTGAACCAAATCACGGGAGGATTTGTGCACAGAAAGGTCTGGGGAAGTGCATTCCAGGCAGAGGAAGGTTCGAGCAAAGACTCTAAGGTGTCACCTTGTACAAAGCACTTATGGTTGCTTTGAATATGTTTCTTCTCCCCCAGCTGGGCTCTAAGTGCTTCTAGCAAGAAATCACAGTGAGTCCTCTTTCTTCTTAAAGCCTCTGTGTTTGTGGGGGCAGATTGGAAAGCACTTTCAGCTATATGATTCTTATTGACTTGCTCAGTAGCTTTGTGAGGTCAGAGCTTATTTCCACTTTAGAGATTTGGAAACCCAGGCTTTGAGAAGGTGACTTGGTGGCTCAACTCCTTAGTGACTGAGGCTAAATTTGCACTCAAATCTGAGGTCAGATTCTAACGTCACCATGGATCTCACCTTTAATTGATCAACACTCAGGAAGGGGGCCTGGATTCAGTGCTTGACTAAGAGGAAGATACTGCAGAGGAGTGAACACAGGAGCAAAAGTCGTGGGGCTCAGTGGAAAGAGCACTGGCTTCAGAAGGGAGGCCTTTGGGTACATGAGTGGCTCAGTCAGTCGAGTGTCTGACTTTGGCTCAGGTCATGATCTCATGGTTCGTGGGTTTGAGCCCCACGTTGGGCTCTATGCTGACAACTTGGAGCCTGGAGCCTGCTTCAGATTCTGTGTCTCCCTCTCTCTCTCTGCCCCTCCCCTGCTCATGCTCTGTTTCTCTCTGTCTCTCAAAACTAAATAAACATTAAAAACAAAAAAAGAAGAAGGGAGGCCCCTGGCTTGGGTCTCAGCTCTGCTAGAATAGTCACTTCTCTTTGAGATTCAGTTTCCCCGGTTGGAAAATGAGAAGGTGGTAGGAGATCCTAACTCATAAATCTGTGAAGCTGGGATTGAGAACCTTGGTCTTCCATAGCTCCTTCTGTCTCAGCCCCCAGTCCCTCCTCAGCTCCCCCAGCCCTGGGGTCCTTTTAGCCCCTGTGCTTTTCTCTCCCCAACAAAGCCAGGGAGGAATCACCCAGGGAGCATGATAAAATGCTAAATCTCAGGGGCGCCTGAGTGGCTCAGCTGGTTAAGCGTCTGACTTCAGCTCAGGTCATGATCTCCCAGCTCATGAGCCTGCGTTGGGTTCTGTGCTGACAGCTCAGAGCCTGGAGCCTGCTTCAGATTCTGTGTCTCCCTCTCTCTCTGCCCCTCCCCTGCTCACACTCTGTCTCTCTTTCCCTCTCTCTCTCAAAAATAAATAAACATTTAAAAAAATTGCAGAATCTCAGGCTGCATTCCAGAACCCGAGGATTCCGAGTCCCTGGGAGATGGGCCTGGGAATCTGCGTTTCTTCCCTGACCACCTCCAGGAAATTCTGACCATGATTCACACTTGACAATTTGTGCCTAAACTTGGTAGTTCTCAGACTTGAGTGGGAATCANTGGGGGGGGGGGGGGGGCTTATAAAATGACTGAGCCCCAGGTCTAGGAGTGGGACCCACCAATTTGCATTTGGAACTAATTCCCAGGTGACACAGCACCCACACTTTGAGAACCACTGCTCTAGCTCATTCCCTGAGAGCCCAACTAGCAACCAGCAAGGGCATCTTCACTCATGGAGAAGCCCTGTCAGCACATGAACTTTCTTAAGAGAGACTTTCAAAATTATTTAGGTGGTCATAATAGAAGCTGGTGTTCGCTGTGACATATGCTACATGCCAGGCCCTGTGCTAGATGTCTAGAGTCAGTGTTTCTTGTTAGTATATAGGGTTTGCAGATTCAGAATTCGAGGATCCGTTAGATCGAGTGCTCATCTCAGATGGCACCTATGACCAAGGCAATCAGAACTTTCTAGAGCAGTGTCCCAGCTGATTTCCTTACCCACAAGGCCTCTCTGTACTGACTCAGCCATGACTGATTCTGTTATGGGACTTGCAAGCCGGGTCCAGAGAGGGTTCACCACGCGGGCTGGGAGTGGTACTGTTGGTTGGAGGAGGCCGGAGCCTTTCATTAGGTGCCCTGCTGCTAGTGGCCTGTGACCCACACCCTCGGGACAGCATGGCTGCCCCTAATGTCATCATCTATCGAGCCCACTTCTAGGGGACCCCTCAAGGCCCCATAGGGTGTTGTACGTGTAGCTCTCGTAGCTCCTTGGGTAACAACTGGGCTCTGTTGCCAGATCTCAGAAGGCCACCCGCGGGCCAGGGCTCTGGATGGGTGCTGGCCAGCTGTTGCTCCATTTGCCTGTAACGGGCTTGGAAAAGAGCTATAGTGTGAGATCCCAGGAAATATTCAGTAGATACAGATGGAGAAGGTTGCATCCTAACTCGAATTCCGGGGCGTCTTTGTTGGTGAGCTTCCTTCCCCTGAACTTAGGAAGATTTGTCCTTTGTTTAACAGCAAGTTCCATGATCTGTGAAGAAAATGTAGGACAGAGTAGAGAGCAAACCCAAGTGGTTGTGAAGGTTCGTTCCACCCTTAGGTCTTTATTCGCACGGTTCACCAACACACACACACACACACACACCTTGCTTGTGTGTGTGGTCCATTGTTGGTTTTTTTTTTTCCCCAGTTATTTTTACATCTGGCAGGAATCATAGGGGTCTCAGGAAGTTATCCAAGCTGTTCATGCCCTTCCTTCCTTCCCTCCCCTACCTGTGCTCTTGGCTCTGTGGAGAAAAGGAAGGAAGGAGGGCAAGAAGGACACTGACCCTTCAGGGTGGCCAGAGACCTACACGCAGAGCCTTCAGAGTGTTATCCTTTCTGTTTTCAGCGGATAGGCATGCACACTTGAAGGCAGCTTGGTGGAGTCAGCTGACATTGGAATTGGCATTGAACGTTACAGCTCTGGTCCAGGATCCATCACTGAACCAGGCTACCTTCTCCAAGCTTCAGGTGGCTGGTCCAACCTGCCCGTCTCCTCTGAGAGGTGAAAGAAAAGAGGTCATGGCTATGAAAGCATCCCTCCCGTCTTGAGAGCTGGAAGGGATTCTAGAAATCTCGGGGTCTTGCTTTACTAACGAGAAAGCGGGGCACAGGGGAGTACAGCACTTTCAGGGCAAAGGAGCAGAATTGGAAGCAGAAGCAGAGCATTGCCATGGTTGTGTTTCCTTCCGTGTGACTGTTTTGTAAACGGTGAGCATGGTGAGCGGGGTAGCAGAAGGAAGACGAAGGCGATCCCCAGCCAGAGCACCTTCCTCAGCTTCTGAGACCGTGTGTCGGACCGGGCACTCTGGTTTTCTCCGTGTGTGTGTGTGCTGCTCTCCGTTTCTGTCTGTCTGTCTGCCTCTCTCTCACACACAGACACATCTCTTGGTTTAAATAGAAAAAGGCAATAACAGCTCATCACAGGAGAGAATTACTTTCTTTCTCACTGATCAGTAAAATCCATTAGGCATCATCTGACTTGGCAGCTTATTTCCTAGGACATGAAGGAGTGAAGCTTCAAGTCAGGGAGAACCTACTGCCCGAGCTCTCTGGTGTCCGTGGGCTTGTGGCCTTGGGCTTGTCTAAACCCCCAAGCCCCTAGTCCCCCCGTTCCTCTCCCACAGATATACACATTCGTGGCCCTGTTGCCCCCAAACACACATAGGGTAAAATTGAAGAACACGGGCTATTAAAACAGCCAGAGGATCAGAACTCTTTCTCACTAGCAGTGTGACCTTGAGCAAGTTACTTAACCTCTCTGAGCTTCAGCTTCCTCATCTGGACCATAATAATAGTCCATAACATTGAAGTGAGGCTTCACCTTTACAGCGGAGAAGGATATAAAAAGTGCTTCATACTGGGACGCACACAAAGTAGCAGCTCAATAAACATTATCTGCCACTATTGCAAATGTTGGAGGGCTGTTGAAGATGATGTGATTGCTGTATCATTTTCCCAAGGGAATTGACTGGTTTATCATGTAAATGAGATCTCACTAGGCCTCCAGCAATCTGGCTGCATAGTTAAAGCTCTAATTTTCTACCCAGGGAAGAACAAATATTGTCCAAGTGTTAAGCACTCCGTAGCTGAGCTGTTATCTTTGCAATACTGAGATGCTTCTGTGGTAGTTTTCGATACTACCTTGTGCACATAAATATCCTTGTGTCTGAAAAGGATATAAAATTGCAAACCATAAAAGGATACCGATACAACAGAACTGGACACCATGAAAACAGGAGTAAAAACACAAAAGCCCAGTTGTCAGTGGGAGAGAGGTTACATTATGCTGCACTTTCTAGTTTACAAAGCACTTTTTTATAATCCCCATGCCCGGTGGCCTCACAACCAGCCTGGAAGGTAGCTGTCATCTCACCCAATCTGCAGAGGAGAGAACGGGGTCTCGGGAGGAGATCCCCCGTGTGAGTAAGAAAGACAGACGGCAGCCACATTCCGCCAGGCCTCGTAGGACTTAGTAAAGGAAATGTGAGTAGTTCTGAGTTGAACGGAAAGCCTTGGAAAGTTTAAGCAGGAGAGTGTTGCAGTCTGGTCCACATTGTCAGAAGATCTTTTGGTGGGGGTAGAAAGAGCAGAAGGGGAAACAGGGAGACCACTCAGGAGGTGACTATGGAAGTCCAGGCAAGCAGAGACGTGGTGCTTGTAGAGAGGAGAAGACGTGGGTGGGTTGGAGATGGAGGTCGCGCACCAGCTTTAAGGTGGGCTAGACATGGACGCTAATGGAAAGGGGAGAAGCAAGGATGGCCCCCAACTCCCTGGTGGGTTGGTGGGTGGCTGGTGATGTGATGGGGCATCTACAGAGGAACAGGTTTCTGAGGTGGGGGGGCAGGGAATGGGGAGATCCATTTGCATTTATTTTCAGAAGAAGGATACGTTTCCCCAAACACTCAGTCCTCTGATGGCAAAGAGCTGGTCGTATCCACTTGCTCCCGGGTGTAGAATAAATGCTTTCAGCGAGCAGGGTGTGCTCAGGCCCATCCCCAGCAGCCTGTGTGTAAAGAACGCCGGCCCTGGCCAGGCGCTGGGCTCCTTCAGCCTCCAGGGAGCCAGGGAGCCATTCATGACCCCTTCTCAGAACTTTGGGTCTGGTACAAGAAACAAACAAAAAACCCCAATGTCCTACCTTCTAATGTTTCGGGTTTTCAGTAACGTTTTCTTTTGCCAATCTCCATGGGATCTTAATTCAGCTAACGTTTGAAAGTGATTCTTTTTTTTTTTAATGTTGTGCTCAGGCCTTAAATAACCTTTAGCCTGTGGTGGCTTCCAAATAAATGAAACCCAGTAAAATTACAATAACATCAACAACAATAACAAGCTTTTGTAGACTTCCATTTAATTAAAAGACCTCGTTGTTTTATTTCAGCCTCAAGAAAATCTCTGAGGTGAGATACACGGTGTGTTTAGCTCTGAGAGGCTAAGGAATGTGGTACCCAAGAGCACGCAAAATTGTAAGAATAGTAGTAGTATTAAATTAAAAGAGGGAAGGCACCCTGAACAGGGCCTGGCGCATGAACCTTAACTGTTGTTTTTATGATTCGTTTCTATACAGAGAGACCGAGGCAGAGTGAGTCTGTGATGTACTTAGTAGCGGAATCCGCTCCCCGGCGCGTATGCTCTGCAATATTCCTGGATCCCACTCTCAAAAGGAGTCTATGTTCCAAAAGCGATGTTCAGGTGCATGGGAAGGCCCCTACGAAGTGCTCCTTTTTGGTTGGCCGGCCATGGCCACACCTCTCCCTTGCAGATCTGCTTTCCCCTGAGATCTGGGAGCAGGCCACCCAGGAGCCTGTCCTCTCCCCACCACCTTCTGCCCCAGGGGCCCGCCCCTTTGCCCATCATCTTTCCTCCTCCCCATTCTGGGAAGTAGAGCACAAGCCCCGCCTCCACCTGATTCCTCCTCCTCCCCCAAGTTCCACCCTCCCTGGCACCTTCTGCGAAGGGCTTCTGCAGCCGGGCCACCGTGGGCACCATAGCAAGGCACGTGACCTCATCGGCCCCAGGTGACTCCTCACATGTAAGTCTTGGCTCCCCTGTTGGGTAGATGGAGACAGAGGGAGGCCTTGTCTCATACCTCCTGACTCTCCTTGCCCTGTGTTCCCGGCCCCGGGCCAAGCCCAGGGCAGGTGCCGTGACATTATACAGCTGACTTCTAAAACACAATCACCATAGTGGTCCCGAAAACCCACCTTTGCAAATGGGTGCTGTGCTCGTCCAAGCCGTCCCCTTGGGAAGCTCACCTCTTATTCCAGAGGTGGTGCCATGGCTCAGAACAACCCAGGCCCCTGAACACCCCTCCACCCCACCCCCCAACACATTCTTAGCCTTGAGGCTGGCACTGACCACCAGGAGCCAGACTTCCCTTAGAAATACAGCTGGGGGAGCGGGGCAGGAGGCGGGTGTTGAGAATAAGGGGCAATTAGACAATAATGTGCCCGGTTTGCTTTCTGCCTGACAACCTGACAGTGAAAACACTCCAGTTAAGCGCTTCCAAACGTGTCTTAAGCAAGGGTCATGTCACTGAGATCGAGAGAAGAGGTCTGCGGTGGGGATCCCGCAGAAACAAGGGTTCACTTTGGGCTGAGTCAGTTCGGGGAGGGTGGCTACACTTTGTCCACAAAGAGGAATGAACAAGAGGGACGCCTGGGTGGCTTAGTCGGTTGAGCGTCCGACTTTCGCTTAGGTCATGATCTCGCGGTTCGTGGGTTCGAGCCCCGCGTCGGGCTCTGTGCCGACTGCCAGCTCAGAGCCTGGAGCCTGTTTCACTCTGTGACTCCCTCTCTCTCTGACCCTCCCCTGCTCACGCTGTCTCTCTCTCTCTCTCCTAGAAAAAAAAAAAAAATTAAAAAAAAAAAGAAATGAACAAGTGAGTGAGCCTTTGGGTAAAACCTCATTATATCCTGGCCGGAGTGTGTGCGTCATTTGTGTGTGTTTGTGTACGTGTGTGCCTTGAAAGGGGGCCCTGCAGAACCAGCCAACCCCAAAAAGACCCTCCTGCTTCGAAGCAGACATAACGCTCGTTCCTGTGCCTCTCGCCGTCCCTCTCGGGGCCCCCAAATTTCTTTCAGCCCAGTGACTCCCTCCACTGACCTGAATTTAATTATTTTATTCTTCATAAAGGGAACGCCTCCCCCCCTTTGCCCCAATTCCCACCCCACCCCCCAAAATCACTGACCTCTCCTCATTAAGTGTTCTAACAACACAGTTTTGTGTGGGAAGAGACGTGGGCTCTGTTCACAGGCCCGGGCCGTCTGCAGGCCCCACTGTTCATGTCTGTTAAAATGATGAACATTTGACAAGGCAAGGGCGGGTGGAGGTGGGGACAGTGTTTTCCCTGGATCCCCAATATTTGGGTTTTGTCCAGTAAAATATTTTCCTGGGCATCAGAGGAAGAGGAAGTGGACAATCTGTGTTTCTTCGCAGACAGATGTTAGCCGAGGAGGCCTGTGCACCCTGCCCCCAGCACCCTCCTTTCCCGTCCTTACCCCCGCGGGGTGGGAGCCAAGAGACTTCTGGGGTGCACATCACAGAACGAGGAGGCAGGTTTAGAAACCCAGAGCAGCCGCAGCTCCTGAGTGATTGTTATGAATCCTGAGGCACCACCGAAATCTGTCTACCGAGGCCACCGCCCCACCAGAGTCTCTTCGTGGCCACTTGCGTGGGGGGACCCACGGCTGTAAACTGAAATCACCAGATTGGACAGAATTCCCGGCAAAGCCCCAGGGCCCATGGCAGCTGCCAAGAAGCAGTGGAGAGGCTGGACGGGGGCCTTTCTGGGGTTTTGCAAAGCGGAGAGGTGGGGATCAAGGGCGGGAAAGGCATCTGGCCCCCCTGCTAGAGGCCCCAGGGAGCCTGGTGCTGCCATTCACCAGCTCTGTTCCTTGGCACGTCCCTGTGGCTCTGATCTTGGCTTCCTCATCGGGGACACGGGGTTAACGATACCTGCCTACAGAGCGAGCGGCTCTGGAGCCGGGCATTTCCGGCATTTCCAGCTCTGCTGTTCGGTTGCTGTGTGACTTTGGGCAAGTTACTTCACCTCTGTGTGCCTGGTTTTCCTTGTCATAGCTTCCTGTGGTTGCTATAACAAGTGGCCACACATTTGGTGGCTTAACACAACAGAAATGTCGTCTCTCACAGTTCTGTAGCTCACGAATCCCGTGCCAGCTGGGCCACGCCCCCTCTGGAAGCTCTGGGAGACATTTTTTCCCTGCTTCTTCCAGCTTCGAGAGGCCGTTGACGTTCCTTGTGGCTGCCTCACTCCAGGCTCTGCCTCCGTCTTCACATCAGCTTCTCTTCTGTCTCTCTTCTGAGTGTCTTATGAAGACACTTGTCATTGGATTAGGGCCCAGGGCGATCTCCTCTTGAGATCCTTAATTTAACCTGCAGAGACTCTTTCCAAATAAGGTCACGTTCACAGGTTCTGGGGACAAAGACATGAACCTGTTATTTTGGGAGCAGGACACAATTCAACCCACTATGAATGACTAAAGTCCTTCGGCCAGTGCCCAGCACACAGCAAACCCTCACCGTTTGCTCTTCTCGTGATCCTCACTGATCGGCCGTTGACTTCGGGGAGCACCATGTCGCACCCCCCAAGGGGCGCCCTCCCCATTCTGGTGGATGCAAATGGGCCGCTGTAGTTACACGTGAGCTCGCACTCACGCCTCCCCCCGGTGGTGCCTCCTCACCTCTCGAGTGGACCGTGGCAGTGCCACTGGCTGCCCTCCAGGCTGCACCTCCTGCCCCCTCGCCCCCTGCCACTTCCCGCACATGCCCCCCAAGTGTCTCCTCTCCTCATGGCTACTTTTCCAAACCATGGGTCAGACCCTGCCCATCACCTGCCCCCAGCCCTCCACTCGTCTCCCCTTCTCACTCAGAGCAGCGGCCAAAGCCCTCATGGCAGCAACCCACAAGACCCCACACGATCACCTGCCCTCTGCCCCCTGGCTCTGGTTCAGCCCGGACACACACACATGCACACATGCACTGGCCTTTGCACAAGGCTGCTTGCTCAGCCTAGAACACTCTTTCCCAGCAGTCTGTGCTTTTCTCCCTTGGTTCATTCAGGTTCTGCTTAAAAGATGCTCCCTTGAAGGGTCTTTGCTGACCCCCATAGGGTCGTCATTAAACTAGCTCCCCATCCATCTCCTGTTTTTTCTTCAAAGAGCATGGTGTGCTTGGCACTGTATGTTTACTTGTCGTTGCATGGTCTGCTCTCCCTGTCACACTCCACCCCATGAGAGGAGGGAGTATGATCCCTGCTGAACCCCCAGCATGGGCGGATGTGAGGCGTGGGCGGGGTAAACATTTCCTGGATGAGGGGAGTATTACAGGCCAGGCTTTGGCCTGGTGTGCGTGACCTGGTATCTCCCAACGACTAGAGACGATGGTGGTGTTCCATCCTCACTTGCTGGAGGTACAGAGAGAGTAAATAGATGTCCCCTGTCCCCATGGGAGGTGATAGTGGCCGGATCCAAGCTAACTAGTCTTACTCAATAGCTGAGCAACTTTCGGAATAACCATCTGCTGCAGGGCAGACGTGAGAAGCAGGTGAAAGACCTTTGGAAATGAAAATGTGCTACATGGAGGAACCAGAATGACAGGCAGTAGCTGAGCCTTAGAGGAGCAGATTACTCCACGGTGCTTTGGGTCGGCTTCTTGTTTAATGTTTTTTTAATTTTGAGAACCATTATTTGCTGCCTCCCTGAATGATACAATATGAAGTGGTAAGAAAGGTGTCTACGAAGTCCGCTACTATCCTATTTGGGTGGCCTAGAATGTTCCAGAAATGGGGCATGCATGCATGAAGGTGTTCTTTATTCCAAAACAGATCTGTCCATTTTTCTGAACATAGCATATTGATTAGAATCAAACATTTTGGTGTGGGGCCGTGCAAAGAGCATATTTCCAAGTCTACCGCTAAAATACCCCGGGGCCTTACATAATAATAGCAGCTCCCCACCCCCGCCCAGGTGCTAGGCACATTCCATGCTTTATACTTATTGACTTGTTTCATTCCCCAAACCACTCTTGGGAGTAAGCACTCTTAATAACCCCAGTTAGTCCTCGTCACAGAGACACAGAGATGTTAAATAACGTGGCCAAAGTCCCCCAGCTAAGAAATGGGGGAACCAGGATATGAACTCAGGCTGTCTGTCTCCTGAGGGTGAGCTTTAACCAACGGTCTTTCGTGACTCAGCTTCATCCGTAAATTGTGGGGACTGTATCCAACCATGTTTCCTGCCTGAAAAGTCTATACTTTTGAGGTGGAGAAGCTGGTAGTAGTTTTGAGTCACTGGTGTGAGCAGAGGATGTAGGTGAGAAAGGCTAAAGCAGGGCTGATCACAAGAAAAGGTCCGAGATGCGGGCTCCCGTCTGTCAGGCCCTGGCTTGCCTCTTGCTGTCCTGTCATCCGCTACTTTTCTTGCCTTGACGGTTTGCAGACATAACGCACAGGTGCCTATCTCCCCCCAGACGTCTTTCCCCTGGGTGTGGGAAAAGGAAAGCGAAACCCTTATGGGTGCCTGGTGTTAACTTCAAAGCAGCCTCACATCTCTTTTCTTGTTTAATTCACACAGAAATCCTGTGTGGACAGGCAGGGAGAGTCCCATGTTACAGATGAGGAAACAGACAGAGACAGGTTGAGAAAGCAGATCTCAAGGTCACAGTTCCCTCCTCCTGCCCTCCCATGAGTATTTCCTGGGTCCTTCCTCGGGGGTTTTTCCTACCTTACTGTAATAATCTTCGCAAGTACCTTTGATTCCTCCCAGCCGCCTCCCACACTGTGGCCACCACTGGATTAGTAATACACACCCATCATGAAGATAGCTATCCTTTATTGAGTGCTTCTGGTGTGTCAGGATCTATGCCGGCCACTGTCACATTTAGTTTGCTTCTACTCCCCACAGTACTCCTTTGAGATGATGCCCATTTTATAGATGAGGTGCCTGAGGCCACATAGCCCCAAACTGACACTTGCATACAGTCACACAGCTAGGAAGTGGTAAACCCAGCATCCGTGTGTGTTAACCCTGGTTGTCTGATGTCCCTTCCCTGGCTGAAGCCTTGGGGGACTCCTGGTCATGACTGGATGAGACAGTGTCCAGTCTCCTTGGCATGGTGTGGAGGGCCCCCCCGTACCCTGGCCTCTGCCGCTCTAGCCCACCAGCTTCACTGGGCCACTCTCAGCCGCCTGCGGCTCTCTGCTCAGGCCATGCCCTTCCTCTGGCCCTCACCCCTCTGCTCCCCTCCCTGGAATTCACACTCCCTCCTGCTCCTGACTGGTGATTTCCCACCCATTCTTTAGAGAGCAGGCCAAAGCCACCTTCTTCAGGCAGCCTCCTGCATATGGACCCGCCATTTCTGCTCCCTTCTCCCCACCCAAGCGTCACTGTGTCCCAGGGCACCCCGTACCTCTCTCTATTCTATACCTCTCTCCCCACCCAAGCTCACAGGGCCCAGGGTGTCACTGGCATCTAATGCGGCCTGTGGATCTGAGAGACATAGGGCAGCAGGGAGCAGTATGGATTACGGAAAGAGTGGTGAATACATGCCCCGCCAAAAGGCATTCTGAGTCCTCACTACTGGTGGTGGTCTTATTTTTATTTATTTTGGGGGGAGGGGCAGGGCCAGAGAGAGAGAGCCCCAAACAGGCTCCGTGCTGTCAGCACAAGCCCGATGCAGGGCTTGAACCTGTGAACCGTGAAATCATGACCTGAGCTCAAGTCAGACACTTAATCAGCTGAACCACCCAGACACCCCGATAGCCTCATTGTCTTTAAAAACACCACACCAACCAGCCCAACCAAACACCTTTGTGGGTGTTTGGACCTGAGCCACTACTATGAAACTCCAAGGAGCCCCTCAGGATTTTCTACGTTGTCTGGGCTTAAATGAGGGAGTCAGGAGGGAGGGAGGAAGGATTTACTTTCCTAGACCTGGCAGTTTGGTATATTGTATAACTGGTATATTATACCATTACTTATATTATATCAGGCTGCCATAACAAAGTACTGTAGATGGGGTGGCTTAAACGACAGGTATTTATTTTCTCACAGTTCTGGAGGCTGGAGGTCCAAGATCAAGGTTCTAGCCCATTCTGTTTCTGGTGAGGGCTCCCTTCCTCACTTGCAGATGGCCACTTCTTGCTGTGTCCTCACATGGCCGTTCTTCAGTGCATAACACAGAGACAGCAAGCGCTCAGGTGTCCCTTCTTACAAGGACGCTAATTCTGAGGGATCAGGGCCCCATTGTTAGGACCTCATTTAACCTCCTGTAGAGGTTTCCAAACACATTTCCAAACACAGTCACACTGGGGAGTTAGGACTCCAACATGTAGATTTGGGGGAGAGGGGCATGAACGTTCCGTAACACATGGCATTCCAGATCACTTGATCCACGAGTGTTTCCCGGGTCCTTACTATGGAGATTCTGGAAACACTGAAGGCAAGCAGGAGAGTCCAGTGGTCAAAAGCATGGGCTTTCGTATCAGAATTTCACCTTTGAAACCTAACTCTGGCCCTTATTCTCCAAGGGACCTCAGCCCACAGAGCCTCCAACTCCTCACTGTAAAATGGGCTCGACCCCAACCACTCAGCGCTGGAGGACTGAGGGAGATTAGCGCACATGCACGACGCCTGACAGCACGATGCCTGTGTGCGCTCGGGGAACGCTCTCTGAGCACACCCTCTGTTCTGGCTGCCCTGCCGGGTGCTGGGAATCTGGTTGGTGATTCAGATGAGCCGATCCCTGGTTCTCACGCTTACTGGAAGAGCCAGATAATAAGTGAATATGTGGTCAGATAACCAACAGGTCAGTCATTTAAGAACGGGACATGGGCCGGGAGGAAATCAACCAGGGGGTAAAATAAGGGCAGCTGGGGAAGAAAGCCCTCCGTGGGGAGGCGACTTTGTCAAGAAGCTTGACAGCCACACAGAGACTCAGGTCGGAGTATTCTAGGTGGGGGAAGAGGGAGCACGCGGCCTGCGGGTGGACACACTCAGTGCGTGCACGAGCTGTGACTGTTGTGTTTATGCTTGCTCTTGGCCCCACCTTCAGGGTCCACCTCACTTGTGGGGACACAAGACTGCTGCCCAGCCCTGCAGGGTATAACGCCCCCTGAACTGGGCCCTCGAAGGCCGCTCAGCGAAGGCTGAAGTGGTCAGGAAGGCCTGTTGGTGCGGGGGGGAGGGTATGCGGGGAGGGAAGCTATCATTCCAGAGCAGGGAGATTTTGGCTGAAGAGCCTGGTATCTGAGAGGGACCCTTGAAGACTGCCCCGGCCAGAGCCGGGTCTAAGAGAAATGCTCAGGACGCCATTCGGATGACCTCAGCGTGGGCCGACAAGGGCAGCATGGGCCTCCTTGTCACGGCGGGCTGGCCAGGTTGTCAGTTCGAGAGAACGAGCTCCCCACTCAAGATGTAAGGCCCTGGGCGGAAATCCAGCTCTGTGAGTCACAACCAGATGCACATCTTGTCAGAGAAAACCATGGCCGCAGAGCAGAGCCCTGGTCATGGTTTCCTGGAAACTTCCTGAGTGTCGGGGGAGGGGCCCTGCGAGGACGTAGGTGCCAGCCACAGCCGAGAGTGGAGGATGTGCCGCGGGCAGGGCCCAGGCTGGAGGCCTGGGGCTGCACCTTTCAGGGCCCACGGCCGAGCCTTCCAGGGCATCCCCCCCGCTGGGGGAGGCAGAGCCTAAGCGAGGCCAGTGGACTAGCTGAGGCCTGTTTGGGGTCTCTGCCTCCCCTCCCACAGCCGGCCTTCTCATGCCCCTGTGTGGGTGCAGGAAGGGCACTTATACGTGGAAAAGGGTCCCTGAGTTCCCATCCCACCAGCGTGCCTTCAAACCCAAGGACTTCCACTCAGCTTCTCCAGCCCTCAGTTCTCTGGTCTACAAAGCAATGGGATAAGTTGGGAGCTCTCCAAGGTTCCGCCCAGCTGCAGGATTCGGGCACTTCCTTAGTTTTGCTCCGTATGCATCAAAGAAACTGAAGCCCAAGAGCAAGGGGTTTGCTCAGAGTCAACCCAGTTGAAGGGGGGCCGGGAGCTCCTGCTCTGGCCAGATCTGCACCCCTGCACCCTTTCTCCAGCGCCCTGCCTTCTCTCCCCAGGCTTCTCACCCTGGATGCCCCTTTCCCTCTGTTCTTTCTGCCTGCGCTTTCCGCCTGCCAGACAGAGGTTTTCAGCTACTCCAAGAAAGATGTCCGCACCTGAGAGTGGTAGGTCTCAAATCAGAACCAAAATGGAAACTCCCAGGGCCATCGGCCACCTGTGTGTTCTCACCAGTATGAAGCAGGCAATGCCTTGTCTGGCCACCTCCTGTCTGAATCCTACACATCCTTCAATCCAGCTTAAATAACACCTCTGCCAGGAAGCCCTTCCAGATCACTCCAGCCAAAGCTTTCGCCTTCCCAAGCCTTCCCCGTGCATGCCACTTTATAAACCTGCCATTGGCATTTTCACTTACTTCTGTTGTGATTATTTGTGCATACATCATAGCTCTTCTGTGCGATTTCAAACTCACTGAAATCAGTAACCAAATCGCCTACCACCAGCCTCCCTTGGACATCTGGTGCAGTGTTTGTATTCTGAGTGTTGGATAGATAATTGTGGGATAAATGGAGTTCTCTTTCTTCATTGCAGAAGGGTTCTTTCCTTTCAGAATGAATGGCTGGGCGTGTAAGAGCATCTGTTCTAGAGCTACATTGGGTTGAATCTCGGCTCCACCATCTGCACACTGTGAGACCTTGAGAAGTTACTTAACACTTTTGTACCTCAGTTTCCTCACTTGTAAAAGGAGGCTGACTGGAATCACCCCACCAACCAGGATGGCTGTTGCAGGTACAGTGCCCGGCATAAACTGGAGTCGGTAAATGAAGTTGCTAAGTTTCAGTGACCCTCTATGCAAATTTTTATTTTGATGTTTTGGAATATATATTACACTGCCTTGCAGAGTTCGAGTTTGGATTTAGATAAGGTGCCAAATCCTTTTTAATCCTTGCAGGCACTGAACCTGCATCAGGTATTTGGTGCCTATTATAGAACCTTCCCAGGTTCCTGGAGTAGGAGCGGGGAGGGAGAGATGGGGTCCCGAAGCTGGTGTAACTGCTTGCCAGCCAGCCTGGACTAGCAGCTACATTAAGCGCTTTTATTCAATTCATGTGACTCCACAAATTTGGAATGTGTTTGGGGGAGTTTTTCCAGCTATGAGTCAGTACATTTATGCTCTCTCACACACACATAAAAAAAATGTTTTTTAAAGAAAAAGAGTTTAGCGAGAATCATTTATGAGTACAAAGTGGAAATCTGTGGAAATTTTATTTTGACCCTGAAGGCAAGTAATACTTAAGAATTTAATAAAGGGCTCGAAACAGGATACAGTGGAGAAAAAAACAACAACAGCTAGCTGCCTTTTTCTCCTTTCTGTATTCTCAGCCACTGTGTTGCACACGGAAGGTCTAATTTGCATGGATTTATTAAGCACCTCCTGGATGCCCAGATTTGTACTAAATATGGTGGCGAAAGAAGGGACACAGAACCAGCATTTATTAAGCACATATTATGTGCCAGATAATCATGAAGGGAGGGGAAGAAACATGTCTTCAGTTCAAGAGGCAGTGCGGGAGAACATTTGTATTCAGGCACATGGGTTTGAACCCAGACACCCTACGTTTTAATACTATCCAATCCCTATCATACCCATTGTATGGATGACAAAACTAAGGCTCAGAGAAGGTAAAACATTTGTCTGTGGACACAGGACTCTTAAATGTTAGAAACCATATCCTAAACTGACACACTCGTTCTTGGAGATTGTCTGCATATCATAGCCAGGTACAGCCTTCCTGCAGACCAGTCTCTTCAACCACCTTCTGCCACTTGCTTTTAAGTTCTGCCTGTTAGGGATTATCAAGAACCTGCATCTCATTCAGACTGATCCTCTTTGCTATTGTTGTTTATTTTAAATAAAGAAACCACCGCCCACCCAGAGGGCTTATGTTTCTAGCTCCCTTGCCTCTCTTTTGCAAGGGCTCATTTTCATAGAATCCCCATCTCCAGGGAGCTGTGTTTTTCCCTCTGAAACATGAGCTGTAATCAAAGGTGTATTCATCCCCAAACATCTGCCAACAGCCACCGGAGCCAGGGTTCCCAAAGCCTCGAGGCTCAGGCCAGGTGCCCAGGGACAATTTTACCCTATGCAAATCAGATTGCACTGTGGTTGTCCTTCGCAACGGCAATGGCTCTCAGATTGCTGGAGGATGTGAAGGGCCCCTCCTCCCCCGGCGGAAACAGGATTCCACTGTCCATGAAGCGGCTACTTTTGAGGGCCACCATGTGTGGGGTACTGCAGGCACAGAGAATCCCATCACTCACAGGTATAAGGACCCGACTTCTCAAAACGCCTGCAGGTCTCTGAAAGGTCTGGTCCTTGCTCTTTCTCTAGCCTGCTTGGATATGGCCACTCCAGCCAGCTGCCAGGATCTGTATCCAGCAGGGCACCCCACACACCCTTCTCCAGCTTTTTCGCCTTCCTTCCCCTTTGGCTTTCAGATCTGCCGCCATCTGCTGTACTCCCATGCGCCCCTCCTGGTGCCCTTTCTGCCATTGCCGTGTGCTTCGTTGGCACAAGAATGTGTTTGAAGTCTTCATCTCCAGCATTGCCGTAAGGGCTCACCTTACCTCTCCAGCCCTGGTCCATAGCGCCCTGTGAAGTGTTGTTGGAAGAATGAAGACAGTAGTAAACAAAACAGACCCTGCCCGGGGCTGGGCACATCTTCCTAGAGCGTCCATTGTGCTTAACAGTTTTGAAGAAGAAATATTTGGAAACAAATACAGATCAATTTTAGAGTAGAAGTCAGTGTTCTCTTTCAAGACATCAAGCTGCACCCACACACCAGGTGATGGACTCAGCATTCTCTGTACTCTTGGGGGTCTTAGTAGAAGAAAAGGTTGGGATTGGAGGAGAGATGCCCAGTTTACCAGCAACTCCGGCCATGGAGCCAAAGTTTGAGAGGGTGTGGGGGAAAATGAAAAGACTGTCCAGTCAGGCCAGAGTTCAAAACCGTAGTGCTGGACTTTCAGCTCTTGTGACTTGGGGCAGTGTATTTGATCGCTCTGAGATTCAGGTTTCCATCTTTAAAATGGGTACATGAATGCGTGCTCCTCAGAGTTGCCATGGGAGAGAGATACGGCACCGGCAGGACTCAGCTCAGTACCTGGCACACAACAAGAGCTCAGGAAGTGGTGGCCGTTGCGTTAGCCCCTCGCTAGTTAGTGATGCTCTTTCTGAATTAAAAGCTGTTGTTGGTGATCAAGGTGAAACATTTTCTGGAGAAAAGACAGGCAACTCTACACTTCCAGCTTGCAGAATGATGGCTGCTCAGAGTGGCTTGTAGATTCCTACCTTCTTTGGGCTTGACCTTCGTCTCGTGTCCAGCCTGGCGTGGCCCCATCCGGAGCCCGTCATCCCTCCCCTGGATTCCATGGGTTCCTCACCCTCTCCTCAATATGAGGCCATCACTGCAGGACATAATGACCTTTTTACCAGACTGGAGTTTCTTACTCCTCTGCTAAATGTTTGCTGAATGAAGAAATGGAATGGAATAAACTGTGCTAGTGGGGGTGAGCGTGGGGACGGTGGGGGGTTTCCCCTACAAACTGTTCAAATAGCTTTCCCCCTTTTCCTCCTTCAAGTGTCTAGCAATCAAGTAGGCTTAAAGGAGGCCATCAGGGAAAGAGCAGGGGAGCTCTAGGGAAAATCCCCTGGGCAGATGTCTCCTTATTGGGATTTTGCTCTGTAGGACCGACACTTTCTGGTGAAAGGAGTCCTGAGCCAGGAAGACTGGAAATACATGCATTTAGAGCCTGAAGAACACCTAAAAGCCCTTTAATTANGACCGACACTTTCTGGTGAAAGGAGTCCTGAGCCAGGAAGACTGGAAATACATGCACATTTAGAGCCTGAAGAACACCTAAAAGCCCTTTAATTCATCTGTAATGCTCACAACGAGCTCCCGTTTTCCATATGCGGGAACGGTGTTCGGCACCAAGGTGTCTGCTCCCCTGTGCGGCCCAAGGAGGAGGTTTGGATAGAGCCCCACCTGGCTGGGGAGGAAACCAGGGTCCCCGGGAGAGGAGTCCTCGGCGTGAAGGCACAGAACAAGTGTGTGAGACTCAGACTCAGAAGTCCTGTCTCCCGGACCAGTGCTCTCCCCCATGCTGGTTAGGATCAGTCAGGAGTCTCGTGGGCTGGGTCTGACGATAAACAGGGAAAACAGGACTGAGTCACGGAGACCTCTCCCAGCTCTGGCAATAATTCGCTGTGCAACCCCATGCAACTTGCTCTGCTTCTCTCTGCTCCAGAGGCACCCAGCCAGCTGAGGAGAATACTAAAATACCATCAATAAAAACAGTAGCTAACATATCTGCTGACAAGATTCTAAGCATTTTAGATGTTGCCTCCCTCAATCCTATAGGGGAAGCTGGGGCTAATTAGGGGAAGGGGAGGAGACAGGGCATTGAACGAAAGGGACAAAGTGTAGCTGTGTGGCTGCCCAGAGCATGGCAGATGGGTTCAAGAAGCTTGGCAGTCAGGAAGCCCAGAACACAGTGGGGGAAGGCGAGGCCGGGAGAGATGAGCGGGGCTGGACCTTGGAAGCCCTGGGGTAAGGAGTGTGGTCTTTATCCTGAGACAGATGAGGCATCCGGCTTCTCCCCTCACCCCATACTGCTTCTGTCACATTGTCTTTTCTCAAACTCAGTCCATGATTTATTGATTTTTTAAAAATGTTTATTTTTTATTTTGGCAGGGGTGGGGGCAGGCAGGCAGAGAGAGAGGGAGAGAAAGAACCCCAAGCAGGCTCCGTGATGTCCATACAGAGCCTGACACAGGGCTCCATCTCACAAATTGTGAGATCATGACCTGAGCCAAAATCAAGAGTTGGACGCTCAACCGTCAGTCTATTCTTTATCTTCCTCCTTTTTTATACTGTGAGTTTCCTAAAGGTAGAGACTGGGTCTTATTTATTTAGGTCTATCTGGTGCTCAGCACAGAATCGGTATACATGGGTACTTTAAGGGGCACTTGGGTGCCTCAGTGAAGAATCCGACTTCAGCTCAGGTCATGATCTTGCGGTTCCTGAGTTTAAGCTCTGAGTTGGGCTCTGTGCTGACAGCTCAGAGCCTGGAGCCTGCTTCAGATTCTGTGTCTCCCTCTCTCTCTCTGCCCCATCCCCTCTCACACTCTGCCTTTGTCTCTGAAAACATGAATAAATGTTAAAAAACTTTCTTAAAGACTTAAGCGTTTAATATAGTCAGTATTTAGTATTGACATGTTCAGTATTCAGTAACTATGTGCAGTATGTATTATATATAGATATTAGCACTTAATAATGCAACTTACATTCAACTGAATGATTGTAATGATAACTGAAAAAATTCAAAACTTGTCGCGCCCTGGGGGACAGCAGAGTGCTCACTATCCATGCAACTCTGTCATAAAAGAGTATTAAAACGAGCACAGTGCAAAGGGCATGCTAATTTTTGAATTAAAAAAGAAATACATCAGTAACTTAAGGTGCGAGTCACTATGGAGGCTGTATTTTAAGGGGTGCCTGGGTGGCTCAGATGGTTGGGCCTCCAACTTCAGCTCAGGTCATGATCTTATGGTTCTTAAGTTTGAGCCCCGTGTTGGGCTCTGCACTGATAGCACAGAGCCTGGAGCTGCTTCAGATTCTGTGTCTCCCTCTCTCTGCCCTTCCTCCCTTGCACGCCCTCTGTCTCTCTCTCTCTCTCAAAAATAAATAAACATTTTAAAAAATTATCTTTTAAAGGAAGAGGGGGACTTGATGGGAGGGGCTAGAGAAAGGTTGAGGCTGGGCAGGCAGAAGGGGACATCGCCTTTCCCAGAAGTTTCAGGTGGGAGGGCAGCAGAGACGGATGGTCTAGCCTATGGCCTCTGCATGCAGATCCATGAGGACCGAGCCCCAGGAGCTTCCAGACAGCACGTGGGCATGCTGAGCCGAGCAGAGGAGCATGGAGGGAGGAGGGCGTCTGGACGGCTGTGCTCGGGGGCTTTGCATCCAGCTGCCATCACTTGGGGCACAGCATTCACAGGCTGGAACGTTTGCCTGAGCCGCTGCCACCTCCGGATTTGATTGACATCCTCCCCCTGAATACCTGTGTGAGCTCATCTGCTGTATGGAAGCCAGTGCCGTGGAAGGAACAATACGTAGTGTGATACGTGACTAACTGATAAGCCCAGAAGGCCAGCTGGCCAGTTTCCATGGAGAAAGGTCACAGTCACACACCCTGCGTGGGTTGTGGACCATTTTCCTCTTGGCCCATGAGTCTATTCGGCAGACCCATTCTGTGAGCCGAGTGTAGAGCAAGACCACGTGGAGTTGAGCGAAACTTAAGTGAGAGCGTCATGAGCCCATGACGGATGTGATCTCTTTCCCCATCAGGAGCGGCTGAGCTGTCAGAGGACCTCAACCCCAGCCCGCCCACAAGCTGTGTGACCTCAGGAAAATCACTTAGCCTCTCTGTGCCTCATTTTCTTCAACTGCAAAATGGCACTGGTGACACTCTCCAAGTTCTTTTAAGCAATTAGTTAATGGGTGAAAAGCTCTTTCTTAACTAAAATGGGCTTCCCTCCCACAAGTCAGTGCCTGGACCACTAAGGTTAGCTGGTCTCCCGGGACCTTCTTCCCCCGCGGGGTTAGTTCTACGAGCAGTGGGAGAGCCAGGCTCCCTGCAGTCCGAATAAATTACTCACTGGGATTAACACAGAAGCTTGAATTCTCCTGCAGGGGGAAGGCCCAGAACCTTTAACTGGAAAATTCTGTGGGCCTCCCGGAAAGTGAGGAGGAGGGGAAACCGTCTGCAGTGTGCAGCACCTCCCTCTCTGAATGCCCCCCAGGACACCCAGGCCCCTCCCTCTCTGGGGCCTGAGGTTCTCCCCTGCCCCTGGCCCACCGCCCTTCCCTCCGCCCTCCCACCCCTGCAGCCTCTCATTCTGCTTCCCCAAGATCACGCAGCGGAAAGGGACACCGGCTTGGGGTTCACACGAACACGGGCTTGGACCAGCTCTACCGCTTACTTACCAGCAGTGAGCAAGTTGTGGCTGCGCGAGCCTGTTTCCTCACCTGGAGAATGGGCTACGGCTTCCTTCCCTCCACGGTCATGGATGACTGTCACTATTCCTCCCAAGACTACGGAGGAGAACCTTGCAGGCTCTAGTGTGCCTGGAAGTCGCCGGAGAGGCTTGTGAGGAGGCAGGTTCTGACTCTGTAGGGCCGGGTGGGGCCTGAGTCGCTCTTCTTCCCACGAGCTCCCAGGTGATACGACTTCCCTTTTGAAGAAGAGAACGCAGAGCAGGTGCACACCTGGCCTGGTGCGTGGTAACGCGTCCACAGAAACTACTGCCATGAAGATCCCCCCTCCCTCAAGTCGAAAGGTTCTTTGCAAGCAGGCATCGGTGGATAGAGAAACCTCTGCTCACCGCTGAAGTCTTAGGGAAACAAGAGCGAAGCAGCTCTGCTCTGGAGGCAGGCTGGGTGAGGGGCGCGGCCTCGCGGCTCATCAGCACGCCGCTCCACGCGCACGCGTGCGCCGCAGGTGGGCCTCCGCGGCTGCAGAACCCTCTAGAGCTCAGGCCTCAACTTGCCATGCGGGGAACAGCCTCCGAGCGGGGCCTGCGCCTTACTCCGCCGGCTATGGCTCTCCTGAGGAATTTTCAAAGCACACAGGGTTCGCTTGGCAGGAGCCTCCCAGGATATAAATACGCAATTGGGGCTTTTGTTTTGAGGACTGCAGTATTTTTTTTGACTCGAGGCCTGTGCCCAGGGCTTTTCCCCCTCGCCTCCGTCAAAATGGAAACACCGCCGCCGGCCGAGGCTAGGAGCAGACCCCAGAGACCCCGGGAGCGCCTGCGTGAGATTCAGAGACACCTCCCCTCCCCACCCCATCCCATCCTGCGTTTGCCTTTCCTCTCCTGGAAGGCCTGCTTCTCAACAAGCTGCTGACTCACCCAGGGCGGGGGGCTTTTTGTTTGCCTCCTCTCAGCATCCCCACAAAGCCCAGGGGTTTTGAGGTTGGTTTCATGAGCAGCTTCGTCCTTACCGTTTCCTGTCCTTTCTGCACCCCGTCTCCATCCCGGCCCGCCCCCCGTCCTCCGTCCCGCCTGGAAAGAGAGCTGGACCCCCAGGTTCTCCGCCCGGCTTTTAACACCGAGTTTCTCCTCTTTGCAGGCCTCGACACCCTGGCTGCTCTCGGAGTCCAGGCGTACCAAGACCCCCAGGATGTAAGCAAGCCGGGACTGGTGAGTGACGGCGTGCAGGGTGGAGGCTGGGCCTCAGCTGGATTTCAGGAAGGGGAAGGGGATAAGCAGGGGGCACAGGGCCCCCAGTTCTGGAGCCTGTCCAGGGGGGCGGCTGACTCTTGCAGCTTCAAACTGTGGGCCTCCAGACGCACCTGGAAACGGCCCAGCGCAGAGGCACTAGGCGTGAGTCCCTTGCAACTTGCAGGGGTGCTACCAGTCCCTTCCTGGAAGTGAACCAAGTCCGTAGGTGGCTGGGCTTCCTTTCTCGGCTCAGATGCACCATCCAGAGGGCCCGGGCTTGGAGCTGTTTTCAGGGAGCCTTTGGCCAGGGTAGGGAGGTATTGCCAGAAGAGAGAGGAAATTCCCCTGGTCCACACCAGTTTGTAACCCATAGCCCTGAGGAGACCTGACCAGGAGACGTGAGAAAGCCACCTTTGCACATTTAAAAGGCTGTCATGAAGAAAAGTGGGCAGCTGTTGGCTCAACCTAAGGAAGAATGCCTAACAAAAGAGGTATGCAAAGGTGGCGTAGGTGCTCACTGGAAGTAGTGAGTTCCCTGTTACTGGCAGAATTCAAGTGCCGGTTGCAGAAGCATCAAAGGAGCGGTTTTGACTAGGGCAGTGTTTTCCGACTGCTCCATGAGGACTTAGAACCCCCAGGGCAGCAGGGCGAGGGGTAGGGGGCTTGGGGAGAGTGAGGGGGGCGTATGAGTGTGCACACTCTCTCAGCACTGCTGTTGGCTGTGGTTCTGCTGTCAAACCGGAAGTTGCCGGGTGAGATGATCCTCAGGTCTTCCTGTGACCTGTTGTCCACTGGCCTCTGTTGTACCTGAGCCACTGCCAGATGCACACACATATCACAGGTGTGACCCCAGCCTCATGCATGTGATGGGGTGGGCAGTTCTCCAGGCCCGGGGGGCGGGGGTGTGGGGGTTGAGTAGAGGCTCCGGGGAGCCCTGTCCTATGCCGGGGACCACCAAAAGATTAACCAGCTGGTCACATCATCCAGAGCTTCGATCCAGGCCACACAGACCAGAAAAAAAGGCCTGGGGGACACTGTGACAGGGCTCCCCCAGGCCCCCAGGCTGTGGGAGGACAGTGAGGGTGGCTTCCTAAAGGGGTTGGGGCACTTTGGCAAGACCCGTGCCCCAGACTGAAGCTAGCGTGAGCAGAAGGGCACCCAGACCGGGTGGGGAAATTGCACAGGACAGACAGCCGCTGTGAATGGGAAGGTCTGAGTAATGACCCCCAGGCTTCCTTTGTGCTTTGTGACTGGGCCTTCTTCCCCTGGGCCTGGGTCAGCTGCAGCTGTAAATATTTATCCAGGGCCCCTGAGGGCAGGGTGCCGAGGGAGGCCAGAGACGGGGTTGTTCTTTAAGAAACTGACAGCATGGATAAGAATTGAGTTTGACAGTCGCTGTGCATAGGCTGTCTGTTCAGATGAGTCCTGAGCGCTGTGGGGGAGAGGGGAGAGGTCGGGGGGTGGGGGGGATTGAAGACAAGCAATGGGAACGGAGGGCTGACAATGCTTTTGAGCCATGTCTCAATGCTTCCTTGGCAAATCTTCAAACAGGAGTGGGGCTTTGAGAACAGGGTTGTGTTCTTTGATTCACAGGAGCTGGCACATAGTAGGTGCTCAGTAAGTGATTGTCAAATGACTAAAAGGGAAAACGATGAGGAGGCACCCGGGGAGGCAATGTCTAGTTAAGAGGAGCAGGGCCGCTGGACTCAGTCTGCCCAGGTTCAAATCTCGCCTCCTCCACTAGCCACTGGGCCATAGACCAGTCCGTAGTAAGAGCCAATAAACCTTAGCCTTGTTTTTGTTCTATGCGTGGGGCACGACCCTGACATAAGGTTCAGTGTTGGGACAGGATGTGTCCAGTGTTAGGACAGCGTGAGTTAGAGGAGACAGCTCTGGGCTGGGGGTCCGAAGATGTGGCTCAGGAGGGTGGGGGCCCAGGGCAGCAATAGCCCCCCCGAGCCCACTCTCCAAGATGGTGATGCTGTGAGAAGGTGATCAAGGTGGCTCTATTTTTCCTGCTCTCCCTCTGACGACCCATTGTAGTCCTGGCACCCTTCCAAAGGCAAGGGCAGCTCAGCCATTTATTACCTGTTGGGGGCCTTCCTGGAAAGTGGTCCAACTTCTCAGGGCCTCCCTGTCCCCCAGTGAACGGGAACCCAGTGCGAGCCTTCTTCTCTTGCAGAAATGGTCTTAACTACTTGAAAAGCACTGTACAAAAGGAAGATTCTATTGATGCAGACGGAAAATCATTTAAGACTGGAGCTTGGGTGGCATAATGTCAAGCTTCCCAGCTGATGCCCGTTCCCCGTCCCCTCCCCGGTGAGGTCTGGATGCCTCCTCTGCTGGGAGACCAGTTCTCTGAACGATGCGGGCACCACCTACCACACGAGGACCTGTAGCAGGTTCCAGATAAACATTTGCACTTGCCTGAACTGGGTGCAGCTGGCATCTGCCTAACTCCAAGCCTCAGACTCCACAAAATGCCCATATTTGCCCTGAAAGCAGACCTAGGAGAGTCTGGAGGGCATTGCCAGGGAGGGTCCCCATGGGCTGGTGTGGGTACACACCTGTAAGAGCCACCGAGGCAGCCTTGATTGCCAGGGACTAGAGCACGCAGGCAGGCTACATGGGGACATGCTGCCGGCACGTTCGAGCAGCCACCTCTGAAACCGTGTCTGGGGCAGGATACACTCACCCAGGATGCTGTCGGGGTTGTTCGAATGGGCCGAGCGTCACAGGCAGAGGGGGTCCAGCATCCCCAAATGGGTAGAGGAGTGAGCACTACACATGTGTGAGTCACACAGGTGTGGGTGGGCCGGGGACCCAAAGGAGAGCCAGCTGTGCAGAGAGGCGGGGTGATGGTGTTATAGACAGGTTAGCATAGGGATGAGGGAACAGGCCAAAAACCAGGATGTCCTGCGTTAAGCAGCAGTCAGCCTACAAGTAGCCAGGGAGCTAACTAAAGAATAAAAATGCCAGGCTCCTTTTTTTTTTTTTTGCGACCCCACACATGCCCCGAAGTGTCTTAAAGGACTTTAAGTGTCTTAAAGTGTCTAGCATCCACCAGGGATGCTAGAGGACACAGAGGCTACTCGATATTCTGGGTATATTCCTGGCAAGTGCTAAGACACATGGTCAGGTGACCAAAACTAGGTATGTGCAAGGCCCCTCAAAGCTCCTCCAACATTACAGGAGAAAACGCCCCATCCCTCCCATGAATAGTCAACCCCTCCCTTTAACCTCCCGGTAAGTGGGTGAGACCCAGACTTCCTGGGGCAGTTCCATCTCAGAGCTGGCACTCCCTTCTGGACTATGTGCTTTCCCTTTCAATAAACTCTTTGCTGTTGCTTTTACCTTTAAAAAAAATTCATTTGCCTGAAACATGGATCAAGCGTTAGTAGTAGACCTGGACTGCAGGATGAGCTTGCTCAGGAACCCACCTTTCGCCTCCCCTGCCCGTCACACTGGGCTGGATATTAGGATGGTAGTGAGCCAAAAATCACTCAGCGCACAAGCACTGCCCCTGTGACTCTGGGATCTTCAAAAATGTCTGACATTTTGCCGAGTGACCTCAATTTCACTTCTGCCTTTAGTGGGAAGGGTACAGGGAGGAGGGGCTTTCCTGGACAGCTTCAAAGAGGAAGCAGTCAGAGGAAAGAGGCTCAGTCACACAGCTTCTCTCAGCGTCTGGGCCACCTCTGTTTAGATGAGGTGACCAGGCTAGGTCAGGGATGGTAAATAGATTTCCTCTTCTGTCGACTCTGATCGATTGGTCTTGGCTGCCAGGGGACAGGGTGTTGAGAAGGATTCTGAGGACTATTGAAGACCTGGTGTGCTACAGTGGATTAGTGATGTCTGCTCAGGCAGAGGACGGTAGCGTCTGTGGCAGTTTGGACGTGCCTGCACCCACCCCCTCGCCGTGCCCTCGTATTTGATGGTTTTATATCAGCAACCCCATTTTGCATCAGAGGCAAAGCACAGCAAAACCTCATGAATCTGGACCACTTTAGAACCAACCCAAGTGAGTGAAACATCTGCATCTTTGGGTGTCCACTGCACTCAGGGGCTTTGTTACCTTTCAGGGAATGGAATGAAACAGACTGCCAACTAGTTAACAGGTCCTAGTCCAGGGGCCACAGAGATCTGTGCTTAGCAAGTCTGACCATAGGGCTGAGTGCTCCTGGCCTATACTTCTGGAACAACTTACTCTGTTTTTGTGCCGAAGACCGTTACCACCGAAACTCTAATAAAAGCAGAGTGTTTTTGAGGTAGAAAATCATTCAATGGGCAGCTTGACTTCTATTTCAAATTCCCAGAGAATTTGAATTAGACTTGGGTGCACTAGCCAGGAATAGGCTGTCTTTCCAGAATTATATGCATAAGATGAGACAAAACAGTCCAGAACTAGATTTTCCCTGAGCTTCCTGATCTGTAAAATGGGGAAATAATACACCCCACAGGGCTATTTGGGAGAGTAAAGGAGATAAAAACGCAGAAGAGACCTAGAAGGCGATCTTGTGCTCAAAAGCTGGTCAAAAAATGCTATTTCTTCTCCTCCATACCACCTCCTATCTATAGTCCCCTGAAAGCATAGCTTTCTTCTTACAATATGTTCAAGAAAATGCTATTACAGATAGACTTTTTTAAAATAGCATCATACTTTTCAAATGACTCTTGTTTTTCAGAGCCTCTTCCTTTTTATTCCCAACGATTTTTCAATGGAAAGGTCCACTTAAACCTTTAACTGGAGTTGCTCTTGGTCGTGTGGGTGAATGAGCTGTGGCTCCGAGGGTCCTGTGGGCATGTGCGTGAAGGCTGTGGTTACAGGTCTCCCTAGAGGGTGCTGACCCACACAGGGACTAGACCGTGTCCCTGCCTTCCCTTCAACTCAGCAGATGTCAACACCCAAATACCACTCCCTCCGTAGGGAGAGTCGCGACAGCGGAGGTGGTCAAATGCCAAATGGATACCAAGTGAATTTGAGTGTGAGCATGCCAAGAGGGGATCCACTTGTTAAAAATGGGTAAGAAATTTGAAATGGAGCCCCAGTTTCAGCCTCAGTCCCCGAGAATCTTCAGGAGAAAGAAGCTCTCACTTACAGAAATCAAGACCAATTAAATCTATGTGAGTCAGGGAGAGGAACCCAGTGGCTGGAGAAGCAATACTCCCCAGTCATGGGAGCCAAGGATGGGGGAGCAGGCCTGGGGAGCCCAGGGGAGCTGGTCAGGACGCCTGGGGAGCCCACGGGAGCTGGTCAGGACACCTGGGTTGTTGGCTGAGAGCAGAGGTTCTACGCGGGCCCCAGACAAGTGCGCGCCCTTTATTCTGCTGCCTGAAGCATCTGTCCCGTCTTCTCTGGCCCCAGCATGGACAGCCTCGTGCTTCTCCTTGGACTGGAGCAGAACAGCTCTGCAGCCCATGCCCTGCTCCCTGGCCTGGAGCCTCACTTGCCCTGGCCCAGGAGAAGGCCTGGCCAGCGGTCAGCCCACTGCCCCGCAGGCAGGGGGACGGGGAATGGACCCCTCACCCTCCCTCTCTTTCTTTCCCGGGAGCCTCCACTCCCTGTGGATGACCGTGCTGTGGGTCCCTGTCCTCATCCCTGTCCAGCCTCATCTTCTCGCTCCCCAGGAAGGGGCTGAGAGTGCTTGGAGCAAAGGGGAGACCTTCAGGTCAGAGGGCGCAGCCAGCGTAGGGCGTCCTGGGGAGCTGTCACCTGGGGGACGGGGTAGCCAGGGCTGTCTCCTTAGCACTTGAAACGCAGCAAGTCCTGCATCTTCCTCTGAAGCCCTCGTCCCCTCTTTGGATCCCCATGGACCTCATGGTCCCACCACCCAGTGTGACGCAGGGCCACAGGGTCATTAAGACCGAGCACTCTGGGGGCGCCTGGGTGGCTCAGTCGGTTAAGCATCCGACTTCGACTCAGGTTATGATCTCACTGCTCGTGGGTTCAAGCCCCGCACTGGGCTCTGTGCTGATAGCTCGGAGCCTGGAGCCTGCTTCAGATACTGTGTCTCCCTCTTTCTCTGCCCCTCCCCCACTTGCACTCTGTCTCTCTCTCAAAAATGAATAAATGTTTAAAAAAAAAATACCGAGCACTCTAGAGCTGCACTGGCTGGGTTAGAATCCCAGCTGCACGCTTGCTGGCCCCGATCTTGGCCAAGTTATTTAACTGCTCTGTACATCAGTTTCTTAATCTGTAAAATGGGCCAGCTCACAGGGTAGTTAGGACTCCTGAGTTTATGGAATGTACTCAGAACAGGGACTAGCACAGAGTGAGTAAATCAAAATCAGTAAGTAAAGAAATGCAGGAATCAGGGTGTCATGTGATATAGCCTGATTGACACCAGTAAGATTGTAAGTTCCTACCCACAGAAACAACATCCTTCCTTCTGCCTGCGGGTTCAGGGAGGCTTTCAACTAGAGCCTGAGGGCGGGGAAGAATTTCTGCAGATAGGGACACTGCAGAAGCATGGGCAGAGATGCAGAGGAAGAGGACGTTTGGAGGGTTCCAGAAGTCTGGCGTTGTGGGAGGAGGTAGAGCCTGAAGGAGGAGCCCATGGCAGTTGAGACAGGCAACCTCGGATGTGTCAAAACCTGGAGATCCTCAAACGCCGTGGTCAGGATTGGACTCTTTGCAGGCAGCAACATGCAGCTTTCAAAAGTTTGAAACCAAGCAGGGGATGTGATGCAGCCCCTGGTTTAGAAACACGACGTGAGCACGGTGCAGAGAGCGCGCTACAGGTAAGACAGATGAAAGGCAAGACGCGGTCACAGGCAGCTGCGGAGAGATGGCCCTGGAGAGAAGGTGTGACTGTGACCTGTGAGGGACAGTCCCAGCAGGGGTGGAGTGAGGGGAGTTGACCCCAGTGTACCAGTTCAGAGAAAGCTTTGGACTGGCCTTAAACACGGAAAGTGAGGACAGAGGAGTCCAGAGGGAGGCCTACACTCCTGGCTTGGGAATCTGAGCAAGAGCCTGCTGAGCGTGGTAGTGAACAGACAGAGGAGACATGCCAGCGTGCACAGAAGGTGCCGGGAAGGCAGTGGTTGACGCACTTGTGGGCGCCCAAGGACTAGGAGGCAGTGTAGAGCACATGGTCAGGCAGGTGGTCTCGGGAGTCCAAATGGCATGAATCCAAATCCCAACTCAGCCATTTACTAGCTGTGTGACCCTGGAGGGGTCATTTCCTTTTCCAGAGTTTCAGTGTCTTCATCCATATAATGGGGGTTATGCAGTTATCAGCTGCCTGAGAGGCTGTTCCGTCAGTTCGTGCAGCGTTAGGAGCTGTGCCTGATGGAGAGTGCTCAATTAAGGGCAACCTCGCCTTACGTTAGCAGTGGCCTTGACCTCAATTCTAGTGTCCGTATCCGTGTCCTCATACCCAAGGGGGAGTGTCCTTCAGGGGCATAAGCAAGCCCAGGACAGGATGGAGTAATTCAGGAGTCATCCGCATAGAGGTCAGTGGTTGTCAAGCTGACGGTGGAGGAAGAAATGACCATCAACTGGGTTCTTTACAAATTGCATCACCCCCCACCGCACCCTTGCCGTCCTGTGAAAAATCAACATGGGCCACTATCACCATTCCCAAAGGGCATGTACCACATCCCTCAGGCCTACTGGGAAGGGCTGAAGATGGAGGAGTCCTGGACAGACAGCTGATGGAGCACCAAGGCCAGGCCAGGGGGTGATTACATTCTCCCTCTGGGACGGCTCAGAGCAGGGGACAGACCCCTGTCCACATTTAGGAGGCAAAACCGGAAAAAACAACTCAGACAGGAAACCGAGGTACCAATGTCCCAGGTGCTGCTAATATGAGATTCACTCAGCCCTGCTGGACTGGACGTGACGACCCCACAATAGATGTGTGGTTCTGCACAATCCGGGTGCGGGTTCAAACCCCACTGCCACTCAGGAGTACGTGGAGGGTTCTTTGCTCCTTCCTCCAGCAGCCTCCAGGAGACTCTCTGTATCTGAGTTGAATGGGAGAGATGGCCTCCCCCCTTCCCCGCCCGCCCATCTAACACTTACCCTCATGCCCTGCCCTGAACCCTGTTCTGTGTTATTCCAGAGCCCACAGTGTACTGGCCAAGGAAATGGTAACACCTGAAAGTAGGAAGTAACAAGGAGCGAGTGGATATTCGATTATATCAGTCAGACTTTTGGTTATGAGCTTAGAGATCTAATTCAAATTGACGGAAGTATAAAAAACAAAAAAGCAGTTCGTGTAATTGAAAAGTCTGAGCTGCTCTGGCTTTGAGCCCAGCTGGATCTAAACAATGTCAGCAGGCATCACTTCTCTCCGTCTCTAGACTCCGATTTCTTCTGTGTGGGCTTCAGGCGAGTTTCCCTCAAAAATCCAGCAGCGTCTCTCAGCAACCCCTACAGAAAGAGAGCTTCGCTTTGGTGGCCATTCTAGCAAATGCCCTGGGGTCGAGGGGTTCGGGGCACCTGTCCATGCCTAAGCCAAGGATTGCTGTTTGAGCAGCGTCAGGGAGCGTACAGAGAAGGCTGGCTCGCCCGCCAGCCCCAGCCCGGGCAGGATGCTATCTTTGCTTTAAGTGACGCTCTCAGTTGATGAAGCTTCCTCTTTATATTGCAAACAGTGTATGTTCCCTGCTTCCTGTTGATCCTGTAGCAAACTACTTCGTGCCTGACACCACTCATATTGTTCTGGAGGTCGGAAGCCTGAAATGGGTCTCACTGAGCTAATAACATCAGGGTGTCAACAAGATGCATTCCTTTCTGGAGACGGTAGTAGAGAATGCATGGCTTGCCTTTTCCAGCTTCTAGAAGCTTCTCTAATTCCTCAGTACGTGGCCTCTTCCATCTTCAAAGCCAGCAATGGCCAGTTGAGTTTCCCTCCTGCTGCATTACTCTGACTTTTCTGCATCTCTTTTCAATCTCTAACGACTCTTGTGATTACAGATACTCTCCTTATTTTAAGGTCAGCTGATTAGCAACCTTAATTCCTCTTTGCCTCTTAAAGTAATATTCACAGGCTCTGGGGATTAGGGCCTGGGCATCTCTGGGGGTTCTTTTTCTGCCTCTCACAGGTGCTGTCATAACGGTTGTAATATTTAGGCAACATTTGCAATGACCGTTTGCTGACCTCCTGACCACCCAGAGGCAGGGTACAGCAAATAACCCCCATTTTACCATCAAAGAAACTGAGGCACCAAAAAATGAATCCTTTCCAAGATCATAGATTCAGCAATGGTGGAGTTGGGGCTGGATTACAGATCTGCCAGACCCCAAAGTCTGGCTCTTTACCAGGTCAGATGGTGAAGGGTGTTAGGAGTGTCAGAATAATAGAAAACAGAGATTCTTTTCAGCGTAGTGGAGGTAGATGGCTGGGGTGCTGGTGACGTTCCGTGGGGCCAGACCCCTGAGGTTTATGTGCTGGCTCTGTCCTTTACTAGCCGTGTGACCTTGGCCCGGTCACCCCACTTTTCTATGCCCCCCTTCATAAACTATAACAAAAGCCTTGCAGGCCTCCAAGAAATCACCAGGGCTGGTTTTATTTTGATTTTTAAAGTAAAATCGCCGGACCCAAGTTTTTCTTTTTTTATGTGTAGCTTCAACCCACTTTTAGTGGGAGACAAAGCCATATATACACCTCCTTTAACTTTGCTTTCCTTTTCTCCTGTTTCCTCATAAGACAGCATGGCAAGGATCAGCCAACTATGCCTATCTCCAAGCAGCCTGTAAGCTAAGAATGGTTTTATATTTTTAAAGGATTTTAAATATATATGTATATATATACATACATATACACATATATATATGCAACAGAGACTGCATGTGACCCACCAAGCCTAAAATATTTACTATCTGGCCCTTTACAGAAAAGTTTGCCTGCCTCAGAAAGAACAAGGCAGTAGACAACCAGACCTGGGTTTGGATCCTGTCCTGCATGGTCATGGTCCAGTTAGACCTTTAGACTGTGAAAACACCCTGGGTCTCCCTTGGGGCTTTTCCATCCAGGTGGGGGCAGCAGCACAGGGGCGGTGGTCAGTATGTGGTCGGGCACCTACCGTGGGTAAGAGCTTCACCTGTAAGCCCCCCACCAGCCCAGTATCCCCTCACCTCCCCGAGACCAGCCGCTTGGGAGAGGAGGCCACGGACTCACGAGTGACGGAGTGGGAGGAGGTGGAGTGGGGATTTGAACCCAGGTACTTCGAGTCTCTGCTTGTCTGCTTTGCCTCCCTGTTGCTGTCATTAGTTCTTTCAGACAAGGAAATCACTGGCCCATTTGCTTTCCTGACGTCTCTGACTTTCCCTAACTCTCTGCAAAATTCCTTCCCACTGTGAAGCGGGAGAGTGGTCAGAAACAGCTCTCATGAGAACATGTAGAATTTCAGTTCTGGCATTCATCTGTCCATCTGCCCATCCATCCATCCATCCGTCTGTCCAACAAATAGCACAGCACCAGGAACTGGTGAGAGAACGCGCCTGTTTTTTAAAAAAAATTTTTTTTAATGTTTATTTATTTTTGAGAGAGACAGGGCATGAGCAGGGGAGGGGCAGAGAGAGAAGGAGATACAGAATCCGAAACAGGCTCTAGGCTCTGAGCTGTCAGCACAGAGCCTGACGTGGGGCTCAAACCCACGAACCGCGACATCGTGACCTGAGCCGAAGTCGGGCACCACCCAGGTGCCCCAAGAAAACATGTCTTCAAGAGTGACAGAGAGGCAACCCCACGTCCTTGGGTCCTCTGCGTTCATTGCTGTGGGGAGGCACACAGGGAAACTCATTAAATAGCACCACGCACTTGATTAATATGCTGTTATTCGGGCAGCACCAGACAATTTCAGCACCCCTCCCCCCACCCAGTTACCATGACAACATTACTTCAACAAACGGCTCCTTAATATTTAACAAAAACGATGCTCCTGCCTGGGGAGCAGAAGAGCCACCACACCACAAAGGGCTTCGGGGGGTCCTCGAGGACATTTTGTATGAAGCCATCAGCTTCCCCTGACCCCTGTGTGCCCTCCGTCGCCAGAACACACAAGGGTTCTGGGGGCTGGGAGCCGACGTGATGCCAGGCCTCCGTTCCACGCAGCAATTGAGAGTTGTCACTTTTTTAATGCAGAATGTCACAACGTCTCCATGAGGACGGCTAGCGTGATAGCATTATTATACGCTTCTTTGTACACCAATCTACTAATTTCACCCCAGCTCGCCTAAGGCTGCGGAAAGCCTTGTTTGCTTCCTGTGCCTTGAATCAAGCGGGATTGTGAGACGGCGTGTGGAGCGCCCAGAGCGTGTGTGTGCCACTGTGAGAAGGGGCTCGTTTCCTCTTCAAGGCGCCATCTGGTCCCACCCGGTCGATTCAGTAAGGAGCAGGTGCAAGGATCCCGAGACCCAGTCCTCTGCCCTCGAGGGGGCCGGTGCCAAAAGAGAAAAGACCAGGGAGACACAGAGCATTCTGTAGCCGCCTCCACCAATATGATGATCTGATGTGTGCTGAGCTCTGAGAAGGCCCAAATTAATTACACATTCCAGACCCGCAGTGGGAAGGATGGGTGAAGAACTGTAATAAAGTAGGGAGAGTGGAGAGTGCTATCGCGGTGATCTGTTAGCTGTGTGCTCTTAGGTAGGTTACTTTACTTCTCTGTGCCTCTGTTTTTTCATCCATAAATTGGAGATAACACTACCTATAGGACTACCTAACTGCTGTCCTGAGGTTTAAGAAATGAAATAAACGTATAAAAAGCACTAAAACGGTTCTTAAAATACTTAAAACAGTAGGCACATGGTAAGTATTAAATAACTGCTAGCTAGGATTTCAGGTTCCCATGGTACCATGCATACAATTATAATAATAGCTCACATCTATTAAGGGCTTAGTGTGCCTCGCACAAGGCTGAGCGCTGGAGCTGTACTATCTCATTTAATCCTCACATTTATCCTGTGAGATAGATACTCTCATTATCTCCACCCTGTTTTAGACGACGGAGGCTGAGGCTCAGAGGGCTTGGGAACTTGCCTGAAGTTGTGAGGCTTCTTGTTTGTAAGAGGGGCTGTTTGTAAGAGGGGATTGGAATTCAGTTTGTCTGCGTTTGCCACCTAACAAAACGCCAAGTGCAATACCACATGGAGCACACCAGTGGCGCTGGGGGAGCACGAGTGCCCTGCCCAGGGCTCTGGGGAGGACTGTGTGGGGGCAGTGGCTTTAGGTACCTTGAAGGCTCCTGTGTCTTCGTGGAGAGAGGATGGGATTTGAAGGTGGAGGAGCAATTCTAAGTAGGAGGACTAAGTCCCTGCATTTGTAGGAGAAGCGCAGTCTGGTTGACCATCCAAAGGGCAGATTCATGGCATTGAGTGGGACCTTACCTATTTAAAATATACAATGGACTTTTATTTAAAATAAATGGACTGGAAGAGGAAGCATGTGACATAAAGGGTAGAGAAGAGCCTTTAGAATTTTCCATTTTCTTGGATCAGGATTTCATTGGAATAATACGACAGGGTCTACATGCAGTGTGCATGTGTGTGCAAAATGGAAACATATTGCCGCAATATCTCCAAAAGCAGAGCAAGGACGGTTTATATTGTGTAGCAAATTATAATCATAGCCATAATGCACTATATTGTTTAATATATACATATGTATGTGTGTATCAGCTATTTATTGCCACAATAGTGCTTCATAACGAGGAACCACCAACCTCACTTGTGAACAACAGGAAGCTTTTATTTAGCTCATAATCTACGGGATTTAGCCTTGGAGAGTTGGGTTCACTCATGAACCTGAGGTTAGCTAAAGGTTACGTGGCTCTGCTGATCATGGCTGGATTTGCCCACCTTTTCGGGGTTGGCTGATCTAAGATGACCTCAGCTGGGATGACAGGGGTGAGTGGATAAAGCCCCACACATGGTTGCCCCTCCAGGTGTCTTGCCCAGGCCCAGGAACAAGGATGCAAAGTTAATGGTGTCGGTGCTTTTGTAAGCCTTGGCTGGCACCCTATCTGCTAACAAGCCTGCAGATGGCCAAAGCAAGTCACATGGCCAGAGTCACAGTGGGAGAGCTCAACAAGGTTACATGTCAGACAGTGTGGATGGCGGCGCCTTGGTGGCTCAGTTGGCTAAGCATCTGACTTCGGTTCAGGTCATGGTCATGATCTCATGTTTGTGAGTTCGAGTCCCACGTTGGGCTCTGAGCTGTCCTGGAGCCTCTTTGAAATTCTGTCTCCCCCTCTCTCTCTGCCCCTCCCCCACTCATGCTCACTCGCTCTCTCTCTCTCTCAAAAGTAAACATTTAAAATATTTTTTAAAAAAAAGAGTATGGATGGACACAGGGAAGGATATAGAATCAGGACTACCTTGTAACCAGTAACATGTTTACCGAAATCTACCAGATGAAAGCACCAAGCCATCTGGGAGGAGAAATCCTCAGAACGCCTCAAAGTGAGTCCTCAGTGCATGGCATTCAAGTCAGCATCTGTGTCTTCAACATCATACCTAATCCCTGACCCGAGTGTCTGCAGTGACGAGTAGAACCCATCACGACAGGACAGGGGACCTGGCATACTCCCGGTAGCATGGGGCTTGGATTCACTGCTTGTCCTAGGCTGCTTCTCTGTACAGCAAGGACAGCACAGCCCCGGGAACTCAAGGTCGGCCATGTGCCTCCTGGCAGAACTTGGTATCCAAGGTTTGCCCTAAAGGCAGTCTGTCTAGGTACAGGTCAAATGAAAGGAAGGTCTATCTAAAGAATTCTTTTTCCTTCCACATCATTTTTTTAATAGTAGCCCAATACCTTGACTTTGTGTTCTACTTTATACTCATAACAGTAAGGACTAGCATTATTCCCATTTCACAGATGAGGACACTGAGGCCCAGAGAGCTGAAGTGACTTTCTCAGAGTGCCAAACCCAGCTGTGTAGCTCAACCCTCTCTCTCTCTCTCTCTCTCTCTCTCTCCCACCAACGATCTGCCACTCAGCCCTAGGGACTGTGTTCATATCCCCATTCTGCCTCTTGCAGACATGTGGCCTTGGATGCCATTCACCTAATTCTTTGTGCCTCTAGAGAAAATCTTATCTCCCTGATAGAACTGTTATGAGAAGTAAATGAGTGTAAAATTCAGAACTAAAATTCTTGAGTTCTGCCCTGAGCACACTCCCTGAGTCCTCAAAACCACCCTGAGCGAAGTACTGTTCTTACCCTGCTTTTACAGATAGGAAGCTGATGTTCAGGGACAGAGTGACCTGCCAACGGCCCCAACAGTGTGGAGCTGGGGCTTAGACACAGGCTGTCTGCCTCCAGAGCCTGTGAACTTCTGCTTCCCGTGCAAAGATTCAGCAAGGGCACCATAAACACTAGCTGCCCTTGTCCCTCGGGAAGCCTGAGATCTAGAAACACGTAGGGGAGAAGGTGCCACAGTAGAAGCNACCCTCCCCTGCTCACGCTGTCTCTCTTTTTCTCTCTCTCCTAGAAATAAATAAAACATTAAAAAAAACAACAACAAAACCCTGGCACCACTCTTAAAAGCATCTAAAGCAGAGTAGGTCCCTTCTGACAAGAGGAGCATCGTGTCAGAGAAGCCCTGAGGTCACACCCCAAAGCACAACAGGGAAAAAATCCCTACCAAAGCATGAGTTTACTGAACCCGATGACTCAGAGGGCAGTGGCATCATCCCTGTAAATCCGAACACTTGATTAACACTGAATGACCTACGTGACCAAATCCCTCTGATTGAGACGCATCATGGCCACCAGTTCGTTTGCTGGGCAGGAGAGTGTTGCTGCCAGGGTCCAGCCTGAGCACACAGGCCCCTCCACCCTCAGCCTACGCACCACATATCTGTAAAGCTTTCTCAGCACCTTGACATAGGGCCTGTTCACTCCTGGAGGAAGGTTAAAGCAGGGATGGTATCTGTTTTACAGTTTAAAAAAAAAACAGGCTGGAGAAGTGACGCTTCGGCTGCCGACCCTTTGGGGAGGCAAAAGAGGTCAAGGTCAACACAGGCTATTTCTTTGTGTTCAATCAGAATCTTGGGTCCAGATTTCTTTTTTATCATTTACTGTCTGTGTGACCTTGCAGAGGTTACTTTATTTCTTTGTGCCTCTGTTTCCTCCTCTGTAAAGTGGGGAGAATGGTGTTTACCTCTTAGAAATGTTAAGAGGATTCAGCAGCTCATCTAGGTCGTGTGCATACAGAGTAGTACCTGGAACAAACATACGAAGCAAGTTTCTGTGCCATTTCTGTGTGCGTTTCTGATTAATCATAAATGGGAATAAAGTAGGGTTTGATAAGTGTGGTCTGTGGAGTCACAACACGCATCTTGTGTGATGAAAACATTGAGTCTGTTAGGAGAGATGGCCCAGGTCACCCTGCTGGTAAGAGGCCTTGTGGAGATAAGAACCCACCTTTCCCCCAAAAATAGATCCTTTCTGTTTTAGCAGATCTGTCCCATCCCTCAGTCATTCCATGACTCCCGTATTCCCAGACTGCACTCATGTACCTAATGGAAACCTCCCCATCTCCTTAAAACTTTCAGCCAGCAAATTTAAAGGAGCTGTGAACCCAGGTTTGCATTAACCATTCAAAAAGGATACCGTTTGTATCTGAGAACACTTAATTAAGCACTAGGTTTAATTAACTTAAATCAATCTTCCTCCTTACTCCCAAGCCCCCCTCAAAAAAGAGGGCTGCGTAAAGTATAATCCTTAACTGGAAGTTCTGATTTTAGCTGTTTCTAATCAGACTCAAAATTGCCAGCTTGTTGTCTTAATCTGCCCCTGAGATAGGAGCCTTCCCTGTGTGATTAATCTTTCCTTTCTTTGGCCACGTTTCAGACCTAGACAAGGATTGCGCTGTGGCTTATCACGTTGTGGTTATTGTTCCCTGAAAGGGATGAATGGAGGCAACCGCCTTTCCTTGCATAATTTGTCAAACACCCACCCCACACACCCCTCTTTTTATTTTTAATTCCAAAGCCAGCCAATGAGCTTTGCACTTTTGCACCTTTGCCTCCACCTTCAAGAATCTTCATTAATTTTTTTAAATGTGTTTTCTTCCTCTCGCTAGAGAATAGTGATCTGCCCCAAATTGCAAAATAACGAATGCACAAAACTGGACTGTGGTTCCCGTGGAACTTCTCCCTTTCCTTCCATGTCCACAGGGGCAACTGTGATGCCTGCCACCCCCGAGCCTCCTCTGCCACCCGGGCCCAGACCCCACCTCTCACNCCCCCTGCTTACAGTCTTGCTGCTTGCGATGCATCTTGCACACCTCCACCACAGTTCCCTTCTTACTATACACACCAAATCACGTCACTCCCAAGGATTATAGCTATCCAGTAGCTTCTCACTGCAGTTCAGCTGACCAAACCTCAAGTAAAAGATCCTGCCCTTCTCTACCCATCAAGCCTCTACTGTCTCCTCCACTGTTGGCCATGCTGGCTTTCTTCCTGTTCTAAGGGACACGGAGCCCGCTTCTCCTGGTGCACTTGCTGTTCCCTCCACGTGCAGTGTTCTGTCCTGGGTTCCCTAGAAAACAGAGGCAGAGACACAGCTCCTAGTGGTTTATGAGGGGTTGGGGACAGATGTGCAATCCCAGGAAGCAACGAAAACAAGGCAAAAGGGAAGTAGGTGAGAAAGAGAAAAGCGTGTCCCAGGTGCATCCAGCCCGTCGCTGTGATACGCGGGTGTGTGGCCAGACCGTGATGCCACACGCTCTCCCCAAATCCGCCACATTGTGCAAGACCGCACGCCAAAACTCACAGGGCTCAGTCGCGGGGAAGATGAAGTTAGGAACGCAACTCTCAAAAACTTTGTCCTGTCTCATCTGAAAAAAACAGATACCCTAATAAAAGCAGTGGTACTGTTTTACACATCACACGTGGTTTAGAAATACACAAATACTGCAGTAAATACAGCATTTCTTTCTTGCCGCAGGACCCGTGTGTTTGAAGGACTGGGTGGCAGAAGGTGGCCGCTTGTGGGTCACTGTGGTGTAGTGGAGGGAGGGTGAGGCGGGACGAAAGCTGTAACACCAGCTGGGACGGGTGTGGCTCATCACACACAAGGTAAACCGAGGCCACTGGCACACATTTGAGGCGTGTGCGTGTGTGCGTGTGGTGGGTTTCTGTGGGGTTCGGTTCCGGTGGGTGAAGTCCATTCACCTGTGGTTTTCACGGATGACCTTGATCACAAGCGAGCGCAAAACCCACGGTGTGCCCCACCGGGTCCTGGTGCGGCAGATTTGCATCTTCAAGACAGGCATGGCAGCCGACCTGCCAGGGCTGGGTCTCAGAAGAGCCCGTGGGGGGTGGGGGGCAGCTGCCTCACCCGTCAGAGCTCCCGGCAGCGCTGGCTGTCCGCGTCCAGGGGCTGAGCCTGACGGGGCCAGAGCCCTTCGGCCTGGTCAGGTGGGAGCCGAGCCCAGAAGCCGGGCAGCTCCCCGCTGACCGGGCCTACGGAGGGAGGGCATGTTGGAGTGATGCTGGCCACACTGACGCCGGCCCTCACGGGACAGACGGGGTGGGCGCCCCGGCCAGGCGGCCCAGCACCTGCCCTTGCCTCACCCCTCCGCGTCCCACCTCTGGTTCTTCAGGCGTGGTGGGATTTAGCTGTTAAACACTGACCCCCCCCCCCAAGCTGTGCAGGAAGTGGCTCGCTGGGGGGCCGTCCGAGCAGGACAGTGGACAGCGTGGAGGAGGGGTGCGGGAGCCAGGCTGTGGGGGGCGGCAGGTCCGGGGCACAGTTTGGAGGAAGAGCCGACAGACTGGCTGATGGAGAAACTGGGGGCGAGCGGAAGAGCTGGTTGTTGCCTGTCATGACTCCCCCCGGTGAGACCCGCCTGGCTCGTGAGAAAGTCACCGGATTACCGTCAGGAGACAGGCAGCCCCTCGTTCAGTGTGGTATTTGGCAAGTCAGTGACAGCTTAACATCAGCTAGATGTTGAATTTGTCGTCTCTGGAGTGCTTAGCTGTGATCAAAGCAAACACACCCAACGCTAGTGACATGCAGGGGCGTCGGGAGGCTTAGGGGGTGGGGGGCACCACCTGCCTCCTAGTGAAGGGAAGGCCCCTCCCAGGGGGTGGGGCCTCACTTGGGAGGCTTGGGGTGGCATGGAAAGTTCTCATCTTGACAGCAAACAGCAAGATATTTGAAACAGCGGTTCTTGGCAGTAGGAGGGGGAGGGGGCAGTTTTGCCTCCCCCCACCACCAGGGGACATTTGGCAGCATCTGGAAACTTTTTAAAATTTTGTAATGTTTATTTATTTTTGAGAGAGAGAGAGAGACAGAGCACAAGCTGGGAAGGGGCAGAGAGAGAGAGAGAGAGAGAGAGAGAGAGAGCGCGCGCACGAAACACAGAATCTGAAGCAGGCTCCAGGCTCTAAGCTGTCAGCACAGAGTCCGGTGCGGGGCTGGAACCCACAAACCGTGAGATCATGACCTGAGCTGAAGTCAGATGCTTAACTGACTGAGCCACCCAGGCGCCCCATAGCAGGTGAAGGGTTTCAGTGTGCTGCTAAACATCCTACAATGCCCATGGCTCCCCCCTCAACTAGAAGTTAGCTGGCCCCAAATGTCACCTGTGCCAGGGTTGAGAACCCCTGAATATCCTGAACACCCAACACTGGGTGGTGGGGGGAGGCCTTTTCAGGTCTGTTACAAAAGTCCCGTCATCTAGAACATTGATCATGTGGCCTGGTGGTGGCTTCTGGTATCTACACCTTATATGGGAGTTTCTTGCTCTGTACATCTGAGGTGCATCAATGGAGAGTCGAGTACACATATATTTAGCTCAGCGTTTCTGAAAGGCTGCCAATTCAGGGAAGATTTTCAATTTAAATGCACAAAAATGCCATTAAAAGTTAAGCAGTATGCGCCAAACATTGGAAACCACCAGGATGCCTTTCAGGAGGTGAATGGATGAGCAAAGTGTGGTGTGTCCACCCAAAGGAGGGTTAGTCGGTCATAAGAGGAAGTGAGCCCCTGAGCCAAAACAAGATTTGCAGGCACCTTACATGCAGATTGGTAACTGAGAGAGTCCAGTTGAAGTGGTTGCACGTTGTAGGATTTCAGCTTGATCACACCACCGAGTAAAGGGAAAACTGTCCAGACTCTAAAAAGATCAGCAGTCACAGGGGTGAGCAGGGAGGGGGAGAGGGATGAGCAGGTGGGGCACAGGGAGGGTTTATGGCAGAGAATTAAACCGTGTGAGGCTATAATGGTGAACACATGTCCCACATGTGTCAAGACCCGTTAAAGGCACGGCACAAAAAGTGAAACCTGGTGTGAAACGATGAACTTTGGTTAATAATCACGTTGGGTGTAGTATAGGTTCATCATTTGTAACAAGCGTACCCCACCAGTGCAGGAAGTTAATAGGGGAGACAGAGGAAGTGGAGAGAGAAGAGTGACATGGGAACCCTGTACTTCCTGCACGTTTTTTCCATAAAACCTAAAACTGCTCTAAAAATCCATCTATTAATTTTTTAAAACAAGCAATATAACAGAATTAACAAAATTATTATAATTATCATAATAACCAACACTTACCGAGTGCTTCCAGAGAGGCAGACACATAATAGAAAGTTGTCACTGTCATCGTTGGCAAGGCCGTAACGGAAGAACTGAGTAGGAAGAATGGCTCTCATTTAAAGAGCGCTTCTACTGAAGTCCAGGCAGATAAGATGTTGAACCTTATACATTTAATCCCCACTACCGCCCTTGGAGGAAGGTCCTGTTATCATCATCTTCATTCTGTAAGACAAGGAAATGGAGGCTCAGAGTGGTTAAGTCATGTGCCCAGGGTCCCAGAGCGTCAGAGGCAGGATCTGAATCAGATCTCATTGACTGCTGGGCTCATGTGCATACATGTGGGAGTGTGTGCATATGTGTGTACCACCCAGAAGGGAGAGGGATGGGTGATTCGTGAGTGACTGGATAAAAGGAAAGAAGGAAGAGCATCAAAAAAAAAAAAAAATGGAAATACACATACACACAAATGAAGTTTCTCCCCTCCCCCTGCCTTGTGTCTGGGTCTCTTCCTGTGGGCGTTACCACCCTCTACCCTGCCTGCCCACCAGGGCTCATCATGGGATGGGGTGCGGCGGTGACCCAGGCTGACTGGTGTTTCCCTTGGGCGCTGGCCAGCCTGAGAGCTGCATCTGAAGCCAGCCTCCTGCCCTGGGGGGTCCTGGGTAGCTCCTCTTTTCCAAGGTTGTATGGAAGTTTCCAAGCCAGCAGTAGGAATGCTTGCTCCCTTCTCCAGGAGCATTCTCTTCTCTTCTCTTCTCTTCTCTTCTCTTCTCTTCTCTTTTCTCTTTTCATGTTTATTTTTGAGAGAGAGAGCACGAGCAAGAATGAGCGGGGGAGGGGCAGAGAGAGAGGGAGACACAGAATCCAAAGCAGGCTCCAGGCTCTGAGCTGTCCGCACAGAACCCCACATGGGGCTCAAACCCACAAACCGTGAGACCATGACTGGAGTCAAGGTCAGACGCTTAACCACCTAGCCACCCCAACATTCTCTTTTCAAAAGGTATGTGAGGACCAGGCAACAGCCTATCCCATCCTTAAATGGGGACAGGAAACTCATAGTCCCAACAGGCCACCTCTAGTCCTGCAGCCAGTGCTTGCTGTGTTCAGAGTCCAGAGACAGCTGCTTGTCTCCTTCGGAAGGTGCTGGAAGGAATTGTCCAGCCCCACCCAGTTTCCTGAGGGCTTCTGATCACATCACTCTGGACCAAACCGTGAAGCGAAGTCCCACCTGCCCCATCTGGCACTTTCGTGTCTTTATAAGGTGATGTCATGCACCGAACGGAAGGCGGCGCGACTCACCTGATTCTGCCTTCTCTCCTTTTTGCCCATTGTATTCTGTCTCGACCCCCATCCTGTACCCACTGACGGAGAAACCCACCTCAGGACCTGGATTTCGTCCTGGTCTTCTCTGTCTTCCTCTGTGTCTTGAGGACATGCCGTTGTTTGTTTGAATGGCACTACCCTGAATAACAGTCTCTAACTGACCATGGACTGAACATTCAGTGAAGCATCTCTGCCCATCCCAGAAGACTTCAGTATGGCCTCATCATTCTTATATTGTTTTTCAATCACCGGAATTGATTTCCGTCGTCCCTCTCCGCAGGGTCATCGCCGGTGAAGTGTATGAAATTGCAGTTAATGTTGGCATTTGTCTCCCTCCCCCTCGCTTTCCTTAAAGGGGGCACACAGGTGGTGGCAAATTGACGAGCCAATAGTAATCGCATCATAGGGGAGGTGTGAGCGTTGGCAAGGGCTTTTGCAATTAAATTAGGTGGAGAAATTCGCTTTCTGAGGAAGGGACAGCAAGGAGGTGCCACCTGCCGCAGGGCAGCTGGCTTCTCTTCAGAGGCGCTGCAGGAGGGTGCCCCGCAAGCACGGGAAGAGGGCGTGGCCGCTGGGATTACTCCAGCATAATTGGCTTTGCACGGCTCAAGTTTTAGCAAGCAATCGATTTCTGTAAGCCCTTTTACAATTGGAATTCATAAGCAAATCTGTGTGTGCGCCCCCTGAGCGGGTTTTTTTTTTTTTCCCTCTTCTTTCTATTTCCNTCCCCTGCTCATGCTGTCTCTCTCTCTCTCCTAGAAATAAATAAAAAAACATTAAAAAAAAAAAGAGTTTCAATCAGGCCAGACTTAATTTTTTTTCTCTCCTGCAATCAGCGATTCATCAGCCTGCAGTTCCAGGGTTACTTTTCTCCCCAAGAAGAGCACAGCTGGGCACTCGCTGTCTGGGCCGGCGCTCTGGGCAGACAGGAGGGGCCGATGGCAAATGCAGAGGTGGGGACTCTGCCCTGCCTGGTCCATGGATGCCCCTGGGAAGCACAGGATTTAGGAGGGAGGTGGACTAGTCCATCAGTCTAGACCCACAGCCCTTCTTTTCTCCCGACTCACCCTAAAACCTTGCTATGGCTCCTTGCTGGGACTCTTTTTTAAAGGCATTTTTTTTTTTATTAAAAGGGATGAGTTCTCCTTTAAGAATTCCTTTACTCCCTGCCCTCTTCTCTGTCTGGTCTTGCCCTTGCATGAAATGGGATCGTCAGATCTATTCCATAGGATTCTTGGGAGATGGTGAATGTAAACACCTGGAATGCGATGAAGGTGATTCTTATTTTGAGCAGTTCTATTTTAGGCACCATGCATATAGTAGCTCATTTAATTTCTACAGATACACTATGAAGTGGGTTTTTTGGTCCGTGTGCTTATTCCTTCTGTAAAAACCTTTTATTGAGCACCTACTACATGCCAAATAATCCTATATGACTTGCTGGGGATCCATCCACAAACAGGCAGATTTCCCTGCTGACAAGGAATTTAGGTAGAAGTAGCTGCTGTTACACCATTTTATAGACCAAAACACCAAAGCTCAGAGACAGTATCACTTGGCCAAGGTCACACGGCCACTTGTCTGGCTCTGAAGGCAGTCACCGGTCTTCTGACCTTGATGCCTTCCTGGGTCTGAGCACAGTGGTTTGTCAATGTCTGGAGCTTTCCCCGTATCCTCGCCCTGTTTTGCCTAGGCTGGATTACATGTCACTGGAGACGGAACAGTGCCAGGGAGTTAGGAGATAATGTGTGTGATCTCAGAGAGGTGGTTTAACCCCTCTGAGCCTCAGTGCTCACGGCTGTGAAATGGGGATAAATCTAACATTTCAGCTTATGATGGACTTCCCAACACCCAGGATATGGGAACGTACTTTAAAAGCTGTGATGTCCTGAGCCAGTATGAGTGGTTTCTTTGTGCCCTGGTAGCCCCTGGGTGTCTTGGAAGCCTGTCCAGCTGCTCCTGGCCCTGGGCACCTAGTTTCTTCTAGATCATTACAGGCAGTACGGGCTAATGGTTTTGACCATGATTAAAATTCCAGCTCCTCACTGAGTAGTCATGTGACCTTCAGCAAGTTGCTAAACTCCTTGTGCCTCAGTTATGTCAACTGTGAAATGGAAATAATAATAGTATCTGCCTCAGAGAGTTGTTTCGAGAGTGAAGTGACCCTGTCCCAACAGTGACCGCCATGGCTCAGTGATCTCCACACGGTGGCTTCATTCTTAAACTGCTCAGCAAAACCCTGTGATTCTAAAACATCTCTGAGGTTACATTTCTTGGTCTGAAAATCAAATCCAATTGTTTCTGGAAACCATTGCATCCCTCTATTCGGTTTTGGATTCGTCCCTTTCAGACTGAGGTGTTTTTTGTTTTGTCTGTCTGTTTTGTTTCTTTAATGCGATGTTCAGAAATTTAATGGAGCAATTTCATTTCCATTTAGCAAAGTAGATTGTTAAAGGCACAGGAAACCTGATGACAAGATTCTCTTCCTGGGATGTTACCTCACACGCAGAGCGGTGTTCGTGTTTTTCTGACCAAGGATTGAGAGATTGTTTTTCCTTTAAGCTGCTCAGTGGCGAAGCCTCTTCTCTCAAACCTGGGTCAACTCTGTGTAACCAAACAGCTGGAAATGTGGGCCAAGAGAATGAGCTGTCTAGACACGGGGACAAGTGCCTGTCTGTGTGTAAAGGACAGCTTAGTTGTCCTTGCCCAGGCGCCATGGCCCAGATCACCGGAAGGCCACATTTTGGCCTGTCGGAGGCCTCAAGCAGTCTTGCTCAACCTGGAAACCCACATTCATGAGGAGAAATCATGCCTGTCAGTCCATGTGAAGTGAATGGCCCATTTCAGGACCTTCAAAGGGAAAATCAGCAAAGCGGTGCTTGCTGATTTGTCCCCACTATGCAAATAAGCCACCACTTATTCAACATCCCCTTGTGTGTGACAAACCTTTCCTAGGTGCTTGGAACATGTCGTCACTTGTTTTTGCCCGAAACCCACCTTGTAGATGAAGAAACTGAAAGTCAGAGAGGTGAAGTGACTTGCCCAAGGTGGCACAGCTCTGACATTAACGGAGCAAGGTCTTTTTATTCCAAAACTCTCATCGTTCTGGTGAACCACTGGGGGGAGAAATTAGGGATGAGAAAACAGTAGAAAAGCCTGGTGGTGGTAGAGGAGGAGGTGGTGTTAACCATCAATGGAAAATTGTTGCCACTTATGACAGTGTTGTTAACTATTCACTTTCAGAAAAGGACCTAAAAACTGACGAACAGATACATATTCAACTCTGTTTTTTAAAAAATGAAAAAGAATGAAATTGGCAGGCATAAATTCCCAATGTCAGAGGCAGAACCAAGCCCAGTCAACCTGCTTCTGGATTTCTTTTTTTTTTCTTTTAATAGTTTANAGCATTCAAGAGTCTCTCATGGTTTGCCTCCCTCCCTCTCCCCCACAATTTTCCCCCTTCTTCTCCCCCACGGTCCCTCCTTATCTTCATATGTCACAGGCTTCACATTGTAGAATTTTTTGCTTCTAGTCCGAATAGAACCAAGCCATCGCATCATTTTTCTGCTTCCAGCAGAAAAATCATAACAGTTAATACTTACACAGCACTCTCTGTATGCCAAGCCTTGATGGAACCATTTATCTATATTAATTCCTTTTTTTTTTTTAATGCTTATTTATTTTTGAGAGACAGACAGTATGAGCAAGGGAGGGGCAGAGAGAGGGAGACACAGAATCTGAAGCAGGCTCCAGGCTCCGAGCTGTCAGCACAGAGCCCGGTTTTAGGCTCAAACTCCCGAACCACAAGATCATGACCTGAGCCGAAGTCAGTTGCTTAACAGACTGAGCCCCTCCTTAAAGCTTCACAAGATTCTTGTGAGACAGATACCCGCATCATCATCAGTTCACAGATAAGGAGACTGAGGCACAGAGAAGCTAAGTCCGTTGCCAAGGTCACTGAGCTGGAAAGCAGCTGTGGGGATGGGCGCCCAGGCGGGCCACTCCTGACTACACCTGTGGGCTCCTGCCCCAGCTCAGCACACCCCGCTCCTGACCTTGTTCTTCCAGTTGCAGCTTCGTTTTGTCCAGACTTGTCTAATACTCATGCACTGGATCATCTCACAGCTTTGCAAAGTCCTGGGTGTCCAGGGTGAGGGGCTTCCGTCAACAGCCTTGGAACATCCATCCATTCAGCAAACCTGTACTCAATCCTTGCTCGGCTCAAAGCACCAAACTGGACACTGAGCCTGGGTCCTCGTCCGTGTATTCATGGAATTCCAAATTTCCTGAGGACTGGGATGGGTCGTGTGTTTGTTTTTCCTCCTTCCCCAGAGCTGGAATCCCACACACACCCTCTCTCACAGCACCGAGAGCATTTCTTCTTCCTGACATGTGAGCATTTTCCTCCCCATGCCTGTGTGATGAAAGCAAGAATTGTGACAATGCACAAAACCTGCTTGGCTCATAGAAGGTGCTCAATAAATGTTTAACCGTCAGAGCGGATCCCTGGTATTGTCTTTCCAGCTAGAGCCAAACAGGGCTGCTTTAAAATTGCACAAAGAAACTACTTAAATAACAAGCCAGAGAAGGCTGCCGAAAGAGGGTATCCTTTGTGGCCCCCTTCAGGAACATCCTCTTGAGTTGACTTTGACCCCAAAGACAAATGCTATCAGGGAGGGTTGGGGGCCATTGCCGCATCTGTCTCACCTGCATCCAAAAAAGGCTATGCCTTAGCCTCTTTTCTAACCACCTCCCACCCCCACTTCCCAATACCCTGACTTACATGGAAAATTAGTGTATTTCAAGTAGGAAACAACTAAGAGAAAGGTTTCACCTGAGGTGGAAATTATGCAGGCAGCTTAATGCAAATTGGAGGGAAAGACAAAAATACAGCCGTGTGAGCGAATACAGGCGCCCTGGTAACTCCAAGCTGCTGCTTTATTCGCTGCGCTCACAGCAAGGCCGGCTGTGCCCAGGGCCCAGTTAAGCTAACGTCATGTCAGGTTTAGGCTTTCTGGAAAAGAATGTGAATGGAAAAACAAACTGCAGATGTTTGTTCTAATTTTTAGCAGAGACATGAAATGTTTTTGCCGCAGTCTGTGCATCACGCTTTTCCCTCTGTCCGTGCCTCCCTGATGGAGGGCCGGGTGATATTGTGGAAGCCAGTTTATAGTTGGAACAACTTCTCACATGTGGCTTCCAATTTCTGAGGCTCAGTGCAGTCAAGATGTGCTGGGCCTTCATTTTGCCTAGAGCTGGGTGTGACAGTGTTTTTTTTTTCAAAGGCTCATAAATGGCGGTTGGCAACTCTCTGTAAGGTCACAATGTCCTAGTCAGGCATGAGGCTTGCCCACTCTATTCTTCCTCCTCCAGGAAACCACGGGGCTTGTCAGATGTCCCTGAAAAGGTGGCTCTGAGATTTTGAATGTCTGCTTTACAGAGCATGCAGGTACCCTTCCTAGCCTTCTAGCCAACTGTAATTGCTTTGCCATAACGCATTGCTTCTCACATGCACTGCATGTCTATTTTAAGTGACGTAGACAAATATTATTTATTTTCATGGTTATGCATGTATACTCAGGAGTATTAAGCAAAAAATGTAACTAAATAATTTTTTAATTATTGAGAAAACAGTACAAGTAGTATTTATCTAGGGCATAACTCACAATGTGTGGTAAATTAAAAATGACTAAAGTTAGAGGAACTGGGGGCGCCTGGGTGACTCGGTCTGTTAAGTGTCGGACTTGGGCTCAGGTCACGATCTCTCAGTTGTGAGTTCCAGCCCTGTGTTGGGCTCTATGCTGACAGCATGGAGCCTGGAGCCTACTTCGGATTCTGTCTCCCTCGCTCTCTCTCTCTCTGCCCCTCCCCAACTTGCACACGCACACTCTCTTTCAAAAATAAACATTAAAAATTTTTTTTTTAAGTTAGAGGAACTATACTATAATGTGAGCATTTTAGTCAACTTCCCAGAAACTCGCATGCATATGGTCTGTTTACCTCTCCCCCTGGAAGAATGGAAGAAAACATTGCGGTGTGCATGTGAATCACCATGGGGTGTCCTAAAAATGTAGATCCCACGTATTCTCACCAAGAGAGCCTCCTTGAGTGGGATTGAGGTGAGGCCCTGGAATTTGCATTTTAATTAGCTTCTAAGGTAGGTTTGTGGTAGGAGGTCCTAAGGCCTGAAGTCCCAAAGGACTACCTCGGAAAGCGCTTCCAAACAAAGAGGGTTCCGCTTGGCACAGAATGTTCGCTTTCATTTTCCCCCCAGTGAGCTGTGCCTGCTCTCTGGGAATAAAATCTCGTAAAACCTAATTTCATTGTTGAGCGGTGCTTCCTCTTTAAAACCACTTGTACATGCAGATTTGGGGGCTGCTTGGCTAATCGGGATTTCTCAGCCTCAGCACTGCTGACATTTGGGGCTGGCTAATTCTTTGTTGTGATGGATTATCCTTCCATTGTAGGATGTTTAACGGTATCCCCGGCCTCTACCCGCTAGATCCTAGTGGCACACCCCACACCCCCACTGTTGTGACAACTAAAAATGTCTTCAGACTTTGGCCAATGTCCCCTGTGGAAACCAAACCAGCCACCACTCAGACCCACCGGGCTACTTAGGTAACTTTATTCCACTTGATAAGCCTTGCCATCACAACCGGAACAGAAGATAGAGGTGATGTGGGCCTGGGTGGCTCAGCTGGTTGAGCACCTGACTCTTGACTTTGGCTCAGGTCATGATCCCAGGGTCATGGGATCAAGCCCCATGTCGAGCACTGCACTAAGCGTGCAGCTTGCTTAAGATTCTGTCTCCCTCTGCCCCTCCCCCGCCAACGCTCTCGCTTTCTCAAAAGATAATGATGATCCGCGAAAAAGGGATTTGCTAGCTTCCCACAACTAGGACTGAGTTACTTGAAAACTCAGGTCCCTGGTTGTGAAAAACTATGCTCCAGTAGAAATCATTCATAGCTCTGTGGCCCTGGAATTTGTATTCCCTGTTTTCAGGAGCCCTTGGCATCATGGAAAAAGAATGTTTTATGAAGTGCATGAAGCAGAATGAGTGGCCTGCAGCCTGGTGTAAACCTACTTCAGATCAGCCGTAAATTCAAGCGACTTCATAGAATCAGAGTAGAGCCAGGACGGGTCGGCTGTGGGCTGCCCTTCCAGGGGAATTCAGTTGAACCAATAGGCATTACCAGCGGACTCTGTGCTGGGCACTGGCGAAGCTGGTGAGGGACAAAAGGAAGAGCAAGTCCTTTCCCCCAAGAGGCTTAGGTCTGTTAGAGTCAGGCAGGTGCCCCCACAGAGGCGGCACGACATAACCGTCCTTGGCCATCTTACCTGACTTCAAATCCTGCTCTGCTTACATCAGCTGTGTGACTTTGAGCAAGTTACACAGACTCTCTGTACCTCTGTTTCCTCAGCTGTAAATTGGGGGTAGAAATGGTACCTACCCCAAGGGGCTGTTTGGAGGGTCATATGTGTTCATATTGTAAAGCACCTAGGAAGGGTTAGAAAGCCCAGTGGAAGGGCAGACCTTGGAGTCAGGAGACTTGGGTTCAAGTCTTTGCTCTTCAGAACTTCGCCAAACTCATAAGAGATCAGAGACCATTTATCTGAAGTGAAAAACAAGTTAGCCTAGGGCCCAGACAACTACATCTCTTGGGTCAGTTCCCTGACACTGTCCAACAATGGCATTAGGAGGCTAGATTCCAAAAGCCGCCTGGGTGAGCACAGAATCCACTCAGGGAAGGTAGTTCTGGAATTCATATCTGCACGGTCCCAGCCAGGCATCTGTACCAACTGCCCCTGGGGGTTTTCCCCCGGCCAGGACACACCTCCTCGCTGGGTGACTCTCCTCCTAGCATTCTTCTAAGTTTACTCTTTATTTAGATGTATTAACAACTTTGCTTACTAGTACACACAACTCTCCGAATTCTGCCCATTCTGTTTCTTTCTTATCTGCAGTTAAGACAACTTTGCCCAGAGCTCATCTATCTTACTACTTGATGCAGAATTTCTGCCAACAGATTCACACGGACAGGCAAGAAAGAGCCTTTGGTCACTCTCTCCAAAAAAGGACTTATCATATCTTATTGTGTGCTACAAGACAAAGATGTATCAAGCATGTCCTGGCTCTTTCATGAAGTTAAAATCCCAGCAGACGAATTAAGTCACACACCTTCAGTAATTATCAATGTCTGAGTGCCAGGTCTTGGGACAGGCTTCAGTTTCAGCTGGAAAGTCTTAGGAGATAATTACCACACTACCCCAGCCACGTATCACCGAAAACCCTTGGCCCTGCTCCCACTCCCGCCAGCAAAGAGGAAGTGGGGAACCTAGACCCCCCACTCTACCTTGATAGCAAGGTGCCCCAGCCTTGCCCCTGATCCTGCCCTCACCGGGGTGGTGCCAGAGAGGGCAGAGTAAGGAGAGGACACTTTTCACCACTACCAGCCAAGGATAACTACACCCACCTTGGTGTCAGTAGAGGCCACGCAGAAGGAGTAAGAAGGCACTCCTAACCCTTCCCAGCTAGGGAGGTGTCAAGGAAAGCCTTGTGGGCAGCTAGGACGTGAGTGTCCATGAAGGCCGAGTAAAGAACCTGGACATGCACCTGGCAGTAATGAGGTGCCCCACCCCATCAGAGCAGTTTCCAGGAAAGCCAGCTCGAACAGGTTTAAGAAAGATCCAAACTCTCCTAATACCCCAAAAGCCATATTTCAAGTTAAAAACCACTCATCCCAAGAATCAGGATCTCAAACTGAATGAAAAGAAGATAATCGATAGATGCCAACACCAGGCTGACACAGATGTTAGAATTATCTGACAGAGATTTTAAAGCAGCCATTATAAAAATGCTTCAGTAAGCAATTATGAACATGAAAAAAATAGAATGTCTCAGCAAAGAAATAGAAGGGAAAAAAACACATGGAAATTTTAGAACTAAGATTACAGTAACTAAAATTAAGAATTCATCAGATGACCCTAATAGAATGAAGGGGACAGAGGGGAAAAAACCTGTGAACTTGATAAAACAGTAGAAGTTACCCAATCTGAGCAGTAAAGAGAAAATATACTGGGGCGGGGGGAAGGGAAGGGAACAGAATCTCAAGGATCTATGGGACTATAACAAAGATTTAATATTCATGTCATCAGAGTCCTGGAGAGAGAAGATAAAGACGATGGGACTCAAAAACTATTCAAATAAGTAATGGCTGGAAACTCCCAAATCTGGCAACAGACGCGCAGATACAAAAAACTGAATGAATAAACCCAAAGAAGTCCACACCAAGACACCTCAAACCCAAACATCTGAAAACCAAAGACAAAAACTCTTGAAATCACTGAGAGAGAAAAGGGACCTTACTTGGAGAAACAAGACAAAGGGAAGATTTCTCACCAGAAGCCATGGAGACCAGAAGGAAGTGCACAGATTTTTGAAATAACTTTCAACCCAGAATCCTGTATGTAGCAAAAATATATCCTTTGGGAACGAAAGGGAAATCAAGACATTCTCCAATGAAAGAAAGCTAAGGCAATTTGTTGCGAGCAGACATACCCTAAAACAAGGGCTAAATGAAGCTCTAGACAGAAGATGATTGGGGTGACTGGGTGACTCAGCAGGTTGAGTGTCTGACTTTGGCTCAGGTCATGATCTCACAGTTTGGGAGTTCAAGCCCCACACTGGGCTTTGTGCTGACAGCTCAGAGCCTGGAGCCTGCTTTGGATTCTGTGTCTCCTTCTCTCTCTGCCCCTGCCCCCACTCATGTTCTGTCTCTCTCTCAGAAAATAAACGTGAAAAAAATCTTTTTAATTAAAAAAAAGAAAAGTATTAAAGGAGCCATCTTGGAACATCGAGAAGGAAGAAACAACACAATCCTGTTTTCCACTTTGCCTTCCATCTTGAAGGAAAAGGACCACAAAAAGCAAAGCAGAATCTGAAGGTTTTATAAAAGGAAGGCAGTCTGAATCTTAAGGACGCTTGAAGGAAGAAAAGGTGATTTGGTGTCTGCCCAGGGCGGGGAAGAGGACCTGATGATGGGACACAGTCGCAGCTGACATCCTCCACTTCTTCTTGCTTGAATTAGTCGAATAAAATGAGCTAGAACAGAAATGTTAGGCTTTCCTGCCTTTTCCCTTCTTTATGTGAGGCTAGAGTTAAACAACTTGTCTTAGAACCCTACAACACACTCTTACTTACTTTAGACTGCCCCATAGTTTCCTGCAAAAACCCAGCTGCAGTTAGAAAAAAGGTCTGAAAATTTTGAAAAGCAGTATCAGTTCAAAACTTACCTATCTAAACCCAATTTTGGTATTGGATTAGGTGCCTGTAACACCTGGGCTGTGAAAGTAACCAGTTTCCATAATGAGCAGGAGGCAGAGATAACTAACTCCCAACTCTTCGAAATGTGCGCTTGCCAAAGGAATTGAATGGAGGCTGGCAGTTAAAGCCATCTAAGAAGGCTAAAAATTAGCTAATGTTTATTGGGAGCTTATATCTCAAGCATCTGTTACATTTATAATTGTTTTCAGTGCAGAATTAATGAGAAGTTAGAGACAACTAAGAGTTCATTGGTAGGGGAGTGGTTTATGCTACATTGAGACCATGAAATCTGTCTGAGAGGATAAGGATTACTCCTTACGTGTGGATGGGGAATGATAACTGGGAAGCGGTTGAGTGAATAACGCAAGTTGCTGAATAATGCATCTAGTGTAATCCCATTTGCGAAAAATAAATTCCATGTGTGGGTGTGTTTGTGCCTGGGAAAAGGATATACATTAAACTGTTAAGAGCAGTTACTTCTGGGGAGCGGAAATAGAGAAGAGGTGGGGGATACGGTAGAGACTCCTTGTCGTTTAGATTTTTGTAGCAATATAGGCTGCTTGTGCAGATTAGAATGGTTTCAACTTAAAGGGGACAGAAGGAGAGGTCCTTGGGTGGCTCAGTGGGTTAAGCATCTGACTTCAGCTGAGGTCATAGTCTCACAGTTCATAGGTTGGAGCCCCACATCGGGCTCTCTGCTGTCAGCACAGAGCCTGCTTAGGATCCTCTGTCCCTCTCATTCTGCCCCTCCCCCACTTGCTCGCCTGCACGCGCGCACTGTCTCTCTCTCAAAAAAAAAAATTTTTTTAAAGAAAGAGAAAAGAAAGAAGAGAAAAGAAAGAAAAGAAAAGAGGGCATGAAAGCCCTGAGTCGGGTCAGAGGATGTTTCCCCATGTACAAAATGGCTAAGGACACCCATCTCATAAGGGCTTTGTGAGGGATTAAATGAGGTCAAAGATGTGTAAAGTGCCCGGACCGTAGGTGCTCTGAAGTGCAGGGACTGGTGTCTTTATTTATTTACCCCAGCCCCACCAGCTCCCAAACAGAGCCTTGCAAAAGGCACGTGACACACAACACTGAGGTGTGGGAGGTTTTTTTTGTTTTTGTTTTTTTTATTTCTAGGAGAGAGAGAGAGAGAGACAGACAGAGTGAGCAGGGGAGGGTCAGAGAGAGAGGGAGTCACAGACTCTGAAACAGGCTCCAGGCTCTGAGCTGGCAGTCAGCACAGAGCCCGACGCGGGGCTCGAACCCACGAACTGCGAGATCCGTGACCTAAGCAAAAGTCGGACGCTTAACCGACTAAGCCACCCAGGCGCCCCGGGAGGTTTGCTTTTGTATCTAGACCAAACGGATTATAATGCCTGTTGCTCCCTTTCCCAAATATGCGTACATGGGGTTTGCCTTGAGTGACAGTATGTGGTGGGGACAGCTGGCGAGAAAACAGAAGACCTGCCTCCCTACTGGCCCTGTGACCCCGCAGCTGAGTTCACAGAGGTCCACGGCCTCTGTGTAGGTGGAATTGGGCTGACAGGCCTTTGCCCCTCTGTCTTGCTGTCGTGAACACAAAATAAGAGGGCTGGGGTGAGAGCGTCATATGCACTGTAAAGCCCTGTCCACACGGAAGACGCTTGTCATCTCCATCTTCTCTTTAACCTGACCATAAACTGTGAGAAGTATGTTTCCTGTACCCACCCAGCATTCAAGTATCAAAGACCGACTTCAAAATTAATTTTTTGGAGTACGTAAAAACACTTTCCAGGGGCGCCTGGGTGGCTCAAGTCAGTTGAGTATCAGACTCTTGGTTTCAGCTCAGGACATCATGATCTCAGGGTTTGTGGGCTCAAGCCCTGCATCAGGCTCTGTGCTGACAGTGTGGAGCCTGCTTGGGAGTCTCTCTTTTCCCCTCTATTTCTGGCCTTCTCCCTCACTCTCGCTCGCGCTCTCTCTCAAAATAAATAAACTTAAAAAACAAAAAAAAAAAACACTTGCCAATGGATGGCTATGGCCAGGATAATAACTGTGAAGTGGAAAGCCTACATCTTTCAGAAAAGAAGGCAGTTCTTGGCGTTGTTGTTAGAAGTAGGTGTTTAGGGGCGCCTGGGTGGCTTAGTCGGTTAAGCGTCCGACTTTCGCTTAGGTCATGATCTCGTGGTTCGTGGGTTCGGGCCCCGCGTCGGGCTCTGTGCTGACTGCCAGCTCGGAGCCTGGAGCCTGTTTCAGTCTGTGACTCTCTCTCTGACCCTCCCCTGCTCACGCTGTCTCTCTCTCTCTCTCTCTCCCTCCTAGAAATAAATAAAACATTTTAAAAAAATCTTTAAAAAGTAGGTGTTTGGCTCCTGGTCTGATCCAAGCACCCTTCTGGGGCCCACCTGAACTGACAGCTGGGAACTTGGCTTGCCCCTGAGAGGTGGGGGGCGAGGGGGGGTGTTAGTGGATTCATCACCTTTTCAGATTTCCTTTGTGATTTCCTCCCTTGCATAGACGTCACTTAGTTCTAACTTGTTCTATAATTTAACATTTCTTCCACCTGCTTCCAGAAATCTGTGTTTGCTGAGCCAGCGAAGGTAAGAACTCACCTGCACTGTAGCTTAAATAAAGTTTATCTGACTTGGGTTTAGTAGCCAAAAGGAGTTAGATATGGTTTAAAAAAAAAAAATAGGACAAATGAATACTCATTGCTCTTTAGGTTAATTTATAGACTGTGCATCCCTGGAGGTTTCTAAAAATAGACTACACACACATCATTCTGATTCACTCGCCTCGAGGGGCCAGGCTGGATAATCCTCCTGCTCCCCCCAGACCTGCTCTTCCTCTTGATTCCATTCACTAGGGGCAGAAAGCTGGAAGGTACCTCCCACATTCGCTCCAGCCTCCTGGCTGAGTCTCTTCCACCAGCTTTCCATCCCCACGGTCACTCTCTCGAATTCGGGGCCTCATTGCACACCTGGTCTCCTCCAGAGCCTTCGATTTTACCCCCTCCCGTCCATCTGCCACCTGCAGCCAGGGCGATCCCTGAAAGCACAGGTCTGATCATGCTTTTCACCTGCTTAAAATCCTTTCTGCCTTCCTTGGCTACTGTGTGAGTCAAATTGCCTGGGGCCTCCCCTTCCCACGGCCTGGCCTCTCCAACCTCCCCCACGCGGTCTCTCAGCGGTTTATCCTACACA
>NW_027527525.1:5148916-5260080 GCF_008692635.1 Crocuta crocuta | reverse complement strand
ACATGCTTATTCTCCACACACACACACACACACACACACACACACACACACACACACCACCTCCACCCCGAATACCACCCCTACCCCCACCACCACCTCCCCAACGGATCTGCTCTCACTGCCCTTGAACATACCACGCCTCCAAACCTCTCTTCTGCAGCCTGTCTGCCCGGTTATTGTCCTTCCCTTTCTTATTCACCTGGTAAACTCCTGCTTGCTCCCCACAACCCAGCTCAAAAATCCCCTCTTCAGAGAAGTAAATCAAACTGGGAAAAATCAGAGCCAGGCCAAAGACCAGAGGGGCCTAACTAGTTTCTTTCTTAAATCTGGGTCACTGACCTTGGACGTTGCCTTAACTTAGCCCCTATCGTTATCCTGGGTTTGCAGCTGTCACAGAAGAGTTTAGTGGCCTGCCCAGAGTCACACAGCCGAATTGTTGTAGAATTGGGGTTTAAACTACAGTGTGTCTGACGAAAGCTTGCGTTTAGTCAGACGCGGCCTTCTGGCGTCCAGGGCAGTGTTTTTTTTTTTCAAGCTGCCAGTCACAATTCATTAGGGAGTTGTGAACTTGGTCTAGTAGGCAAGAGCTGGCTACATAATTTGTGGGGCCCAGGGTGAAATGAAAACACAGGGCCCTTGTTCAAAACAACAGGAAAAAGCTTTTCCCCCTCATCTGCAGTCTCTCAGGCTGTCATGGTGTTTTTTTTTATTCCCCACCTAATGTCACACTCCCTCAGGCACATGGATACTCGTGGGAGAGTGCAGACCCTCTCAGGGCACCGCCAGGGACAGGGTGGGGGCAGCTGCCGGGTGGGGGCAGGCAGCGGATGGCCGTGTGTCCTGTCAGACTTCACTTACAAAACCCATTTCAAGACAAAATTATTATTGTTGTTGTTACTCTCAGGTCAGTTAACATAGAGTGTAGTCTTGGCTTCAGGAGTAGAACCCAGTGACTCATGTCTTCCTTAGGAGCCCAGTGCTCACCCCAACAAGTGCCCTCCTCAATGCCCGTCACCCATCTAGCCCATCCCCCGCCCACCTCCCTCCAGCAACCCTCAGTTTGTTCTCTGTAGTTAAGAGTCTCTTATGGTTTGCCTCCCTCTCTGTTTTTATGAAGATAAAATTATTAAACACTTGGACACAGTGACCACAGAGCATATAAGCCCAAGCACAGGAAGCCCTCGTGAGCCCTGTCCACAGCATTGGTCGTGTGTCCCTAGTAGCAGGTCACAGTAGGGAGTTTTGTTTGGTTGGTTTTTCTGAAGTGAAATAGAAAACAAAAGAAAGTATTAGAATATAAGGTACATAGTGAGAGTGTTATTTTGTTCACCCTGGTTTTTTATACATAGGTCTACACACACACACACACACACACACACACAGGATTGCCACATTAAATGTATTTCTTAATGTAACTCTTAGCCAAAGATATCTGAAAACCAGGAGCTTGGCCCCTTACAGTCAACTATCAATTGCTAGCTTTATTTTTTTTTAAGTTTTTATTTATTTTGAGAGAGAGAGAGAGACGGCACAGGTGGGGGACAGGCAGAGAGAGAGGGAGACAGAGAATCCCAAGCAGGCTCTGCACTGTCAGCTTGGAGCCCGATGTGGGGCTCGATTTCCCAAAACCGTGAGATCATGACCTGCACCGCTTAACTGAGCCACCCAGGCGCCCCTCAACTGCTAGCTCTAAACTGTTCCCCTTCCCCCAGGGTGCACAGAAGAGGAAAGGGGCTCTGCCAAGGTGAGCAGTGGGCAGTGGGCAGTGGGGAGTAGGGGCGTGGGTGGACACATCCTTGCTTCCTCCCTCTCTCCTTTCTCTTTGATCTTCCTGCCCTAGGGACTTCGCCAGGAGGAGACCCAAGTGCCTCTGAGGAATTGTCCACCAGGACCCCTGGCCAGGGTTCTGGGAGCCCAGGTACAAGCAGGAGAAAGAGACTGGCTCAGGGTTCTGAATATTTGGGGGCCTGGAAGTTCCTTTTCATGTGTCTTGCAAGGTGGCTTCATAAGGATGGTGGCATGGCTTCCAGTGGTCATAACCTTGACCCTCAAGCAGCTAACTTTTTGCAAACACCATGCCTTCTCTGTGTGTGCCGTTAACAGCTCAGCAGCATGGCAGAGCTGGTGTCAGCCCTGACCGTCAGTGACAGACACAGTCTGGGACAGGCTGTCAGGCACATCTCCAGACAGAAACAGAAAATCTGGTCTGACGTGTCCACCAGCCCCCTGCTGGCCCGGGCCCTTGGCACGGGTCAGCACGTGAGTGTGTCCTTTCAGAGCAGCCTCCAGCGTCAGGGCATCTTGTGGGCTGCCCCGTGTGACAGCGTGGCCCCTGGGCTCTAGAAGGGTCATGTGATGGGAGGTGGGGCAGGTGGCTAAGAAACCATACTCCCCAGGGCAGGGGACCCCTTATGGAGCCCTTCGCAGAAGGCATTCTTATCCCCACTTTGCAGGTGCAGAAACTGAGGTCAGAGAGCCTACAGGGCTTGCCCGAGGCCACATATTCATTCATTAGCAAATATGAAAGCACCTACTAGGCACAATGGTGGGAAAACAAAAGGGCCTTTGCTTTTGTAAACGTTACAGTAGAACAGGAACCAAGAAGAGGTGGGAACTTGGATTTTTTTTTGGATGGTTTTATGGAGATAATAATTCCCATACCATACAGCTCACTCACTGAAGTGGTTTTCAGTATACTCACAGGTGGGTGACCATTGCCACAAGTTTAGAATACTTTCCATCACCTCCAAAAAAGAAAAAGGAAGAAAGGAAGGAGGGAAGGAGGAAGGAAGAAAGGAAAGGAAGGACGGAAAGAGGAAGGAAGGAAGGAGGAAGGAAGGAAGGAAGGGAACGAGAGAAGGAAGGAGGGAGGAAGGAAAGAGGAAGGAAGGAAAGAAAGAAAGAAAGAAAAAAGCAAGCATTGGCAGTCACTTTCCATTTCCCTCCAGCCCCATCCCTCGATGTCCCCAGCCCCAGGCGATCACTAGTCTACTTTCTGTCTCTCTAGCTTTGCCTACTGTGGACATTTCATATGAATGGAATTATACAATATGTGGTCTTTTAGACCTGTTTATTTCACTTAACATGATGCTTTCAACCATGTGTCAAGAATTGTAGCATGTCCGCCCCCCACCTTTTTTTAAATTTTTCTTGCCAAGTGAGACTGCATACCATGGATAGACCTCAACTTGTTTACCCGAGCTCCATTGATGGACGTTTCCACTTTTTGACTGTTAAGAAGAGTGCCCTGTGAATATTCATGTACAAGCACTTGCACAGCAGGAACCCAGATTTGAGCCTAGTTCTGCCCATCTCTGAAGCCTAGCCACTGTACTCCTCAGCAACTTCCATGCCCCAAAAGACCATGTCTTCATGAGCCTCCTGCCTCATGTTTTGAAGGAAAGAATTCATCATCATGCACCACAGCCTTAGCCGAGCCCAGTAGACATGTTGGCAGGTATGAAACTCCCTCTGAGCTCCTGGGAGTCAGGCAGTCCAGAAAGTTCTCCAGCATCTCTGTCGCTCTCCATCCTGGCCCTCATGACAGGAACAAGCAGAGAGCAAAGGCTGAGGTGCTCTATCCTGAGCAACCTAACTCAGGGGACTCGTGGGCTAATTGAGAGGTTTGGGCAGCGTCAGCAGTGGAACTTGAATGTGGCCCTCGTCTGCATTGGGCTTGCTCAGTGACCACATAGCATGTGCTTCAAGTCACCTGTGGTTTTTTTCCTCAACCAATCACTTCCTTCCCTGGTTCATTTTTATGGCAAAAGAAGGGTTGTAACATCATCAGAAAGGAAAGGAAGGCTGTGTGCATAAAGCCCAGCAAGTTACCAAGTCCATGGGTGAATCCATCCTATAACAATGGCCTTAATGAGCTCAGCTGTCTCCTAGGGCAAGCCTTTCCTGATCTCCACCCATAAATCCCACATGCTCTATTCTCTGATTATCTATGGTACTTTATACTCCATTCATTCCCAGAAATTCATCCATTGTTTCATCTCTGCCTGTGTTCTTATATGGCTCCTCCTTGAATCTAGAGAGAACAGATAGCTCTCGCTGCCCTACTCCAAGCACCCGGCCCAGTCCTCGGCGCCTTGGAGGTACTCAGGGAAGGCCATGGAAGGAGGCAGGCAAGCCAGAAAACAGCACCAGGGAGGTGCTGCTCTCGTCCAGCAGCCAGCCCTCTGCCAGGCTGCCTGGGTAAGACGGCAGAGTGAACTAGAAGGAACGGAAGTGCGCTGAAGGAGCTTGAGTCCCACAAGCCAGGGTCGCCTTAAACACAAGCAGTGAAGTAGGGAGACGATGGGGCAGCGGGGACAGCAGCCGAAGCAGGTGGCGTCTGCCTACAACTGACAAGCACAAGGGCCCCACGCTGGTTGTTTCCCAGCCCCGCCTGCGGGCCTGCGTTCAGCCTGGCCTACTTTCAAGCTCATTATATGCCGCCGCCGGAGCGAAACGCTCCCCCCCGTCCCTCGTTCCCGAGACCTGCCCTTGCAGACCCACCCTGTGGCATTTTACTGCTTCCAAGATTCACTACTTATCAAAACCCCAACTAATTAAAACTTGCAGCCGATTTCCTTCCTTACACTGTGGACCTCTAGTCACTAATAAATCTTACAGGGTAATTCAGGTGTGTTAAGTCCGTTCCTGCAGAAGTCGTTTCCCCCATTGCTTTGTTATCAGAGCTTTTTCAGCTCCCTTGGATTTTTGTGATGTTCAAAGCCTGTAATGCAGTTATTCCCAGAGAAACTGCTTCGCAGTGGCTCGCGTCTCTAAGATTATTCCGGTTGCAATGAGTATTTTTACCGTTGTTCTCAAAGGGGAGCATCAAGATGCCTTTCTTCTCCGCCTTCCCCAAACTTCAGGCTGGGTCTGTCACATCGGGTTGCTTGCAGCCATATCGGGGCACCTTCTGGGCCAAGCCCCCTCCATGTTGACTGCGAGATGAGGCCCCTTCTCCCTTCTGAGAACAGCCATTCGCATCTCGAAGTCCTGGCAGGCTGCGGCCGAGCCCCTGAGAGCTCATGCATCCGATGTCCATGCTTTACAGGTGCTGTAATGACACCTGGTATAGGAGCAAGACCCAGAGTGGCAGTTGGGTCTCCGGAATCTAGCGGGCTGTACCCTTTCTTCTCTTCACTCGCTCGCCCTGGTCTCCGACATCCTGGTGTTTCCTAACCCAAAAAGATAGCAAGTTCTCTTCAGACTCAGAGATTTCCCTGAGCGCTCCTCCTCGATTATTTGTGGAAAATAGAAAATAAACCAGAAGTACGGGATACCTGGGTGGCTCATCAGTTAAGCGTCCGACTTCAGCTCAGGTCATGATTCGTGAGTTCGAGCCCTGCATCAGGCTCTGTGCTGACAGCTCAGAGCCTGGAGCCTGCTTAGGATTCTGTCTCTCTCTCTCTCTCTCTCTCTCTCTCTCTGCCCCTCCCCTGCTCACGCTCTGTCTCTCTCTGTCTCTCAAAAATGAATAAACATTTAAAAAATAATAAAAAAAAAGAAACTGGAAGAATTTGTAGGAGGGCCTACACTGATCATTTGGGAATTTCATTTGGAAAACCATCCATCTCTTTCTGCTTTTGCTTTCTTGGCTTTACGCTGCAAGAAGACATTTCCTCTCCCAGTTATGGGTGATTAATAGGACCCCGTCTGGGCCTTGGGTTCTCGCAGAGTTGCAGAATTTCTCAGGAGAGCAAATAAAAGCAGGAAAACCTCCATTAGTGTCTTATCTGAAGCAGGCTTGTTCTTTCCCTGTTTGGAGGAGCCTTGTTCTGTGGTGGCGATGGGAAGGGGTGGTTGGTGGTGGTTGGTACCTTTCCCCATGGGAAAAGTGCACAGTGGTCTGAAGACCAAAGAAAGTGATAAATCGATTCCATGTCAGGCAAGGAGAGGGGCTGATGGATATTGAAGACTCCAGCAATCCTAAATGCAGGTTCCGGGCCTGGGGCTTCGGTGATTCACCTTCTCCTCCTCGTCCTCCTCGCCCGTGGCTTGTGTGACCAGGAGACTCTGGTCCCCAGACACAGGCACTGGCAGGGAAGAGCGGACAGGCCCCTTGCCTTGGTGGGTTTCAAGCCGCCTGCCTTGAAGTGCAAATGGCAGGTGTTGGCTCCTCTGTGCCTTTTAGAGCATCCGCCTGGCTCTTTTATGAGATTACAGGCGCTTTCATCTCGGCTTTGGCCCCGTTTTTCCTCCTTCTCAGCAAGGCTCCAAAGACAAGCATCGAGGCGAGAACAAGAAGAGGAGGCTCATTGGTGCCCGTGTCCCCGCTGGGCAGGGCGACCTGGCCTGTGCATCTTCCAGCCGCGTCCCTTTGAGCCGTGGAGGCTGGGAAGGGAGCGCCGAGGACCAGGTTAAGAGGGGTCCTTCCCCCTTGGCGCCAGGAGGAAGTTGCATTGCATCCTGGGAATGCTCTAATCATCCCTTTTGCTTTGTGCCTTCCACTTCAATCCAGTGGAGAGGGGCTTCAGTGCCTTTGTTTCCCTTTCTCTTTTCTTTTAAACCTAGAGGTACTTTTTTGAGACTCGGGGCAGAGAACACAGCACATGTCTTGCGCTTTTGCTTTATGTCTGCGTGTACACACACCCTTCCTTCGTGGTGGCTATATTTCCTCACAGTTCTTGCTTTTCAGGTTCCCTTTGCTTGAAAGGCCCAGATGGGCTTTCCTTTCCATATTGCTCTCAATGAAAGAAAGGCAAGCTTCCATCCTGCCTGAAATGCTAGAATTCCTTCCTTCCCTCTATCCATCCTATCATTCAGGCGTTTCATATGGAGCCTTCCCTCTGGGCTAGCTGCTGGCCTAGGAGCTGGGAATGTGACCGTGGGTAAATCAACGTCCTTGCCCCTGATGGGCATGGTCCCTGCAGCCTGCCTTCCCCACCCCCGCCCCTTCTAGCTCCGTCTCCCACCGCTTGTCCCCTGACTTCCATCCGACCAACATCCGTGCCCTTCGCTGACCCAGCGTTCCCTTTCCTGTCTCTGCTCTTGGGCTCAGGCGTCTCTACCCATCCAGGGTGCACTTGATCTTCCAGGGCCCCACCCACAACCTCGCCTGTCTCTATGAAGCTTCCCCACACCAGACAGCTGGCAGCCCCCTCCTCTGTGCACTTGGGGCACACCTCCCATGCGGCATTATAGCTACAACCTGCATTCCTCGGGGCTCCCAGTCCTGAGCTCACATTTGGGTCACCACACATAAGGCTTCGTCCCCATGTGTGTGGTGGGCCCTCCAGGCCCCCATCATCTCCAGCCCCCTAAGCATTTCTGGGAGTCCTCAAGGAATGTCTTGGCATTCTGTACGCTGAGGAGCCACTGTAAGACCACTTGCTGGCCCTGCCAGAATTGGACCTCCTGTCCTTGCCCCCGTGAGGCCACACAGCATCTGAAAGAGCACCGAATTACTACAGTGTCCCCCACCCCCACTGCACCGAAGCCCTCAGAGGGCTCTGCTGTGACCAGGAGAATCCAGCCCCACACACCCCATGTGTCACGTTCCACCACAGGGCCTCTGCCGCCTCACCCAGAGATTTTTGCTGAAACAACTCTGTGGGTTCTTTCTTGTCCCCACCTCTTGGAATCAGACTTGGATCCCCGGGATCTGGGCCAAAAGATGATCTGCCAGAGATCAGGCACCAGGCCGTGCTCAGAAATGCATTTCCTTCTGATGACTAAGGCAGTGTTCTTGAGACAGCCTATGTGTACTCCCTGAAGACCCATCGCTTCCCAAACAACCCTCAGGCCGTAGAATTCAAAAACTCATTCGCAGGCCCTCCCTGCCAGAATTCCAAATGTGCCCTGACATGTTTGAATCCTAAAATAACCGACATAGGCTGAGGAAGCATGCACACCACCGTTCTACTTTCCTGGCCCACAGCAGACATCACTAATCAATCATGTCCAGCTTCTGCCTCATGAAACCATTAGGATTCTTCTCAGTACAGCACACATAAGGGACCACAGAGCACACCCTTACTCTGAAGGTGGTTAGGGTCCCCTCATCAGAAATGATTCCGCTATTCCTTTACTTTTCAATCCCACCCTTTCCCCCCGCCCCCACCACCACTATTCTTGTTTGGGCTCATCCAGATTGCAGTAATCCAACTAATGGCTAATACCTCTGAGCTCTTCCCTTGACTCAGGCACTATTCTGAGTACCTGTCATTAATTAAGCTCACTTAATCCTCACAGCTATATGATATCGGTACCATTACCATCCCCACTCTACAGGTGAGAAAACTCGGATGCAGGAATTACAAGAGCTCCCCAGTCAGACACTGTGCCCTGCCTACCTTTGTCACTTCTGTCATTCGGCCATCGTTTTTATCAGGCACGGATGTGGGCCCCCACAGCAGTAGGCCCTAAGAACAAAAGTAGAACTGAGCACGACGCTTGGGTGCAGCCTTTAAGAAGTCATTCATGGAGAGAGAGGATGGGAGCTAAATTCAAGAAAGGGGAAGCTGAATTGGAGACTGAAGGAGTCAGCTCATTCAAGGAGTTTAAAATGAATGAGAGTGGAGAGAATAGAGCTAGAGCCTGACTAATGTCTTTTATTCCCGGTCAGCCCCCACTGTTCTTGTAGAAGCTATCTCCTCCCTCATGACACCCCCACGCTTAGCTGAAGGCATCAGAATTTGTGCAAAAGCCCCAGCCCCCTGGGTGGGAGCCTTGGGGAGGGCCCTGGCCTTCACATCCCCCTCCCAGGCCTCCCCGTTCCACTGTTTGGACAGAGGCAGCGCTTGCAGCCCTGCACAGGACGCGGGAGCCGCCACAGAGACACTCTTGCAGTCATAAGGGGAAGGGCCATCGCCTCCAGGCCCCGCCAGGATTGGCGTCAGCTGGTCCAGACTCCAGAAGCTTCGTCGCCCCAGCAAACCCAGCAGTGCTCTTTTGCTTTCCGGGAAACACAAACTTCCTTGCTGGCTTCCAGGGCCCTGGGGCACCTACCTCCTCACCTCCACCAGCTTCTGTCCCTGAGCACCTCACCTGCCCTGTCTGTTCCTTGCCTGCACCCTGCTTCCTCTCTTACATCCAAACCACTTCTCACCTGGTCCTCAACGGACACCTCACTTTGTTCAGACCCACAAGTCTTGACCTAGACCAAGGGTCAGCCGGCCTCCTCTGTAAAGGACCAGAGAGTAAATACTTGCGGCTGCGTGGGCCAGGAGGTCTCTGTTGCAACTACTCAGTTCTGCAGTGAAGTATGAATGCAGACATGGGCATATCTGTCACATCCCAATAAAACTTTATTTACGAAAGCAGGAGGTGGGCCGTAGTTTGCTGACCCTTCTCTCAAACTTTTCTCTCGTCCAGAAGATCCCCTCATTTTGTCACATCTACTCCTTTCTGTCCTTTGGGACTGAGGTGTAGTCGCACCTGGCTGGGAAAGGCCCCTCCCCACCACCTCACTGCCCTGTATACTCATCACCTCCTCACCCAGTTCTCTTTTTTCCTTACCGGGTTGCATCTACTACCACCACAAGTGTCCTCAACTGTGCCGTTAGAGGTAGCAACATGCCGAATTCATAAGCTGCACACAGAACTAGCTTCAAGCTGTTAGTGGCATGAATGTATAATGACGCCATGCCTGTAAAATCACTAAATTAAGAAATGAAAGAAATTGACAAAGTTGAGAGGGTGACAGTAACTACTAGTCAAGCTACATCTTCCAATGCTGTACATCCGTTATCTCATTTCATCATAGTGACAGCTCTCAGGGGTGAACAGTATTAGCCCATTTTACAGATGAGAGGGCTAAAGCCAGAGGCTTGTGGCTGGCTGGAAGTCACACAGCTTCCAGGATCTGGAGCTTGACTCCCAAACTGTTTCAGCCACGTTTTCTCTCCTAAAGCAAAATAAAACCACGTTTCTGCTTCTGAAGGTAATAGTCTGGGTTATTATAGAAATTGTTGAAAATGTATAAAGGAGAAAGTAAAAAATCGTAATAATCCTTATGCCATATAACCAATGTTACCATCACCTGCATTTTTTATAAATGTGTGCTTTTGCAAAAAATTGGAATTCTACATATCTGTGTATACCTACATTTCTTTTGCCTTTAAAAAAATTGAGGTACAATTTGCCTTCAGTGAAATGCACCCTTTTCAGTGTATAGTTCTTAGAGTTTTGATAAGTACATGCAGTTGAGTAACCACCACCAAAATCAAGATTTAGAGCGAGTCTGCCCCCCCAGAACTTCCCCTGTGGAACTCGTGGTCGCCCCCACCAACCCTCAGTGCCTGGAACCCACCAGTTTCTGTCTCTACAGTTTTGCCTTTCCAGATGTTACATAAATGGAATCATCCAGTGTGTTGTAGCTTCGTGTTTCACTTAACATCATCGAGTATGTTCCCTTATTATATATTCTTCAAAAGTATTATTTTTTAATGACCACCTGGCACTTTCCATCCCATGTGCTCTCCAGCACACCACGGCAACCTCTCGGAGAATAGAAATGAGAGAGGTACAAGGTCACGTTGGAAAGAACAAGGGCAGAATGGATTTGCATCTGCATGTCTCCTGACCAGAGGTGCTGGCTCTTCTGATTCCGGGCCGGGCTGGCCCAGCGCCGCGTGGGCGCACGGGCGATACCCAACCGCAGGCTGTAGCACCGACATTTACATCCAGCTCTGTGCCCTTGCAGCCCTTGCTTGGATGTGGCGCCTTCTGGATTCCTAGGTGGAGATCCAGAGTTTCCCCCGAGGAAATGGCAAGAAGAAGGCTCACCCCATGGGGCCACCAGGAGGAGGAAAGGCAGCGACGTGGGTGAATATGGGGACTTCAGGGCTGGGCGTTTGGGCTGGTTTTCCTTCTCCCCATTCCTTGCTCCCCTCTCCAAATGTCTGGATCCACCTTCACCTAAAAAGGAGAGAGGAGTTGAGATTAGTGAAAAGTGTGGAGGATGGGTTGTCACCTGGGTGAAGCTGCCTCCTGACCGTCAGCAGAAGATGGAGAGAGAATTGAAGGAAGGGTGTGCAACTGTCAGAGTCGGGATCTGTTGGGAACAAGTACACGGGGGCCTCCAGAGCCCGCCCCCCACGCACAGGAGACATCCCCTGGGCACATAGCACAAGAGCAGGGTCTGGGATGATGCTTGCAGTTCTTGGTACCCAAATGGCTCCCAGCCTTTACCGCCTGCCTTCTAGGTGATGAAATTTTAGCAGTTTCTTCACCACCCAACCCAGCATTTTCATCTCCCTCCTCCTGGGTCCCTCTTAGACTTCTCCCAGCAAAGTGCAGTCTGTATCCTAGTGTGTTGCTATGGAAAGAATGGCACTATCACTTCGAGTTCATGAAAAAAAAAAGAAAGAAAGAAAGAAAGAAAAGGAAAAAAGAAAAAAAATAGGACAAGCAGGATTTTTTTTTTTAAGTGTTACGAAACTGGAAGAAAAAGTATTCCACCACTAAATATATCCACTTACAAAATCAGCAGATGTTAGGGCTTACACAGCGTCAGTCTCTCAGGCCTGCAGAAAACTGCAAAGCATTTTCACGCCGTCATCCCACGGAACTCTGAGAGGCCATTGGAGATTTCTAGGTTGGTGGCTGGAACCTTCCGTGTTGGCCAAATGGATGACACAGTAGCCATTCAGGGGATAGCTCTGAATAACTGGACTCCATTGTGTTTATTTCGTTTAAAGGCCTTCCTTCTGCTCCCTCTCCCCACCCCCATTTTCTGTGCCAAGTCATTTGATCTCCAACCCCCTTGGGTTCCTTCAAAAAGCCAAGCCTTGGAGCCTGAGTCTGAAATCCAGCTCTGCCACAGACTAGCGCTGGTCCTTGGGCACATCATTCAATGTCTCTGAGCTGCAGTTTTCATATTCATAAAACACCTGTACTTCCAAGGCCTTGTGAAGTTTATCAGTAACACAGGAAGCATGTAGCGGAGTGGGTAGCCCAGAGCTATTACAGGAGTCGTGCGGTAATAGACTTCTCGTGCCTTCTAGCCACATTTTCTCTCTGCCGTTGGGGCTGTTGAGGGCCGCAGAGGGGGCGGGTCAGCTTGTGTCTGTCATCCTGCAACAGAGCCAGACAGGTGGCCCCTCCGGAGTGGAACGCACTCAACCTCAGGCATTTCTCAGTGTCACTCATTCATTCCCTCTAAAAAATCACCTGTTGGTCTAGAGTCTAGAGCATCCTCTCACACTCTTGGCTGATATCTTGGATCTGCCTCTGTTCTAACTATTGCTGCCTAAAAACTACATCAAAACTTAGGGGTTTCAAACAGAAATCTAGTACATCTCACAAATCTGTAAGTGTGAAGTTCAGACAGGGTGTAGCAGTTGGGGCTCATTGGTACTCTGTGATGTCTGGGGGCCTCAGTTGGGATGACTTGAAACGATGGGGCTAGAACAGCTTGGGAAAATTGAGCATCTCTCTCTTTATGTGGTTAGCTTGGGCTTCCTCACAGCATGGTGGCCTTGGGGCAGTCAGGATGCTTACTCGGGGGTCAGAGCTCCCAGGGGAAGAAAGCAGAAATTGCATGTCCTCCTTAAAGGCCTGATCCAGAACTGTCATGATGTCCCTTCTACCACATTCTATTGGTCAATAGTCACAGGGCAACCCTAATTCAAGGGTGCAGGGATGGGGCCATGAGCCCCACCCCTCGATGAGAGAAGTGTCAAAGAACCTGTGGCCTTTTTTAATCTGCCACAGAGTCACCACACCTGCCTACCTGCTTGCCCTAGAAGGAAAGTCTGAGAAGCTGATGGTGGAATGTAAGAGCAGAAGCAAAGGGCAGGATAAGCATTACTGATCGCAGGTGAAAGTGGAGTTCAGATAGCACACTTTTCATGGGAGCTGGCTCCTTGAAGTGTTGTGTGCAAACCAGAATTTTGGAATAGCCTGTGAATGGCCCTTGGTGTCCTCTCTGACAGAGTCCTATCCATAACACAACCAGCCCTCAATTCCTCTCGAGTGTAAATGCCCAGTGCACACATCTGGGTTGCTTACAGTTAGGCATTTCTGTTTCACGTCACTACGCTCTTTCCTAATGAAAGGTGGGTCCAGATTTTCAAAACTGGCAGAAGCACCCAGGCCACGCTTTGCCAGTTGGTCCCCTAGGCCATGGCCACCTGGAAAGAAAAGATCTCTGCCTTGGGGGATGTATTAGTTTCTTAGGGTACCACTAATAGCACTACAAATTTGGTGGCTTCAAACAGCAGAAACTTACCATCTCCCAGTTCTGGAAGCTGAAAGTCTGAATCAGGATGTTGGTAAGGACATGCTTCTCCATAAGGCATTAGGGAAAGCCCTGTTCCAGACCTGTCCCCTGGTTTCTGGTAGCCTCAGATGTTCCCTAGCCTGTCACTGGCTGGCTTTCCCCTGTGTCTCTTCACGTTTTCTTCCCTTGGACAAGTCTGTCCCTGCATCCAGATCTCTCCTTTTTATAGGGACACCAGTCTTTTTTTTTAATGTTTATTTATTTGAGAGAGAGAGAGAGGAAGACACAGATCTGAAGCAGGGTCCAGGCTCTGAGCTGTTAGCATAGAGCTTGATGCAGGGCTCGAACCCACCAACCGTGAGATCATGACCTGAGCCGAAGTCAGGTGCTTAACCAACTGAGCCACCTAGGCGCACTGGGATACCAGTCATATTGAAGAAGGGCCTATCCTTGACTTCTGTAAAGATCCTATTTCCAAATATTCTGACATCCTAAGATGTACTGGGACTTAGAGCTTCAACATATTTTTAGCAGAAACAGAATTCAACCCATAACAAGTGGTGAGCAGAGACACACTGGGATCAAACCGTGACCCTGTGGTCATCTCACTTCCAGGCTCTCTCTGTCTCTAGGGGTCATAACCTAGGCCCCCAAAATAGGGGCTTTCCAGGGCAGGGTTCCCGGCTGCCCAGAATGTTCTGGCATATATTAGGCCCTCAATACATATTTTATTGAAAAAAAGAAGGGAGGGAATACATGAACCAGTCAGCCAGTCCTTGAACAGCCATTGGCCCTGACAGACCAGAGGGGCTAGCATGCCCCTTACCCCTTGGGTCCTGATCCTAAGTGGCCAGGGAATTGAGGGTCTCATGGGTTTTTGCTGTAGTTACTTTTGCTACTGACAATACAGGAGTATTAACAGGTCTCTTGTTCTCTTGGAAGCTGTGTCAGCACATTCTGGAATTGAGAAAAATAGGGGGGGTCCCACTAAAAAGCTTGCAGGGGCTTCAGCTTGACCTCTTGGCATTTGAGATTTGGATCTGTGGAGGGAGTTAAACTGATTTGGATAGTTTGGATAGAATTTGGTACATGGATGGCTGTTGCATGGAGTACTAATTTCCTGTCCCCTTGAAATCAGATCATTGCCAAATGAGGCTCTTAGTGGGCCTGTCTTGTGCAAATTGCATTAGGCATCAAGGAAATATGCAGGACAGAGGATAAAATAATGGAGTGTGATCCATGTTCAGAAAATGGCAATTGAGCACCTGCTGAGTAGGCCCTTGTGTTCAAAGCTGTGGGAGAAACAGGGATGAAGATGACAAGGTCCTTACCCAAAATGAGCTCTTGACCCACCAGGGAAAAGACATACTCAGACAGGTAACTAATAGATCCCTAGGGAAAGTTCAAATGGTGTTCTTTGAGAATAGGGGAGGGAGCAAACAGCGTGACCGAGAGAAACCGGAGAGATTCTTCCGGGAGGAGGGGTTTGAGCTAGACTTTGAAGACAGGCTAGGTTGGCCTTCAATAGAAATATTTTGGAGAGAGGGCCATTCCAGACAGAACAGCATGAGCAAGGCCTGGAGGCAGGTGAGGGCAGGCAGGTCTGGAAGCCGTGCGCACACGCCAGGCCATGTCAGCAGGGCTTTGAAGATGATGCTGTGGAATTCAGACAGTATTTGCGGAGCAGTAGGGAGCCAGGGAGGATTTAGAGGAAGGCGTGCCTTGATGTGTTTTTTAGGCAGATCACAGGGGCAGCAGTTTGGACGAGGCCCTGGGAAAGCCCAGTAGCAGAGGGTGGAAGATAATTGAAAGGCCTAACAGTGCAAGTGACACAGGAAGTCCTGATGGGGGAGGAGGGAAGGGACATGGGATGGAGGGGAAGATACAAACAGAAAGGACAGGACTTTCTGGTGATAGTCCAGAATATGACCACACCTAACAGGGAAACAGAGCGGGAATAACCCCCATCTCAGAGCGTCCCCAGCAGAAGCAACACCCATGCTCCCCAACTCTGCTCTCCTGCAAAGTGACCAGCCTGAGACCAGTGCTTCTCAAACTGGGCTCCACTTTGGAATCCCCGGGGCGGGGAGCAGGGGGAGGCTTTTAAAAACACAGATGCCTGGACCCCATCCCCAGGGAATCTGGTGTCATTGGCGTGGGGTGTGGCCTGAGGGCTGGGGTATTTAAGAGTCCCTTCCCCTGCTGATGCACAAGAGAATGATCTCCCTGTACAGAGTCAGGCTGTCCAGCTGCTGTCGGTTTGTCATTAGCTATTAATTTGGAGGATTTCTTAGTTAAATGCTAGGTCTTGCACTAAATGATAAACTCCATGAGAACAGGAATCATATCCGTTTCCTTGGCTGCTGCAACTGAACCTTCGAGAGGCCATTCCACCATTCTGTCAAGCAGCTGCTTCAGGGCCTTGGGGAACACAGGAAGACCAGAGAATTCTGTGGCCCCTTGCAGCACTTCGCTGGCTGTTGTGCACTGTCGGGCAGTTTGTGCATCCAGCTGTGCAGAAGCATCTGGAAACCAGACCCCGTGTGTTCTCCTCCTCGTTCCATGGGTCCTGGGGAACTCCCCAAGAGGCCTGCACTCCCTGTGGAAGCTCTAGAGGACCATCTGCTTCCTTGTCTTTTCCAACATGTAGAGCCACGTTCCGTGTATTCCTTGGCTCGTGGGCCCTTCCTCCATCTTAAAAGCCAGCATCTTCTCTCTGACTGTTTCCCTCTGCTCCATCCATGGCCTTCCTCTCTTCTAACCCACATTTCCTACCACCTCCCTCTTCTAAAGTCACTTAGGATTGCATTTAGGACCTATCCAGATAATCCGGGATTATCTCCCCATCTCAAGATCCTTAACTTAATCACATCTGCACAATCCTTGGCAGGTCACATTCACAGATCCCAGGGATTACAACCTGGATATCTTTCAGAGAGCCATTATTCAGCCTGCCTTGAGGGTTATGTTATTTTTGTTTGCTTTTGTAGGCTTACAACCTAGTGCAGTGCCTGGGACATAGTGACATAGTGACACAGTGAGATGGGTGAATAGTGTAATCTCAGTGCACTGGCTGATCGAAATCACTGCATTAGAATCAGTGTCCTAGGGATGCAGAAGGAGAGCTATGGAAGGAGGTGCCAGGCGTAGAGGGATTTAACTTGGTGCCTTCTTTTTTGTTTAATTTTTTTAATGTTTATTTATTTTTGAGAAACAGGCAGAGTGTGAGCAGGGGAGGGGCAGAGAGAGAAGGAGACGCAGAATCTCAAGCAGGCTCCAGGCTCTGAACTGTCAACATAGAGCCCGACGTGGGGCTTGAACTCACGAACCACAAGATCATGACCTGAGCCGAAGTCAGCCCCGTAACCGACTGAGCCACCCAGGCACCCCTAACTTCATGCCTTCTAAAGTGCATGTCAGTTCCTACCACGCACCCCTGACTTCACCCCCTTCCCATTCAGTGGCTTTCCAGTGAGGCTCCCCCCTCGACTCTCCCAGCTTTGTCTCCTCTCTCCCCCAAGCCCCTATACTGCCCCTTAGATTGTACCTGGCACTCTTGCATTATCATTGCTTCTGTAATTTTCTTTCTCCTCTACTAGACTAGCTTGCCCCCCCCCTTTATGTCCAGCCCCCAGGACAGAACCTGGCACTTAGTGGGTACTCAAATATCTGTCAAGTGAGTAAAGGAACTTCAAACTAACGGGTTATTAAGAGCCAGACAGCCTTGCTTCTGAGAATATTGGCTTATCAGGGGAAACTAGGCTGTTAGTTCATTCCCCAGTGCCTGGACTTCTGGCCTGGCTGACAAGTCATTTCAAAATATTTGGCAGGGGTGGGATGCAAAGAGCCTGCTAGGGCAGAAGAAGGTTCAGGGAGAAGAGTGTGTGTTTTTGTAAGAGCCTTAGAATTGTGTCTTGGGAGACCCCAAAACTCATCATATGAGATTCAGTAGGTAATGGGGAGCCACAGCTGGCCGTTACTGAAATGAGAGATGGAGTGAAATCGGAAGGAGATGGACCTGGCAGCAGGCAATAGGGCACAAGATGGCGGAAAGAAGGAAAGACATTCCATGTCAGTGACCCAGACAAAGTATGATGATAGCTTGAGTGTGGAACCATCTAGAATGTTACAAACAAGTAATAGAGTATGGATTCGGATTGAGGAAGAGAGACAAACTCGTGAGCTAATGTTCCATGCCCTGGGCACAAACAGGAAGAACAGCACAGGAGGGAGCATCCAAGGTGACTTTGTGTTTGCCAGCCCCAGGTGACAGAGAGCTTGATGCCCCCACTTTGTGGCCCATTCAGTCAGCCAGGAAATGACCCCACTTCTTGTTTGTGTGATTCTGCATCTTCATACCATTGGCATTTGTTTCTTAATAATGTGACCGAGCTCCTGTACTCAGGGTCAAGCACATTGGCACATTAAAACCATCAGTTGAAAATTCTTCTGGAAAAGGACAGAGCAATCACAATAACAGGCCCCTCATGTCTGAAGAGAAATCCACCAAGTATTTTCTTGTTTCCTGTCCTTCCATCCCCATAACACACTCGCATACCCATTTCTCACACTCATCTGTAGAGCAAGTAGCTGCCAGTAGAGATCGAACTATCTGGGAAGCTGCAGATGCCAGGCAGTGGGTTATAATGAATTCATGTTGCATTGGCCCAAGACGAAGAACCACAAAGGCAAAAAAAGAATCCAGCTTGGGCTCTTCCTTCACTTCAGCAAGTGGGCCCAGCGCCGTGTCTCCTGTTTGTACAACAGCAGAGAGCTGGCGTAAGGAAGGCTCCGAATCGGACCACAGAGGAAAACCTCTTCTCAGACTCAGCGGCCACATGGGAAAATAGAGGCTATCTTACTACTTCCTGCTCTGCCTGCCTCCTCGGGCATATGAGCTCCTACCGGATGGCATCTGTAATAGTGCTCCATGGATCGTAACGCACAGTCCAGGCCGGAGGGTTGCTTATTCCCATCATGCCGTGACTGTTAGTACTGTCGGTGTGGAGGCGATGGGGCGAATTGTTGGCAAAAAGGAACAAGCAGGCCAGTGATTTTCAACCAGAGAGCAGCCGTTGGCACAATGGCTTAGCAAATGTGAAAGAGGAATTCTGAAGAGTGGGCAACCCCTACATGTTCTTTCCCAAGTTTAAACTGGAAAAAAAAAAAATCATACTTTTCTAGAGTCCTCCCATACTGGACTCACTTGGTAAGAATTTTGCCCCCAAGACAAAGGTGATCCCAAAGGGACCTTCCCTTCCTGCACTCCTTCTGCATCTCTGCAACAGGGGACTGGGAACACTGCCAGGCCCGTGTGTTGGAAGAGGAAGCGGGCGGTCAGCCCACCTGCAGCCCCCGTCCTTGGTCCACCCACCAGGACATCCCATCAGCAAGGTCCACCGAACCTTCGCCCTTCGGCGCAAAGCCGGTCCTTGATGCTACCATGGGAGCCCTCCCCGGTCCAGGTAGGGCACGCTTTGCCACTGGGCTGCCAGAAGCCACGTGGTCTTTTGTTCGGACCATGACACTTCTCTACGCCTCAGTTTCCTCAATTGTAAAATGGGTGGACCTAGACCAGATCAGGTTCAGGTTTGTAGTCTGTGGTCCGTAATTGTCCAGGAATGCTGGGTTTCACCTTGCCTGACCAACACTGTTCAGCTGCGATGGGGCCCAGCCATGCAAGGGGCCCTGCGCCCGCACCCCCGGAGACCCAGAGGATTTGTGCAGGAGCTGTAGCTGCTGGCTGCGTGGGAGAAGCTCAAGTCTGTGCTGCAGGCCCCATGCCTGTCTTTCCATTAGCCTTCAGCCCATGGAGGAACCTGCCTCTGCATAGTGACCTACTCCAGAACATTCATCCTTTAGATGACCTTTAAAAGCAGGAAGAGGGGCGCCTGGGTGGCTCAGTCGGTTGGGCGGCCGACTTAAGCTCAGGTCATGATCTCATGGTTGGTGGGTTCGAGCCTTGCGTTGGACTCTGTGCTGACAGCTCAGAGCCTGGAGCCTGTTTCGGATTCTGTGTCTCCCTCTCTCTCTGACCCTCCCCTGCTCACACTGTCTCCCTCTCTCTCAGAAATAAATAAAACGTTAAAAAAAATTTTTTTAATAAAAGCAGGAAGAAAGGAGGGATGTCATGATCTCAAGGTAATGAGGTAGAGCTCCGCATCAGGCTCCCACACTGAGCATGGAGCCTGCTTGGGATTCTGTCTCCCTCTCTCCCTCTTCCTCACTCGTGCACACTCTCTCTCTCCCCCTCAAAATAAATGAACATCAAAATATGGGGGGAAAAGCAGGAAGAAAGGAAAGGGAGAGGTTTGGGAACAAGGATGGGGAAGGAAGGAGGGGAAAGAGGCAGGGACGGGGAAGCGGAGAAGGCGGGCGGGCACCTTGTCCCCATCATCTCGTCCAGTCGTCACCACAGCCCTGGGAAGCGAGAAGGAACGTGTGTGTCAGGTCACCTTAAAGACAGTTCAGCTCAGTGGCGCCTTGGTGGCTCAGTCAGTTGAGCGTCAGACTCTTGATTTCAGGTCAGGTCATGATCTCACAGTTTGTTGGATCGAGCCCTGTGTCAGGGGCCTGCTTGGGATTCGCTCTCCCTCTCTCTGTGCCCCTCCCTTGCTCATGCTCTCTCAAAAATAAATAAACTAAAAAAAAAAAAAAAAGAGTTCAGCTCTGATAGTCTCAGGGTTAGGTCTTCACCTCGCAGAGCAGGCGTTCTAACCCTGGGGGTGCGGCCGTCTATGCTCGCCGTGGCCGGGGAGTCTTCGAGCAGTTCTGTCGGCATCACTGGGGAGCCTTCAAACATGCTGATGCCCAGTCCCCGCCCCCCAAGATTCTGAAGTAAATGCTCTGGGGTGTAGTCTGAGCATCAGGATACTTACACTAATGTGATTTATGATTTTAAAAGATCTTTCTGGAGCATTAATGGTTTGGAGGAGGGGCTGTGAATGGGGGGGGCGAAGACCAGGCAGGGATGACTGCAGGAGAGAGGCAGATGGCGCATGAACCTGACTCAGGGTAGGGTGAGCGGGCCATGCCAGTGCGTGAATGTGCGTCATGCTCACACGTGTCCCTCTGAAGACTGTCATTCTAGAACGCGGAGCAGAGGTACTCATCCTGGCTGCGACAGTTTTATGGAGACGGGAGGCAGCAGGTGCTGCCTTGTGGGTCCGAGGCCAGCGGGGTTTCCAGCTCGTCCCCAAGGGACGGCGGCCCGGTACTCTCCAGGGCCCGCAGACCAGAGCCTCCAGCTGCTGCCTAGAGGTGGCATGGGGTGAAGGTCATGGGCGGCGGCCCTGGCTCCCCTGGCCCTGTGTTTGTGTCCTGGGCCCGCTGGCACAGACCGAGCAGCCCCAGACAACATAAAGGCGCATACGGTTCTGGAGGTCACAAGTCAAAAGTCAGATTCCTCGAGTTAAAGCCAACATGTGGGCAAGGCCAGCCTCCCTTGGGTGCTCCAGGGGAGAATCCACTCCCTTCCCCTACCCAGCTTCTGGTGGCCGCCAGCATTGCTGGGCTCGTGGCTCCAGTGTCCACCTTCAAAGCATGACTGACCATGTCCACTTCTGCCCTCACATCTCCTTCTCATCTCTACTCAAGTCTCCCTCTGCCCCCACCCCTTTGTAAGGTCATATTGAGGCCCATCTGGATAACCCAGGATAATCTCTATCTCAGGGTCTTTAACCAAATCCCATCATCCAAGTCCCTTTTGCCATATCGGGTCCCATTCACAGGTTCCAGGGGTTGGGATCTGGGTATCTTTGGGGCCATTATTCCACCTCCTACACCCTGAGTCTTGTGGCCCCTGGATGCAGTTTAGATCCATGTGATTTTTGTCCAGGAATTTGACTGATGTGGATGAATGGCTTTGTGGAGGACGTTCTATCAGCAAGAGTAAACTTCAGCCTTTATCCGAGGCTTTGAGATAAAGGGAAGTCTCTTCAAGGTAGAGATTAAAGAGGTTCAAGAGAAAGCTGTGGTTTGGGGGGATGCACAGGATGAGCTGGGGGGCTGCCGGCAGGTTGGGGGACAGAATGGAGAGAGAGCTCTGACAGGAGAATCTAAGCGACTGCTAAAAAGCTCTGTGTCGCCCTGATCCACGCGTGCCTGGGGAACAGAGAAATCTCCTCTGCGGACTCTGGGAAGATGGAGTGAGCACACATCACCCACAAGGAGGGAAATGAAAAGGTTACACCGGGGATTGTCGATATGATGAATGCCTGTGGTCTCGCAGCCTCTCTAAATGTTTTGATAGCAGAATTTGATGGATTGTAAATCAGAGCAGGCCCATCTTAAACATTTGGTGGCACCTTATTTATTTATGTAACATGGCGCATAAAACCAGGATTGATTCCTTTTTCTCTCTGTCTCAGCGAGATTTTTTTTTCCCCTGCTTTCAGAAGCCCATCGCTCTGCTCCCAGCCCTGGTTTGCCATGTTTGTGGGTGTGTGGGTGTGTGTGCCTGTGTGTGGTGGCGGCTGTTATGATTCTTTCTACCCAGAAAAAGGATGCTTTGCCTTGGAGAGGATGATAGCACCAGGAATTAACTACAGAAATAATGAAGCCACTTTGCTTCAACATGTGTCTTAATCTTGTTGCTTTTTTTTTTTTACAAGATTATTGCTCAGAGAAAGAGGGAGTAAAGACGGTACAGTGTGATAAATTTGTGATATGAAACCCAGGCAGACACAGAGATAATTTCCCAATCATCCTGGCTTGCATCTGAGCTCCCTTGAGCCCCTCCAGGGGATCAGATTAACCTTGCCTTTGACAGATGCTTTCTACCATAATAATTACTGGTTTATAATACACCATAGAGGGGCGTCCCTTACTTCATCATCAACATTGCGACCATTTATTGACCGTTTACAGGTAGCTGGCATTATGACGGGATCTTTATAAGCATAACCCCATTTATGACATCCTCACAATCCTATGAGGTAGGCATTAGCTCCAAACTTAGAGATAAAGAAACCAAACGTAGGAGAGGCAAAATGTCTCGCCAATGCCATACAACTGGTAAGAGTTAGGTGGGGCCTCCCTTCAAACCCAGGCCTGTTCTAATTCCAAAGCTAGTGAACTTATTCACTCTACGTAACTAGATTCTCAGCTCAGTGCTCTTTGACACCTCCGTGACACCGAGGACAGGCAGCCACCCAGCAGAACCCATCACCCCAACACAACCGCCTTTGAGGTAATTCACCCACCTGCCCAGGAAGATGGGCCCCTAAAGTCTTACCATGATGGCAAAGGATAAGATTCTGTGTCTTCTTGCTGTGTTTGCCTTCTGTCCCTGCCCACATCTCATGGTCGGCTTTACCTAATGGACAGACTTCAGTCGACTCTGAGAACCTTCCAACTTTGATGCCCTGTGGACCTTCTCGATTCTGCTTTGGCAGAAAGAAGGCTTTGGCTTCTTTCATGAAGAAAGCAGAATATGGGGGCACCTGGTGGCTCAGTCAGTTAAGCATCCCACTCTTGGTTTTGGCTCAGGTCATGATCTCACAGTTCGTGAGTTCAAGGCCTGCATCACACTATGGTCTGCTTGGGATTTCTCTCTCTCTCTCTCCCTCCCTCCCTCTCTCTCTCTCTGTCTCTCTCTCTCTCACACACACACACACGCATGCACAAAATAAAATAAACATTAAAAATTTTTTTTTAAAAGAGAAAGCAGAGTATGGTTTTGGGGTGCAAAGTCTTTATATATAAGCCATCAAGGCAATGCTTCATTTTAACTATGTCCAAAAAAACTATATGCTATAGTTTTGGGTTTTAATCCACTTTTTTAAAACAATTCATGGAGATTAAAATGTTTTCTAATATTTTATCTAGACTCACAGATGACACCCTCCTCCAAAACTTTTTTGGAGCTGTGTTGGAACTCTCCACTTATCTCAGGTTCAGCTCTTCCTCAGTTGTCGTAAGTAAGGAAAAGAAGAACTTTCTTCCATTATGAAGCTACTGAAGAGTTGTTTTTTTCATGTTTGTTAAGTGAAAAGTTGCATTTCTCAATGAAGCATTTTAAAACCTTTCTAGAAAGTACCATTGGGGAGAATAGGATTTTTATTTATTTTTTTAATGTTTTATTTATTTTTGAGAGACAGATAGAGACAACGTGAGCAGGGGAGGGTCAGAGAGAGAGGGAGACACAGAGTCCAAAACAGGCTCCAGGCTCTGAGCTGTCAGCACAGAGCCCGACGCAGGGCTCAAACCCATGAAGTGCAAGATCATGACCTGAGCTGAAGTCAGACACTCAACTGACTGAGCCACCCAGGCACCCCTAGGATTTTTAAATAACAACTGAATAATTTGAAAATTACTTTGTGGCGAACATTGAATGTCCTCAGCAGTGAGTCTGCTTCTCTGTTCTCCCTGATACACATGATCACGTCAAGGCAGCTTGTTCTCGATAGAGAGTTCTAGACCCAAAACTCAGCTCCTCAGAGAGGCATCCCCTGATTATCTCACTGCCAGGGCTGTTCAGTCACCATCACATCATTTTTCAAAACTCTATCCAGAACACCCAGCACTTATCTATAAGTTGTTTTCCATTTGTTTTCTGTCTCCCCCTCCTTGATCATAGATAACCCTGAGCGCAGGAATCTTTTGTCTTATTTCCTTAGTATCTAAAAAATTTTTTTAATGTTTTTTTAATTTATTTTTAGGAGAGAGAGAGAGAGAGACAGACAGCGTGAGCAGGGGAGGGTCAGAGAGAGAGGGAGTCACAGAATGAAACAGGCTCCAGGCTCTGAGCTGGCAGGCAGCACAGAGCCCGACGCGGGGCTCGAACCCACGAACCGCGAGATCATGACCTAAGCGAAAGTTGGTTGCTTAACCGACTAAGCCACCCAGGTGCCCCTAGTATCTAAAAATTTTTTAATGTGTATTTATTTTTGAGAAAGAGACAAAGCACAAGCAGGGAGGGACAGAGAGAGAGAGGGAAACACAAAATCCAAAGCAGGCTCCAGGCTCTGAGCTGTCAGCACAGAGCCCGGTGTGGGGCTCAAACTCACGAACCGTGAGATTATGACCTAAGCCGAAGTCAGACAGTTAACCAACTGAGCCACCCAGGCACCCCTTTCCTTAGTATCTAAAGCAGTGACTGGGATATAGCAGACATGAGGGAGTGAGTCAATGAATGAACAAACAAACGAATGAACAAATGTGTAAGTTGTGTTCTCTTTTCCAAGGCCCATGTTTCTGTTGCTAAAAAAATGGGTCCTCTGCTATATTTCCCTTTTAAAATACCAGGAAGGTTTGAGGATGGGAAGGGAGTATCCAAATGGAACTTGGTGGTGCAAAGCACGTCTCACAACCAGCTCCCCCTACTCCTGGTGAGGCGTTCAAGACAAGGATGATGTGGTCAGATTCGTGTTTAGAGACATGGTATTCAATCACGGTATCAGTTGTGAGGTACGTAACGGCAAGAAATGTGCTTCTGGAAGTAAAGCATTAAAGTTTGCAAATGACTTGCTTTTCTTGACCAGCAAGGACGCAAAGCTAACCCAATAGCAATGTCAGTCCCGCTCACATCCCGAGAGTCTTCCTTAAGTAGGAAGGGATGGTGTGGAACAATGGCCATCACAACAAGAACGAGAGAATGTTGCAAACGGGCACGTCACCTAGCATGTCTGTCGTGGCAGGAAAAGGCTGAGAATTGCTGTTTTAGGAAGAAATGGTGGCAGGGAGGAGGTTGGCCTGAAACCGTGTCTGCCGAGATGTTTTCAATTACAGGTGACAGAAAGCCCCGTCAAACTGACATAAGTATGTTGCATTCGGCCGAGTGGCATTCAGCGGGGTGTTTTCAGGACTGTCTGCGTCTCTCAGCTTGCCATCCGGCTCAGCTCTCAGGCACGTCCCCCCTCGTGGGGCAAGGAGGCCACCAGCAATCGTGCCACCTGTGCGTTCGCATCCCGTCGGTTGGGTAACTCCAGCAGAAGGGAGCATGTGTCTCCCGGTGGTTCCGGAAGAAGCCCCAGAGTGAACCCCACTGGCTCTGACTGTTCTGCTTGGGCCGTGAGCCCCTTCTTTAATCATTCGCCGTTGCTGGAGGACGTGGGCTTCTGAACAGCCAGGACCAAGCCACGGGTCCCCTGCCGGAGGGCCCACACGGACAAGAGTGGGTCTTTCTCGGCAAAGAGCGAAGTGCCGTGGCCAGAGGAGGCGGGAAGGGCCGCGGGCAGGCGGTGTCGGCCGCAAACAGGTGAAGCCCAGAGGCCAGGCCAGGACGTACGGGGTGTTTGCAGCTGCCAAGGGAGGGCGAGAGGAGAACTTGACCTCACACAGAGGCATGAGGGTCTGGGAGGCAAGGTAAAAGCAGCAGGGTCCGGAAGACCCGGTGTAATAAACTAGGGGGCGGGGGGAGGGCAGGGGAAGGGGAATCCGGGTTCCCAGCCTGAAGGACTAAGAAGATTATGGGACTTTTACTTGGAATGAGGAGCATGACAGAAAGACCAGGTTTGGGAGGGAGGGGATCAGCTTGGTTCTAGAAGTGTTAAATTTTGGGGTGCCCATGAGACTCCCAGAGCGGGTCAGAGATGCAGAGAAGACACACTTGGAAGAGACTCTGAGGCCATCCAGCCCGGCCTCCGTCAAGTTTCCCCTTCAGCTACACCTTCCAGGTGGGGTGACTGAGTAGAGTCTGTTTTCCAGCAGAGCTGGGATGGATCCTCTGGTTTTTCAATTTATTTATTATTTTCCTTGGTTTTCATGAATCATCTTGGCCTCATTTAAAAAAAAAAAATCGGGGGGCGCCTGGGTGGCTTAGTCGGTTAAGCGTCCGACTTTCGCTTAGGTCATGATCTCGCGGTTCGTGGGTTCGAGCCCCGCGTCGGGCTCTGTGCTGACTGCCAGCTCAGAGCCTGGAGCCTGTTTCAGAGTCTGTGACTCCCTCTCTCTCTGACCCTCCCCTGCTCACGCTGTCTCCCTCTCTCTCTCTCCTAGAAATAAATAAAAATACTTAAAAAAAAAAAAAATTGGGTTTCAGTGGAGAACGGCCCCTCCAGCCTTTGTCCACGCAGGCCAGCCTCGTTGTCAGCCAGCAGTCAGAGCAGAGGGTCTGGGGCTCTGCAGAGAGGAGCCGGGGCTGGGCAGGCGGTGGTTTGGGGGCTGGCTGGCTGCCAGGGTGCGTGTCGAGTTTTGGGACGGAGGAACTGGAGCAAGGCAGTTTGCCCCACAGAGTCGGGGACGGGGAAAGGTTTGGCAGTTTGAGAGAAGAGCGTCAGCAGGGCGGGGAGGGCAGAGCATGCAGAGGTGAGGCACACATGGTGCAGTAGTGGAAGGGGTGAGCAACGGTGATCTCAGACTTCGAGACGTTCGAAGGATGCACGGTCTCAACAACATGTATTGCACACTCAGAGCTCACACCATGTCGGAGGCCCAGAGCCAAGCATGCTGGCCAGGTGGTTTACTGGCTACTCTTGGCGACCCTTTGATGTGGGCACCATTTCCATGCCCATAATACAGACAGGAAGGCTGAGGCTTCAGAAGCCTGACATAAGCTGTCCAGGCTCACACGGAGACAAGTGACAGGAGCAGACCCTCCTTCACTGGGGGTCCAAGTGCCTCACCTCTGCCATAGGAAGCAAGAATTGGTGTGATATTGTATAGACCAAGGCAGAATTGAGCAGCTGTGGGAAATTGGGTGTTGCTTTTTACTGTTGTTTTGCTTCATTTATTTTTTCAGGGCAATGGTAAATGGGGGTGTTCCTGGAGGAAAGTGGATCCAGGGAAAGGAGGGGAACGGAGAGCATTGATGAGTGCTGGGCCAGAGTCCCTGAGGAGCATCCGGGCCACAGGCCAGGGGAAGGGGTCAGCCTGGCAGTGGGGAGACCGCTCCCGCCTCTGAGCTGGAGAGAAAAGAGACGAGTGTGGAGATGGGGAAGAAGGTGACCTTTGTCTCGTGACCTTGATCTTCTCAATAAGATAGAAGGCAAAACCTTTAAAATAGACAGGCAAAGTTAGGAAGATTAAAAATATTGGCACTGTTGCCATAGAAATTTCTATGGGCATGAACAAAACAGGAGAAAAAATCTCGGAGCGGCACGACTCAGATGAGCTGAGTCAGTGTAAGTGCACAGCACCTTCCCTGGGGGTTGGCGGCAAGGAAGGGGGACTTGGGGAATGAGATTAAGTGACCCGAGGGTAGACCGAGCAGGGGGTGTGGCACAGCTTAACCTCATTTTGCTGCTAATACCAGCTCACTAACTAAAGTACCTGTTTGGGGAACCAGAACAGGCCAGTGGTAGAGGTTCTCATTCAGCTCCATCTTGCAGCTGGAGAATCCCGGCCCCCACCCCCATTTTCTAGATGTGGAAACTGAGGCTGGCTGTGGCAAAGGTGTGTGCTGCATTTGGAGTACTCCAGGCTGCATGTGGGTTTGGGGCATTGAGGTGGGCATCCTGGCTGTGGCCAGCCAAGGAGGGACTCCTCCATCAGGAAGCAGCAGAGCCGGGATTCACACCAGGGATGAGCTGGCTCCAGCCGGTGTCTGTCTCCAGCAACCCGGTCGGCACTAAGGGTGAGGACCGAGGGGGAGAAAGACCGCTGGAGGCTAAGTGCTCACCCCGCGAAGGAGCTGTAGAATTCGCGGTTTCTGAGTAAATGAGTGAATTCTGGGCTCCGGGCTCCCGTGGGCCCAGAACGGGTCGGCCGTCCCAGGCACAGCTGGCTTTCTCTGTCCCTGAGTCCTTACTGCCTTGACTCAGGCGGCCACTTCTACCTCGCGGCTAGCAGGACGCCAGCCTCGCCTCGGAGCCCCGTGTTGTCTGAGTGCACGGCGGTGCCGATGCGGTGGGCCGCGCGCCCCAGCCACAGACCTGGTTTCATCCCCTGGAATGTTTTTGGCTACGGGAGGCCGTGCAACCCTTTTCCTACCTAATAAAAGAGCATCTCCGAGTAACAAGTGGAAAAAGACATTACAATTCAATTAAAATCTTACTCTTCTGAACACTCCCAGAGGGAGAAAGCCACTCAGAATTTGTGAGAAATCTAATTTATAGACTCGGTGTCAGGAAATGGAATTGTTCACAATTAACAACTGTGCGTTCCAGGGACCAGGCAGTAGGTGTACAGCCGGGATTGTCTGGGCTGCGCCCTCTTCAGCAGGCCGTTTCACCTCGCTGAGCCTCCGTTTCCTGGTCTGTGAAATGGAGATCGTGTGCTGGTGTTGTGGGGATAATATTGATTATGCACGTGAAGGGCATCTGGTCACAACCACCTGTCCGTGCTTAACCAGATCAGCAAACTCCTTTTCTTTAAAAAAAGAAAAAAAAATTTTGGCTGAGCAACTGAGCCATAAAAGCACAAGGAATAGTGTCTTTTTTTTTTTAATGTTTATTTTTGAGAGAGAGAGAGACAGAGTATGCTCAGGGGAGGGGCAGAGAGAGAGAGGGAGACACAGAAGCAGAAGCAGACTCCAGGCTCTGAGCTATCAGCACAGAGCCCGATGCAGGGCTTGAACTCACGAACTGTGAGTTCATGACCTGAGCCAAACTCAGACACTTAACCAACTGAGCCACTAGGTGCCCCAAGAAATAGTGTCTTAAAGTTCTCCTCCCCCAGCCACCAGTTCCGCCGCTGTGGGCCTGTTGTGTCTACAGGTGTCTTAGGCTACATTACCCAGAGTCCACCGTTCTGTGTCCCCTTCTCTTCCGGCATCAGTGTTTTGTAGAGCTCTTCCCCCATCTCTGCATTGTCCTCCGAACCATCATTGGCCTTAGAGACAGACTGTTCCACTCTGGTCCGGCACAGAAGGCGGCGAGAAGCCTCTCTCACTTTCATGGCGCAGAACTGGCCTCCACCCAGCCACTCCTGCAACAGAAGCCAAATGACCTGTTCCTGGCAAGGCCACCAAACCTGACTGCGCTTCAGTCACCGTGGCTACTTGTTAGAAGTAGACTCCTGGGCCTGCCTTTGGCTGTTTGGGTTTAGGAAGCACGGGGCACAGGAAGAGAATTCTCCACAGAGCACTCCAGGCGGTACGTGATGGTTTGGGAGCCACATCGCAAGCCTGCCCCCAAATTAGATTCGGGTAGGCTAGGGAGAAATCAGTAAAACTGAGGCATTAACTCAGGGTCCCCAGTGACATTTCAAAAGCAATTCCCGTTTAACAGATGAGGAAAATGGAGGCAAGGATGGAGACAGACGAGGAGTGAGCTGGGTAGCCAGGAGCGCAGAGCAGAACCCAAGACCCCTGCACCCACTTCGTTTCTCCACTGCCACCCGCCAGCCACCGCCGCCACAATGCGCCTCCCCTTCAGATCCCTTCTCCCTGGGGGTGGAGGGGTGGGGAATGTTGTGACCTTAGGACAGAAAGGAACAATTACACACGTTCGCACACACACACACACACACACACACACACACAAGGTCTACCCTTGTGAACTGAGGTGGTATCTGTTAACAGCTCTGTCGGAAGAGCATCTTTTTGGGCTTCGATGTCTTGACAAGATGCTGCCTTTGCAAGCCCAGAGACAGCCCTGTTACTTCCTCTGACAGCCCAGCGAACAGCCCCAAAATGAGAAGTGGCACCCCCACCAAAGCCCGAAGATTCGATTCCGTAAGAGCGGCCCATGTGCTCCCCGCGAAGGCGTGACACCCACCTGAGAGGCCTGAGTGTCCTGGGCTCCTCGACTCGCTCTGCCCTCTGACCCTCCTTGGGCTGGACACCCCCAACCACAGGCTCTGACTTTACCTCCCCCACGCACCTTCCTCGGGAACCCAAGAGCCTGGACATTTCTCTCATCTGACAGCCAGGCTGTGTCTCAGCCACCTTGCAAAGAGATTCCGGGGAAGATCTGATGGTCTGACCCAGTTTTACTTCCCCTGAGGGCCGCAGGCCACTTGTAGAGAGAGGGCAGGAAATGCCACCATCCTGTCTCTGGAAAGGAGGCGGGGGAAGTGGTGACCGTGGGGAACTGCTTCCTTGGAGAGGCTCCCAGCTGCTCCACATGGGGTCCACCTATGCGCTCTCCTCACTGGGGGCTGGTTAGAAATGCAGAAGCTCACTTCCATGCCGGACTTTCCGAATCCAAATCTGTATTTTAACAAGGTCCCCATAAAGCTGATAGCCCAGCTCTGCTGCTCCAGGCTGTGTGGCCTTGGCCAAGCTCCTTAACCTCTCTGAGCTTCAGTGTCTACATAGGGTTTTGAAAAGTGAACTACTCAGCACTTAACATATGCTAGGACTTCGGTGAATGCTAGCTGTCATCGCTCTTGGGAAGATGATTAAGGGAGGTCAGTTTTACCACATTTAAAGCCAAATCATCCAGCTATCCCTTAGGGGGGAAGGAAGTGCACACTGAATGGGAGAAAGTTCCAGGTGAAAAGGGAAGGGCCCTCAACATCTGCTTAAAGAACAAATGTAGGGATAGACAGAGGAGTGTCTCTGGCAGCCCAGGCCCTCACTGTTTAATTTGGGGGCAGTTAAGATTATTTGTTCATCTGCTTGGTTTGGGGGTTCTTAGCTTCAGTGATGCGCCTTCTCATCTTGCCATCCCCCCACCCCACGATCTTAGCTCTAAGACCCTGCTACTTCCATGCCTCTGTTGCCAGTGGAATGAAATTGTAGCTCCTTAGCATGGCATTCAAGGCCCTCCAGTCTCTGCCTAACCTGACTTGCCAGCCTCTTCCCAGCGTCCACCTTCGTGCCCTGCTCTTTAACCTCAGTCCTATCCGTTCCTCCAGTATTCCCTGACTCCTGCTGTCTCCTCTGCCTGGGAACACGTTCCTCGGATGGGGGTCACCCTCCCCTTTCTGAGGATCCTACTCCGCCCTCGGAGCTCTGCTTAACCGGCGGAGGCTGCATCATGTGCCAAGAGTGCAGTTCAAATCCCAGCCCGGCCATGAACTTGCCGTGTGATCTTGGGCAAGGCACTCAGCCTCCCTGGCCTGGGCTTCTCTTCTGTAAATTGAGGCTCATTGCAGCGGCGCTGCAGAGCTGTTGCGCGGCCTCATCCACGTCGTAAGGAGAATTGCAGTTAATCAGTCATGGTCATTTTATTTCTGAGACGATTCCCTCCTCTGCGAAGCCATGAGCCATCCTCCCGCCCCGTCGTACGGAATTGGGCACAGCCTGCTCTGTGTATCATAAACTCTCTCTCCTCCTTGTCTGTGCAACGTCCGGATGCTCCCCGGGCACCTCATGGAGGGAGTCCCTGGCCTCCCCGCTAATGTTGCGGGTCACCCCGCTCCGCACCCCAGCCTCATCACCGCTTCACTTTTTCCCCATCGAGCTCCTCGCCTGTTGGGCTTCTGCTCGTTTACGCTCGTGAACACGAGCTCTGCCAGAGCAGGGGTGCCTGTGTGCTTACCCATGTGTCCTGGGCGCCCAGAACCGCCTCTGCACTCATAGTGCTCAGTGTCTGTTGTCTACACGAATATATCACTTTTGCACCCTCGAGGGCATTCGGCGGGCGCTGCCCTGCCTGCCTGTTATGGGCTGAATTGTGTCTCCTCCACCACCTGCCAAATTCATGAGTTATAGTCCTACCCCTGAGAATGTGACTGTGTTTCAGAAAGGGTTTTTAAGGAGGTGACTAGGGTGGGGCGCCTGGGTGGCTTAGTCGGTTGAGCGTCCGACTTTCGCTTAGGTCATGATCTCGCGGTTCGTGGGTTCGAGCCCCGCGTCGGGCTCTGTGCTGACTGCCAGCTCAGAGCCTGGAGCCTGTTTCAGTCTGTGACTCCCTCTCTCTCTGACCCTCCCCTGCTCACGCTCTCTCTCTCTCTCTCTCTCCTAGAAATAAATAAAAATATTTAAAAAAAAAAACATGCCAAGGAGGCAAGTCTGTCTGGGTGCCTTGGCTCCCTTTCCATGTACCATGTGTTTGTCACGCTCTATCTTACTTGTCCCGTGAGGGCTGGGACGCCTAGAATGTCACAACGAAGGAGATTTCTTACCTCCCCGCTCCTTCCGGGCACCAGGATCTTAACCACAAAAGTGCTTAGTCCTAACCTGCTCAGGCCACCGCCCGAAGGCAGGGATGGGGTCTGAGGCCCCCGCTGCTGGGCAGCCAGGGGAGAACTCGGTGCTGCCGCCCGTCAGTGGAGTGTTCTCGGGTTGGCACAGAATGTGCCCGTGCCCAGGTTAGACCTGCTGGGGTGCCGGCCAGGGTGAGACGGGCTGCACGGGGCTGGTGCATCACCACGCTCACCCCCCAGCACAGAAGGGATGTGCTGGGCTTGTGATGTGCGTTTTGACATCTTTATTTTTGCCAGGTCTGGAAGGTGTCCGTCTGAGCCCGAAGACAGCTGGCAGTATTGTAGCCTTCGTGCCAGCGAGGACCAGGCTTCCCGGGCACTGGTCCTGGCCTCGCTGGGGGCTCACGGACTTTCAAAAGGACCGACGCCACGTGCTGTGCAGACTCTCAGCCCCTTGTGGTACCAGGGTGGTTCTTCCCAGGGCCGTGTTCTCGTAGCTCCAGCACGGGGACCCCTGAGAGACGAACTCTTCAAAGGCTCCGTGTTTTCCGAGGCCTGCCCCCACTTCTCTTTTTTTCTTCCTTCATCTTTCCTTCTTTTTGATCTGCTGTGGTTTGGACTCCTGGTTGCCAAATGAGTTTTAGAAGATGCTCTTTATTCTGTTACCACGGTTTTTCGGAACACTGCGAAGTTTTAGCATGTTTTACCACAGTTTGGTTCGCTTCTGGGCTTCATTTGTCAACAGATTTAAGTCATTCTACATCTGGGGAGTTTCTGTAAGAAAAACCTCTTCTCCCTTGCACCCATTCCTGCCCGATTTCTTTGTTCTGCAGGAGAAAAGTCTCCTTTGGCTCCCTCACTTAAAAATTGTATTTCAGGGGCAGTTGCGTGGCTCAGTCAGTTAAGCATCTGACTTCGGCTCAGGTCATGATCTTGTGGTTCATGGGTTTGAGCCCCACATCGGGCTCTCTGCTGTCAGCTCAGAGCCTGCTTCAGATCCTCTATCCCCTTATCTTTCTGCTCTTTTCCCACTCATTCTCTCTCTCTCTCTCTCTCTCTCTCTCTCTCTCTCACACACACACACACACACACACACACACACAAATGCATATTAAAAAGTTTTTTCAGGGCATGTGGGTGGCTCAGTCTGGTTAAGCGTCTGACTTCAGTTCAGGTCATGATCTCACAATTTGTGAGTTCAAGCCCCACATCAGGCTCCGTACTCACAGCTCAGAGACTGGAGCCTGCTTCCAATTCTGTGTCTCCCTCTCTCTGCCCCTCCCCACTCGTTCTCTCTCTCTCTCTCTCTCTCTCTCTCTTAAAAATAAACATTAAAAACATTTTTTAAATTTTTTTCTAAAAATTATACTTCAGATGCCCAAGTCTCTTGGCTAGCGTGTGCAAATGTAGCCACCAGCCGCCATGTCAGGGGCACCCTCTGTGGAACTTGAGGACTTCCTTCCCCCTTACAGGGCCCCTCTGCTCATATAAGCCCCAATGCACCCACGCATACACTCATGCATGCGCACATGCACATGAGGGTACACACGTGCACACACGGCAAGACATTTTGCCGCGCCTCTTCTCTCCGCATCAGCCACAGGCCCCCCATGAGACAGCCACCCTGCAGGTAACTTAATTATTCAGCCAACACTTATAGAACGCTTACTATGGGTCAGGTATGGTTCTAGACTCTGGGGAAAGCACAATGAAACGTTTCTGCCTTATGGAGTCTGTGTTCTAGAATAGCCCTGTCCGGTAGAAGGTCCCTCAATGATAGAAATGTTCTGCGCTGCCTACTACAATAGCCACCAGCCACATGTGGCTGTTGAGCACTTGAAATGTGGCCAGTGTAACTGAGGAACTGATTTTTTTTTCGTTTTCTTTTACTTTAATTAACTTAAATTTGAAGAGCTACATGGGCCTAGTGGCTGGCATATTGAAAGTTCTAGAGGAAGAAATAAACAAGTAGTAGGTAAATCCTCTCTCCTCCCTCCTTTAATCACAAAATGTATAAGTAAATCTTAAATACTGAAAAGTGCTATGGAGAAAGCAAAACCAAGCAGGGGAAGGAAACAGAGTAATGAGGGATTCATTGACTTGCTTGGGGTGGTGGTCAGGAAGGGCCTCTCTGTGGGAGGATGCCTTTTATTTTTGTTTTAAAGTTTATTTATTTTTAAGTGAGAGTGAGCAGAAGAGGGGCAGAGAGAGGGGAAAGAAAGAGAGAGAATCCCAAGCAGGCTCCACACTGTCAGCACAGAGCCTAATGCCGAGCTCAAACTCACGAACCAAGAGATCATGACCTGAGCTGAAACCAAGAATTGGCCACTTAACCAGCTGAGCCACACAGGCGCCCTGAGGATGACTTTTAAATGGAGACGTGAGCACAGAGGAGCTCGGGGGTGGGGGGTTAGGACAGAGGCCCTGAGATGGAAGGGATACACCTGCTCCAGCAGCCAGAATGTGACGCTTGACAGGGAGTGGGAAGTATGGGCTGGAACATGCCAGGGTTTACAGGCTGCTATGAGAGCTTGAAGAAGGGGCTTCGTGCAGAAAGGTGACATGAACTGATTCTTATCTTAAAACATCCCTCTGCTCCGGAGAGGAAGGAAGCAGGAGACGCTTGGAAGGCTGCCACCGACTTCCAGGTGGGAGATGATGGTAGCCTAGACAAGGCAGGGACGGAGGAAGTGTAAGTACTGCAGAGTGGTCCGATACTAGGTTTATTCTAAAGATAGAGTCAACAGGGTTGCTGACGGATTAATTGGGGTGAGCCCAGGAGGGTTTGGGCCGAATGAGCAGTGGGTGGAGCCATTGACAGAGGTGAGAAACTCTGGAGGAGGCAGCGTATGGCTGAGGGGGAAATCAGGAGTCTCATCAGCAGGGACATGGAGGCTGAAGATGTCAATTTGGGTGTGGTCAGCAAAAAGACACAGTCCCCTCTGCTCTGCTGTGCCTGTGTCCTCTACTCACCAGTGTCCTAAGGGACACTCACCCACTGCTGATGACGTCATGCAGCATGGGAATGCCAGGGATCCTCGTTGGAATAACTGGGTTCTGGGTTCACAAGGGGAAATGCCCCTCCCCGAGTCCTGAGCCCCTAAGCAGATGCGTGTGGTCGCAGCCCCTCAGAGTTGCTCATAAAAATAAGTCTTCACGTCCACCCTCGAGCAGTGTCTTCAGTGGGACTCAACCCCAAGCCTATGGGGGGGGCAGGAGGTAATATGCCATCTCTCCCTTTCTCTTCTCCTCAGATGTCAGCTCTACTCCTTTCAAAACACATCTCCCTTCTCCTTTTTTTTTCTTTTATAGTTTATTGTCGAGTTGGTTTATATATAACACCCAGTGCTCATCCCTACAAGTGCCCTCCTCCATGCCCGTCACCCCCCTTTCCCCACCCCCACCTCCATCAGCCCTCAGTTTGTTCTCAGCATTCAAGAGTCTCTCATGGTTTGCCTCCCTCCCTCTCCCCCACTATTTTCCCCTTCTTCTCCCCCTTCTTCTTTAACCACAAAACAAAAGGCAGCCTCTACACTACATTTAGACACTAGATGCTGCCAGTTCCCGGCTTTGCTACTTCTAATAAGCAAATTGTTCCTGTACTCCCAATTAATATTTGTTTAATGCAATTCCAATCAAAATCCTAGCAGGATTTTATTTTGCAGATGATTCTGATTTATAAGAATTGATTTATGTGAAGAAAACTGATCAAAATAACCCAGAAATGTTTTGCAAAAGACAAGTGATAAGGAGGAATTCACTATACCAGATAATAAAACATACTCCAATCTACAAAAAAATAAAATAAAATTAAGGAAGGCATAAGTATGAGTGTCAATAGCTAGATAAGAGATAAACTAGATGACCCAGAAAGGCCCTAGTATATATAAAAATGTGATGTATGACAGAGATGATTTCACAAATTAGTGAGTAGATAACACAATACATGATATGAGATCATTGGTAACGTTCTTTTTTTTTTTTTTTTAATTTTTTTTAATGTTTTATTTATTTCCGAGAGAGAGAAGGCATGAGCAGGGGAGGGTCAGAGAGAAAGGGAGACAGAACCCAAAACAGGCTCTAGGCTCTGAGCTAGCTGTCAGCATAGAGCCTGACACGGGGCTCAAACCCACTAACTGTGAGATCATGACCTGAGCCAAAGTCGGTCACTTAACCAACTGAGCCACCCAGGCGCCCTTCATTGGTAACTTTCAAAACAATGGTTAGAATTCTATCCAAAAGCTTAACCCAAGATCAGTTTAACTGAAGATGAGTTAAATGTAACAAATAAAGCTAAAACACTCTAAGAAAACATAGAATAATATGTCTCAGCTATCAAGGCAGGGAATAACTTTTTTTTTTTTAACATGCAAGTGATTTGTATTTATTTTTTTCTGTTGAAGTATAATTGAGATAGAATATCCAGTTAGTTTCAGGTGTGCATCGGAGCGATTCCATGTTTCTATACATTATGAAATGATCCCCACGATAAGATAGTTACCATCTGTCACTGTACAAAGTTATTACGATATTATTGACTATATTCCCTATGTTGTACATTACATCCCAGGACCTATTTTTTTCTAACGGAAAGTTTGCACCTCTTAATCCCCTTTGACTATTTCATCTGCCCTCCCACACCCTCCCCTCTCTGGTAACGAGCAGTTTGTTTCCTGTAACTGGGAACCACTTTCTGTATATAAAGTCACAGTGAAAGGAGCACAAAAGAAAAAGGTTGGCAAAGTTGCTGCCTAAAACTTAAAACTTTTGCATGTAGAGACATGAAAAAATGCCATATACGAACATAAAAGGTAAATGACAGACTAGAAACATTTTGCAACAGATATAATAAAGTACTGATACTCAATATAGAGACAACTCTTGTAAATTAATAGTAAAACCGTTGAGCAACACAAGAGAAAAATGGCATGAATAAGCAATTCTAAACGAAAGAACACACAGGGCAAGTAAATCTCTGAAAGTAGTCCAACCTGATTAGCAATGAAGGAAAGCACAAAAGTATATTAAGATGGTTTAACCCTGGGGCACCTGGGTGGCTCAGTTGGTTAAGCGTCCGACTTTGGTTCAGGTCATATGACAATCTCACAGTTGGTGAGTTTGATCCCCATGTCGGGCTGTGTGCTGACAGCTCAGAGCCTGGAAGCTGCTTCGGATTTTGTCTCCCTTTCTCTCTGCCCCTCCCCAGCTCGCACTCTGTCTCTAAATCTCTCTCAAAAATGAACATTAAAAAAATTATTTTTAAAAAATTGTTTAACCCTATCTAATTGGCAAAGTGTTTTCATGGTAATATTCCATGTAGGCTGAACGGTAAGTTGGGCATTCTCATTCCCTGCCAGGGGAAGGGCCACTGATGCAAAAGTTGGCCATGTGAGTCAGGAGAACTTAAAATGCGCATATTCTTTAACCCAGTGCTATTGTGTGTACGCATCCATCCTAAGGTAGAAATAAGGACTCATCAGAAATGAGGACTCAGGGTGTTGACTACAGTTTTGTTGAGAAGAGCCAAAAATTGGAAACAACTTAAATGTCCAACAAAAGCTGAATGACTAAATATATCATGCGTGTATATCCCTCCAAGGTAATATCATGCAGCCATTTCTTAAGTCATTAGTTTGCTCAATATTTATAGAAATGGGGAACCTTTCAAATGAAATGAAGGAAATACAGTATTTTGGGGTGTTTTTTTTCTCCTTTATACTTCAGAGCATTTTCTGGGATTTCTATCCTGGTTTTTTAACTCCTGTGATAAGAAACAAGAGTTGATATCCATTTTCTAATGCCCATATAAACACCATTTGCTGGCCCCAAGTAAGCATCTTGCTTCTGATGTAACCGTCAATTAAAGCAGCCTGAGAGCCCAGTGATATCTCGAAATCTCATCTCCACCACCCCACCCCCCACTTCAGAGCCTGGTGTCTTCACTGCATTTCTGTATCTGTTTGCCTCAAAACATGAATGGGTGCCCTGCCTCCTTTGCTTGCATTGGACGGGCTCCCCTGCCCTTCCCTAAGAAAGGAAGAGAAGAATGTGATCTTTTATTTTCACGTGCACCCTCTCTCACACTCCGTGCATACCTAGGTGTCTGCTTTATTGTGGGTGCCGGTTGGGGTGGGCTAGAAAGAAATGCTAATTTCTTCTGCCTTATAGATGAACACTGACCCTATCTTTGTTCTTGTCCCACAGATATGATGCTGCCTCTTGTGTTTAGCCACTGGAGCAGTTACAATTTTTTGTGCTGAGATCATTCTGGACACTCAAACATTAGACTTCAGCATTCAAGGGAAGCCAAAGCCATTGGAGGGGGAATAAAGCCCAAAGCCTTTTATCTGATTTGTTCCAAAAATTTCACTGCCCTTTCCCCACCTGCCCCCCTCCCCAAATTTAAGCTGTTGCACCCAGACATGGCAAGCAAGCGAAAATCCACAACTCCGTGCATGGTTCGGACATCACAAGTGGTAGAACAAGATGTGCCCGAGGAAGGAGACAGGGCCAAAGAAAAAGGAATCAGCACGCCACAGCCTGAAGCAGCCAAGGACAGTTGGACAGTGGAACCCGAGAACTCTTCCAAAGAAAATGAAGTGATAGAGGTGAAATCTACAGGGGAAAACCAATCCAAAAAACTCCAAGGTGGTTATGAATGCAAATACTGCCCCTACTCCACGCAAAACCTGAATGAGTTCACAGAACACGTTGACACGCAGCACCCCAACGTGATTCTCAACCCCCTCTACGTGTGTGCCGAATGTAACTTCACAACCAAAAAGTACGACTCCTTGTCTGACCACAACTCCAAGTTCCATCCCGGGGAGACCAACTTCAAGCTGAAGTTAATCAAGCGCAATAATCAAACTGTTTTAGAGCAGTCCATCGAAGCCACCAACCACATCGTGTCCATCACCACCAGCAGCCTGGGAAGCGGCGACGGTGATCCTGGAATCTCAGTGAGTAAAACCCCCATCATGAAGCCAGGGAAACCAAAAGCTGATGCCAAGAAGGTGCCCAAGAAGCCAGAGGAGGCCACTCCCGAGAACCACGTGGAAGGGACTGCCCGCCTGGTGACAGACGCGGCTGAGATCCTCTCGAGACTGGGAGGCGTGGAGCTTCTCCAGGACACGTTAGGGCACGTCACGCCTTCTGTCCAGCTCCCACCAAATATCAACCTTGTCCCGAAGGTCCCCGTCCCACTGAATACTACCAAATACAACTCTGCCCTGGACACAAATGCCACCATGATCAACTCCTTCAACAAGTTCCCTTACCCAACCCAGGCCGAGTTGTCCTGGCTAACAGCTGCTTCCAAACACCCAGAAGAGCACATCAGAATCTGGTTTGCCACACAGCGCTTAAAGCACGGCATCAGCTGGTCCCCGGAGGAGGTGGAGGAGGCCCGGAAAAAGATGTTTAATGGCACCATCCAGTCAGTACCCCCCACGATCACCGTGCTGCCGGCCCAGCTGGCCCCCACAAAGATGTCACAACCCATCCTCCAGACGGCTCTGCCGTGCCAGATTCTCGGCCAGACCAGCCTGGTGCTGACTCAGGTGACGAGCGGGTCAACAACCGTCTCTTGCTCCCCCATCACGCTTGCCGTGGCCGGAGTGACCAACCATGGCCAAAAGAGACCTTTGGTGACTCCCCAAGCTGCCCCCGAGCCCAAGCGTCCACACGTCGCTCAGGTGCCAGAGCCCCCACCCAAAGTGGCGGCCAACCCTTTGCTGACCCCAGCCAGCGACCGCAAGAAGACAAAGGAGCAGATTGCACATCTCAAGGCAAGCTTTCTCCAGAGCCAGTTTCCTGATGACGCTGAGGTCTATCGGCTCATTGAGGTGACCGGCCTTGCCAGAAGTGAGATCAAGAAGTGGTTCAGCGATCACCGGTATCGGTGTCAAAGAGGTATCGTCCACATCACCAGCGAATCCCTTGCCAAAGACCAGTTGGCCATCGCAGCCTCCCGACACGGCCGCACGTACCACGCGTACCCAGACTTTGCCCCACAGAAATTCAAAGAAAAAACACAGGGTCAGGTTAAAATCCTGGAAGACAGCTTTTTGAAAAGCTCTTTCCCATCCCAAGTAGAATTGGATAGACTAAGGGTGGAAACCAAGCTGAGCAGGAGAGAGATTGAATCCTGGTTCTCAGAGAGACGGAAGCTTCGGGACACCATGGAGCAAGCAGTTTTGGATTCCATGGGGACTGGCAAAAAAGGCCAAGACGTGGTGGCACCCAACGGTGCTCTGTCTCGACTTGACCAGCTCTCTGGTGCCCAGTTAGCCAGCTCTCTGCCCAGTCCTTCACCAGCAATTACGAAAAACCAAGAACAGGTACACCTGCTGCGGAGCACGTTTGCAAGAACCCAGTGGCCTACTCCCCAGGAGTATGACCAGTTAGCAGCCAAGACCGGCCTGGTCCGGACTGAAATTGTGCGTTGGTTCAAGGAGAACAGGTGCTTGCTAAAAACCGGAACCTTAAAGTGGATGGAGCAGTACCAGCACCAGCACATAGCGGGAGATCACGGCTACGACGCCGCGCCCAGGAAAGCAGCGAAAACCATCATCGCTGAGAGCCCAAAGAACGGGAGTGACGTGGGTCAGCAACATTACAAGGACCCCAAAAAGCTCTGTGAAGAGGACTTGGAGAAACTGGTGCCCAGGGTGAAAGTGAGCAACGATCAAGCCAAGGACGGGGTGCCGGCCAAGCCTTCTGAAGCCACCTCGGACAGGTCGGAGGGCAGCAGCCGGGACGGCCAGGGCAGCGACGAGAATGAGGAGTCGGGTGTTGTGGATTGGGTGGAGGTCACGGTCGGAGAGGAGGACGCCGTCTCAGACAGGTCAGATAGCTGGAGTCAGACCGCAGCCGAAGGCACCACAGAGCAGGCCGGCTCGGACTCCGACAGCACCCCGGCCGAGGCTGGCCAGGCCTAACAGGTAACAGCCCCCCGCTGCCCCCAGGTAACTAGGGGAGGATGCTGGCTTGCTTTCTCTGTATCTCCAGGGTCCATCCAGGTTGTAGGGTATGGAGATGCTGACACAGATGATGGATTCTTTTTTTTTTTTGTAATATTTTTAATTTATTTCTAGGAGAGAGAGAGCGAGAGACCGCGAGAGACAGCGTGAGCAGGGGAGGGTCAGAGAGAGAGGGAGACACAGAATCCAAAGCAGTCTCCAGGCTCTGAGCTGTCAGCACAGAGCCCGACGCGGGGCTCGAACCCACGAACCGTGAGATCATGACCTAAGCGAAAGTCGGACGCTTAACCGACTAAGCCACCCAGGCGCCCCAATCATGGATTCTTTTTAAAGGTTCTTGTTTTAAAAAAGTTAAAAAAGAAGAAAACCAGGGATGCCATTAGGCCAGGGTGGAGGACCCAGAGGGGGTCCCACAGGACCAGTCAAAAGGGTCCTTGGCTTCATGCAGGATGGAAATCAGATGCGAGCCAGCAGGAAGTGAGAGCAGAGGAGAGAGAGCAAGAGAGCGAGCAGACACAGACTGAGCGTCTGGGAGACTCCAAAAGGAGAGGAGCAGGAGTCTTGTCTTTGCTTGGGGTCTGGGGATTTTACTGACCGGTGTGGTCTGGAGCACATGTCCTCTCGGGGTCCACATGTCCATCATAAGTCACTCGTTCCCTAGAGCCAGGGAATTTCGGCGACGAGATGTCTAGTGCCAGTGGTCTGGAATAGGTGTATGCCACACAATGACCTCGTCCGGTCCTTCCTGAGATGTTATCTAGGAGCTGGAAGGCTCCAGAGGAATCATGAACTCCTGGTCCCTTCCAAGGAGGCGTGTGTAGGATGGGGTGCAGGTCCTGGCCAGAACAGAAGCAGCGAAGGGAGCGAAAAGCCGATTCTTATGGAGTCCTTCGGTTTCCTGGTCTCGCTAGGGGCGGGTGGATTTTGTGTCCTCGTTTGCCAGGCCGTGCCCGTGTGTGACCACGCTGCGGGCCAGGGCGGGTCGTGGACACACGCTCTGGGGCCTCGCCGTTCCTCAGTCTCCACGCAGCTGTAGTAGGGACGCGGCCTCTGCCTGCTTTGTGTCCGCTGCTGTAAGAAACGGACGTGAAAAGAATGTGTCTTTTCCTTTTTCTTTCTGGTTTGTTTGTTTTTTTTCATTTTCTTTCCTTTTTTTTTTGGATTTTCAAGGTAGTTAACCAAGTTTACTGGCTCGAGATTTGGGGTTGTTTCTTTCAACCTGACAGGTTTTGGTGTTTGCCTAGTCATGGTGGAGGAAGGCGCGTTTCTCACTACATAACCGGGATCATAATTGTGCTGATTGGGTCCCCAGAACCCATTCAAATCTGGAAGAGACTGGTGTAAATTAGGCCTGTGGAGCCACAAAAGCCTGGGAAGGGAGGTTACCATGGTTACTAATGGCCGTGTCATCCACATGATGGGACACGCACCCAGGCCCTGGTGTTTGTGCTCTCACAAGAGGTCTGTGCAAATCAAGGCCTAAAAACACAGCAGCTTGCTTGGTGGTAGGNNTGGGCCCAAGCCGACACATCCCAGGGGCAGCTTGGAACCAGGAGGGAGAGGTGTGATTTACCCGCTGCCCACGTTGGCTTCTCCAGAGGTCGCTTAAAAGGCAACAAAAGCCTCCTCCCCCCATCCATGTCATCTTTAAAAACAACAAAATAAAGGTAAGAACCTCCAGAATGATTGATAAGTTCCCAAAATTACCATACTCCTTTATTAGTGACTTCAGACAACTTTAGCCGGTCATGCCACTCATCAGTTCATTTATTTCATAGTAAGAAATAGCAATAAAGAAATAAGTGAAAACTAAAGTCTTCTTAGAAACCTTATTTTAGCCAGTTCCATCAGCTAGTGAAAGAGCAGCTTAAGGAACAGCCAGTCAAAGATGCCATCAAGTCTTCTTCCTGCCACACACCCCCCTCCCCGCTTTCCAGGAGGGAATGGTAATGGGGTTCAGGTGAGGATGCAGCCCAGAGGGGAGGGGCTAGTGGCAGGAGGGGCCTAAAGGCCAATAGTACCAGCTGCCCCCACCCTCCGGCTACCTTGATTCCTCCCTCTGACTATTCTCCTATCTTCCTTTGAGTCCTAGCTTGCCCTGTCTTCTATCCTTGACCTTTTCCAGTACGTGACATAAGTCATCTTGATTGCTTTTTCCTCCTACCATGGAGTAGGCAGTAGGGTTCAGTTCAATCCAGCAAATACATTCTGCACACCTACTGTGTGCCAGTGTCTGTGCGAAGTACCAGAGCTAACGGGATGAAGAAGGCAATAAGAGCCCTTTCACATGGATCTCAGGCCAAGGAGAGAGGAAATTGCTCTTTCCTTTATGAGCCGGGGTGATTCATGGTGTGATAGGGACGTGCCCAGCTGTGCATGGGAGCACACAGGAGGGGCAGCCAGGCTGAGGTCAGGGCAGGCTTCCTGGAGGAAGGGACATCTGTCTCAGGAACTAGCTGAAGGGAAGGAGCTGGCCGGTGCACTGATAAGGAAGAGAGGTTCATGTGGAAGGCACCGACGAGGAAAGTTTCGGGGATGAGAAGAGGAACGGTACAGTTGAGGACCCAAGAGAGTTTGGGCACAGCCAGAAAGCCGAGTCTGGGGTTCAGCAGATGCTAAGAAAAGGCAGCTCAGAGAAAAGACCATGGTTTTCCACGGGAAGCAAAGGCTATTCTGAACCAGGTGTGTTTGCCGAATTTGAATAGAAGAATGCTTAGTGTCCCGTGTCCGAGAGTGAGTTCAGATGACACTTCCAGGTCCCCATCGCTGAGTGGGGTTTGTCTAGGGGTAACAGCTCCCCAGGGGCCCCGAGGCCACCTGTCCCCATCCTCCAAGCTGACCACCACCGACAGTGGAAAATGCCCAGTGGCCTGCCCCTCACGAGAGGCCCAAGAGAAAAGGAAGGGAGGAAGCAATACTGAAACCATAAAGGGCAGCTCTGGAGGGAAGGGCAGAGGATGGAGGGGTGGGTACAGGGCCTCCTGAGAGTCAGAGGCTGAGCGAAGTGCTCTGGCCCCAGAGAGTCTTCCTCAGTGCTCCTAGTGATGCCGAGAGGTAAGCTGCTCTGTCTCTGTCTCCCAAAAATAAATGTAAAAAAAATTTTTTTAAAAAGGACTGACAATTGACATTAGATAATTCAAAGATGAGGGAACCAGCTGTTTTCTACCCCCCCCAAACACCCACACACACCCAGGAATTCCCAGGAACCCCCTTTATGTTTATGTCAAATGCCCTCAAGTATGAACTGGAAAATATTCCTAAACAAGATGCCATGGTCTGCTTGACACCTGGTGACATCCAGTATCCCTCATTGACTTTCTGATGTTTCCGCGGTGCCACTATATTGAGAAACAGGCTGCGGGTCTGGCCTGGTGGTGGCATCCTGGACAGAGGCACCCGCTTAAAGGAACCTTTCAACTTAGAGGGAAGAAATCCCTCCAAATTACTTCACAGCTTTTATGAACCGAACACATGGGTCCCTTGAAATTCATAAATATTCAGTGATGCCTTTATTTAAACACATATTTATTTAGGAAGCTGCAGTTGGGTTCAGTTGTTACACATATGATAATCCTGAAAATAATGCACAGTTTTGGCTTCGCAAAGGGTGTTATGGGATGTACAGACGAGAAAGAGAGGAGAGAGAGAGAGAATGAACTTGGATGAGCAGCTCAGAGCAGACTCCATCCAGGGTAGGGGTCTCCAGGGTGGGGTCTCCTCCCCTGTTGCTGTTCAGCACCCCCTCTGCTGAGAGCTTCCCAAGCCCATGACAGCATGGACTCAGGCCAGGTACACTCAGCCTTGAGGGTAGATGGAAAGGTAAGGAGTCCTTTCCAAACCTTGAATTGTGTTGCCATGATTCAGCCTGTGGGTCCAAACACTTGTGAGCTACCCATTGAGAAACCCGTCATGTGGTAAGAGGCTGAACAGTAAATTCCTCCTTTCCTAAAAATGAGTCAGAATACTTGAGCCAAACATTGCCAGACATATGCCTCGATGTTTGGCCAGATGGAATATCCCAGTACTCCTACTACTAAGAATTTCTATTTACTGGTATATGCCATGTGCTTGGCATTCTTCTTAGCACATCCATTAAATCATTTAAACCTCAGTTCATCCCTGTGGCATAGGTATGGCTTTCTTTCCGTGGTGCAAAGGGCAAAACCGAGGCTCAGAGAGACTTCCCATGGGGTCCTCAGCCAGCGGCTGCACCCAAGGGCAGCTCTTGCCCATCAGGCACCAGTGCCTGACCCAAGTACAGTTGGTAAAACCCTCACCGGTCAGGCTGGACCAACAGAACTTGGCCACTTCTTAATACTACAGACAAACACCAATACATAGTGACTCATGCACTAACTTTGCTACCTCCCAATTTCTGACAATTTGCAACTCATGATTAGGGATGGCTTTGGACAAGAGAGAAATTTCATGCAGTGTCAGAAAAAATATTTTCCAGAGTTCAGCTTGCTTAAAAAATGCAGGGCTACCAAGAGGTGCCTCCTGGCTATAATTTAGGATCCAGGATGTGGGTGCCTCCACAATCTATTCACACTAGCTGCCTCAGTACAGATATTTGAATGAGTGGATGGATGGATGGATGGATGGATGGATGGATGGAGGCATGCATGGATGAAAATGTAATTGTTTCCCTGTCTTTCCTCCACCAGACCCTTGAATGCATGGACCATATCCCATTAATCTCTGAGTCCCTAGTGCCTAATTCAGGTTGGATGCTTAATAGCAATGTATTGAACCAACCTGAGAATTAACAAACATAGTTGGCTTCCAGTTGTCTGGAACCTGGTATTTCAGTCCTTTGCTCCTCCTCCCCCTCCCCTTCCTCCCCTTTCCCCTCCTCCTCCTCCTCCCCTTTCCTTCCCCCTCCTTCTCCTCCCCCTCCTCATTATTTCCCATCACTCATTAGCCTCATTAGCTGACAGCTGGCAGAGGAGAGAAGGTGGAGACAGTTTGCTTTCCATGCATGTGAGCAGCTCCAGGAAAAGGTCTGCTAGAGAATCCATCACTGGTTATTTACTGGGTGATGCCTCTCAGGGGCTGCACATTAGCCTCGCTGCCCTGGCACCTAATGGGGAGTTAACTGTTACCACTTCCATTTACCTCATTCTGGGACTTCTCACGCTAGGAATTCTCACTGTGCTTTGGGCAGCTGGTAGCAACTTAGGAATCATGAAGTCGAAGTTCCCTCATTTGTCAGAGGAAGGATGTGGCCCCCAAGGAGAGGAAGTAACTAGTCCAGAGACATCCAATATAAGTGATTTGGCTCATTCATGCATCAGGTATTTGTGGAATGCCTGCAGCGTGCCACACTCTAGGAGGCTGTGGTACCCAGCATGCCCCTCCCCTCATGGAGCCCACAGTCTAATGAGGAACGAAACTTTAATCAAACAAAAAGGAAAGATTGCCATGCTGACAAGTTTTTTGAAGGAAAGGTACACAGTCTGTGAGAATATAGAATAGGGGAATTTGACTTGATTTAAGTGGTTGGGGGAGGCTTCTCTGAAGAGATAATAAATGAATGAAAATCCAAAAAGTCAAGTACGAGTTGGCTAAGCAGAGAGGAGGGAAGTAGCATTCCATGCTGAAGATACAGCATACTCAAAGGCCCTGAGGTCAGTGGGAACTTCACACATCAGGGGACCTAAAAGGTGGCCATTGTGGCTGTGATTTGCCCGAGTTCACACTTCATAGGAGTTCATGGATTAAAAACCAGAGTGGTAGTTGAACTACAAATAGTCCAGATTTCCCTTGAATCTCCTCCACCTTACCGGTAAAGAGGACTACGTGATTCAGTGTGTACGATCCTGTAGAGAAAGGTTAGATGCTCTGAGATACTCAAGGAAGGAGTAAAAGGAAAGCCGTGTTGCAGATATCTGGGCGTTCAGACCTTTCTGCCCTAGTGGTAAATGGAGGATGGATGGTGGAAAATTCTAGAGCATCCACATGCACTTATGTTTTACTTTATTCTCTATTATTAGTAGGTCTCTGTAACCTTAATGCTTAACGATATTAGTCAACTAGGGCTGCCGGAACAGAACACCAGAGATTGAGTGGCTTAAACAACATCTATTTCCTAACAGTTCTGGACGCTGAACGTTCAAGATCAAGGTTCCAAGCAGAGTTGGTTACTGGTGTGACCTCTCTCCTTGGCTTGCAGACAGCCACTTCTCTGGGTGTCCTGCCCTTTCCTAGTCTTTCCTCATGCATGTGCCCTCCTGGTGTGTCTTTCTCTTCTTATAAGGACACTCCGGCCCTACCCTATGACCCTCATTTAACCATAATTACCTCTTTAAAGGCCCATCTCCAAATACAGTCAGATTGGGGTTTAGGCTTCAACATATGAATGGTGGGCCAGGGGACATAATTCAGTCCATAGCACTGATAGAGTTGTCTGTTGTTGTTAGGATTAAATGAAATAATGCAAATGAAATCCCCTAAACAGGGGCCCGGCATTAGCGTCAGCAACTGCTTAGTTGCTGACTCTGAATTGACAGTCTTTTATTTTTAATATATTATTATTATTATTATTAGTGTTTATTATTTTGAGAGATGGTGAGGAGAGGCAGAGAGCAAGGAAGAGAGAGAATCCCAAGCAGGCTCTACATTGTCACCACAGACCCTGATGCAGGGCTTGATTCCATGAACCATGAGGTCATGACGTGAGCCGAAATCAACAGTTGGGCGCTCAACCGACTGAGCCACCCAGGTGCCCTGACACTTTTTTTTTTTTAATGGAGAAGAATTTGGCTAAATGCTTCCTGCCTTTCCAACTTGGNATTGAGAAGGGGTAACATTTGCTGAGCCCTTATTGTGCCAGGCACTTTGCATGTATTGTGGATTCTCTGAAGTCAACGCTATTCTGTTTCAGTTTATGGTTGAGGAGAATGAGGCACAGAAAGGTAACTCATCCAAGATCATTGAGTTAGAAAGTGGGGGAGCTGGCATTCAAACCCTAATCCACATGCATAAACACATCAGGGGCGTGCCTAGTGGCTTTAAAATATGATTCTGTTTGCTCAAATTCTTTGGACTCCTCTGGATAATATCCTCTGATGGAAAAAGGGCAGGAAGAGCCAATACCCCTTTGAGTCCTTCTCCCATTGAGCCTCATTGCAAGCAGCCTGGGGAAGACTTGCCTGGCTTATAAGTCTCGGCAATTTCCCCAAACCCAAAGGCTCCTCCAAACTGCTGTGGGGAAAGAGCTTTGGCCAGATGTGCCAGAGTTGACCAGGACCTGGCACAGGAACGATCTGAGTTGGGACAGAGTCTTCCTGGTCCACTGGGAAATCACTTAATCCCTCTCCTCGCCACCATGTTTTCCTTTTCCCAATTCTAATTAAAATCAGACCATGCCCCCTCTCAAGAAAAGAAAGTTTGACTCAAATATTATTAAGATAATAAATCACTATCACGGTGCTTGTTTTTCTTTCTCACGGAGTACAGCATTACTCTCTCCTGAGGCCACGGGGCTTAGGGAAATCCCTACAGGGAAAATTAAAGAGACACAGAAACAGAAAGGTATCATGTGGGAAAAGAATTCTAATTTTTTCATGTTTCCCCAGTGGGTAAAGTAATAAAGAAGCAGATTTTGCTAAAGAATTAGATAGTACTCTTTAACCTTCCAAGTTGTCCCCAAGATAGAAAGGGACCGCTATAAAGGCAGAGGGTTCTCCATTCTGGGCAGGGTCCCGGAAGAGGCTGGACATCCACTTGGTAGAAGAGTGGCCATAAGCAAAGGGCCCGATGATTTTGCGGTTTCCTCCCAAAGTGGAGATCCGGTGCTCGAGGATCAAATAATCTATCGGGTAACTGGTTCTCTGCCATGGGCAATGTCTCTGCCCTGGTGGTAAGATGGCGGATAGAAGCCCAGGGGGTTAGCAAGAGGCCACACAGTCAAAATCACAGTGCTATTCTAAAATGAAAACCTAAAATGGGAGTTTGTCACCAACGTTGTGTAACCAGCCACCCCTCTAAGGGCACCTGCTCATCCCGTTTTTCTTTCACTAATCAACACTGGGGCATACTGTGTGGGCCAGACCCAGAGCGGGGCCTGGGGCCAGGAGTCAGTAGTGGACACCGTGGGCCCCATGCACGTCCTCACAGGACGTGCAGTTAACCAGGCAGTTTGAAGACAGTGATACAGTTGTGCTGGAGGAGACCTGAGGGCGCTTGGGGGTAAGGCCTTTTGGGGAAGCAGCCTGTGGCTAGGACACACTGCGCGAGGGGAAGTGGCTGGGCCACGGCTGTGTCTCTCATGGGGAAGGGAAACCGCCCTGCCTTCTGTTTCCAGTGGCTTCCCCGCCGCCCTTTGAGAGCTTCGCCAGCTCCCACAGTCCTGCCCGCTGCCACGCACCCTGGGAGAGGTCAAAGGAGAGCTGAAGTCCGAGGGTGCTCCCAGGGCCCAGAGCCACCCACTGACGTCTGGGGGCTCTGCACAAGCAGCTTGGTGTCCTTTTCTCCGGTCACCCTTTTGTCCCCGGCAGTCTGTTTTGGGGGGGGAGGGGGGGGAATTAAGGGCTTTGTGCAGTATTTCTTTTCTTCGGGAAAACATCTGTTTGGAGGCTCATGTGTGTTCCTGTCCACAAGAAAGGACACAAGAAGGGGCGTCTGGGTGGCTCAGTCGGTTGCGTGTCCAACGTCAGCTCAGGTCATGATCTCGTGGTCCGTAAGTTTGAGCCCCGCGTCAGGCTCTGTGCTGACAGCTCAGAGCCTGGAGCCTGCTTCGGATTCTGTCCTCTCTCTCTCTCTCTCTCTCTGCCCCTCTCCTGCTTGCACTCTCTCTCTCTCTCTCTCAAAAATAAAATAAACATTAACAAAAATCTTTTTAAATGACACAAGGGAATTATAACTCATCGCCCAATGAAGAACCACCTCAATATGGGGGCATATCTAAAATGTGAGAGTTTTTGTCATTCGCTTGAAGAGACAGGGTTCAGTTTCATTTTAGAGAGGGAGAGAGAGTAAATATGTCTACACACGTGCGCGCACACACACCTGAGCTCACTTAGACCTGAGGCCCCGGTTTCACACCTGGCCTTCCTCAAGGGAAAAGGAAGCAGTATTTGGGAGCACGTGCACGCTCGGCACTCCCCACCTGTAACCCTCCCAGCAGCCGGCAGGTGTGACGGATGGGGGTGAGTCTCGGGCCGGCTACGGAGGCACCCAGGCACGCCAGCTACTGCGGCTCCACGGCCCTTTCCACTCTGACGCCCCACCTTGCGGTGCCCACCGTCGTGTGCCGCCTGGCGTTCTGCAGCCTGGCTGGGAGGAGGAAGAAGGGCAGCAGTCCGCCCGTCTTGGGCCTTGTTTCCTGGCATCCTGAGAACTGTTCAGGGGGATGCAGTGGGACCCCCCCTTTGCGAGGGTGGTGACGGACCCTGTTTGCTGCGGAAACCCAGCTCCTTGGGGAGCACAGGAGGAGGCTGGCTCTGGTCCCCATGCCCAGCCGGGGGTGCATGTGGCCCTCCATGGGATCGGCAGTAGTAAGCACGTGGACCTCTCTGGGTGCCCGGAACCGCCAGCCCCTGCCTTTGAAGCAGACATGCTCTCCCGGTCCCCAGGTGGCTCCCTGCAGGGGGAGACTGTGCGAGCAGGACAGGGAGCCTGGACCCGATTTAGGTGTGGGAGGAGCCACTGAGGATGGACTGGCCTTGGAGGAGTGCGGGCTCCACCGCTTACTACGTGCCTGATATCATTTCATCTCCACCCCTATCCCTTCACCCGCGGTAGGCTTAACAGTCGCCTGCCTGCCGGGTTACTGTAAGGAGGAGACAAGGTGCTTTAGCATTAGCACCAAGGTCATTACTGTGTCTGACTGTGCCTCTGAGAAGTCTCGTGATTTGGGGGACTCCCCTTTCCTCCTGGAACCCCCCTCCTTTTCCTTGTGAACTGAGTGATGTCGGCAGCACCACCTGTAAGGAGCCCTATGGCTCTTACGATTCAGTGACTTTTGCTAGATGACTTTCAGGCAGTACCAGATCCCAAGGACACCCGCAGAATCTGGTTTCATCCGCAGACATTTCTCTCACAAGTTGGCTTCTTAACTCCAGTATTCATTCTCCTAGTCAGGAGCACCTCGGAAATGTGGGGACGGCTGACCTCCAGACCTTAGGACAGAATGACCGTACAGAGGATCTGCCCATGCCTCTGGCTGAGAAGTCAAGTCCGCTTGCTCTTGGTCCCCTGTGCTAAAAGCACTTCTTAGGGTCCTCTCTACTAGAAGCGGCCTTTCTAAGAGGGAGGCAGAGAAAAAGCCAGTGGCTTCAGGAATCTACAGATCTGATCAACTTCCAGCCTGTCATGGAGCCCTAGCTGTCGCCCTCGACGCTCCCCTCGGATTCCTTCTGCAGAGCTTCAGATCCTGGGAGCCCACAAGGGTAATCATGGCGGTCTGTCTTCGCTTCCTTGGGCCGCGTTAAAGTACCACAGTGCGGGTGGCTTAAACAACAGAAATGTATTCTGTCACAGTCCTGGAGACTGGAAGTCTGGTGTTGGCAGAGTGGGTTGTTTCTGGGGGCTGTGACGGAAAGTCTGTTCCACACCTCACTCCTTGCTTCCGTGGGCTTGCTGGCAGCCCTTGATGTCCCTTGGCGTCTCTTGGCTCTTAGATGCATCACCATGGTCTCCGTCTTCGTCTTCGTGTGGCGTACGCCCTGTGGGAATCTGTCTCAGTGTCCCGACTTCCAGTTTATAACGCTGCTAGTCCTGTTGGGTGAGGGGACACCCTGATGATGTCATTTTAATGTGATTACTTATCTCTGTAAAGGAACTTCCAAATAGGGTTGCATTCTGAGATACTGAGGATTAGGACTTCAGTATATCTTTTTGGGATATAACTCAACTCACAAGAGGGTCCTTGCACTGTTTTGATAACACAAAGAACATAAGAATTAAGCATTTCTCCATTCGGACTCGTATTAATACTGTTGGTGTGTTATAAGCACAGGCTCTGGAGCTTGCCTGGGTTTGATTCCTGACGGGGCCACGTCCCAGCTGTACAGCCTTGGATAAAGTGTTTAGCCTCTCTGTGCTAAAATGTTTCCTCTGCTGTAACATGGGAACAATGGTCATGCACCTCTGAAGGTTGATATGAACATCAAATTAAAAATACACTTAAGGGGCGCCTGGGTGGCTCAGTCGGTTAAGCATCCGACTTTGGCTCAGGTCGTGATCTCACGATCTGTGAGTTTGAGCCCCGCATCGGGCTCTGTGCTGACAACTCAGAGCCTGGAGCCTGCTTCAGATTCTCTGTCTCCTTCCCTCTCTGCCCCTCCCCCACTCGCACTCTGTGTCTCTCTCTCTCTCAAAAATAAACATTAAAAATTGTTTAAATACACTTAAAATGTTTCATCTTGTTATGATCACTGTTATATACCTTACCATGCTTGGAAAAGGCTGCAGCCAACAAAAACCACAAGTCGTTAACACTATGTAATATACTTACTATGTATAATGCTCTGTAATCCTGTGCTGGACACTATTCCAAATGCTAGTGCACGTGTTGACTTAATCATCGCAGCAACCCCCCTTCTCACACCTGTTTGACAGAAGCATAGACTAAGCGCTAGAGGGATGATGTCACATGTGCACGACCCCACTGTCCGTAAACAGAAAAGTTAGGACCCGAATCCAGGTTTGTCGGACTCTGGAACCTCTTTAGGAACCCCTGTGACTGGCTGCCGCTCCAGGAATAAGAAAAGGGCCTTGCAAGGAAGAAAAGAATCACAGGCCACCACCTCCACTTGCCCAGAAAGTCATCCTATTTCCTCAGGCTTGTTTCTGGGGGTGCTTCCGGTGATGTCAGACTGTATTCTGGAAAATACACTCTTTTTTAAAAACTGGCCCCAAACTGGGGCACTTGTCTCCATCCTCCAAGCCCTAGGATGGCTTTGGAAGGAGTCCTCCCCAGGAGAGCGGGGAAGAGCGATCCCAGCCCCCTTCCGCCCAGGGACCGATCATCTCCTGACACCTTGTCTCTCTGGCTTTGCGTTGTCTTTTAGGGACGTCCGTCAGAACTGCATGGCTGATAAAGGGGACGCCCTGTCTTTGAGGAAAGAAGAGGACCTCCCTCCCCGGCCGTGGGCCACCCTGGCCAGAGGCTCCAAGTGGAACTGCTCAGCTGGCGTGTGGCTGCCGAGTGCCGGAGCCCCAGCCTTCACACACACCCCGCCCGGAGAACCGGCGGGAATTGTTCATAGTGCCAAAGTCCTACTACTGCGTTTTCAATGGGTCCTTGTAAATAGTTTGCTCCTCTGCCCCGGCCCCCACCTCTTGCTATACTGGAACCAATTTGTACAATGTGGGAATTTTGTTACCTTTTTAATCAAGGGCCACGTCATTTTCCAGCACTACCATTGTAAGGTTTTTTCCAGGAGGGAGGGCTGATCACTTGTGCTTTTCTCTTTTCCTTTTCCTTTTTTTTTTTTTTTAATATTTTATTAATTTGGGGGAGGGGGGAATGTTAGCATTAGTGCCATTATATCTACTGGATTTTAGGTAGGGAGAGTTCGTTTTTTTAAAAAAGTAGTTTGAAATCTGGGAGATTTCTCCGTGGGAAGGGCTACGATTTGGGCATCCGTCTCAACTTTCAGAGGGTTTTAGAGAACTTTGACACATCTTCCCAATCGAACGGTTCTCCCTCCCTCACCAGCCACCTCTGGGGTCCCTGTCCAGCCACGCACAGGTCCTTCCAAACTGCCAATAGGTGGGTCTGGTTTCTCCACCCCCTGGCCTCTTGGCTGACCATGGCGGGGTCAGCGCCAGAGAACCGGGGAGCAAGGGGCTCCCTCTTTCAGCATCTTGTTAGATACCAGCAGAAAGGGCTTCCACGTTTTTAGCATTATCGTTACTTTTGTGAAACTCAAACAAAAAAGAGGTCTTCCTACCTAGATGGTACAAAGATGAACAACTTTGGTTTTAATTTCTGTTCCTCACTGCCTTTTCTCAGTGTGGTATTTGACAGGATATCAGCCTGAAGCCTCACCACGAACTGATTTTTTTGTTTGTTTGTGTGTTTGTTTTTGGGCCAACTTTAGATTCCTGAGTGCACTTTTGGGGGTTTTTTTGGGGTTTTTTTGTTTGTTTGTTTTCAATTAGTCCTAACTTTTGAAGAAGAAAAACCAGGAGACCTATCTGGTGTAAATGTTGCAATATGAATTGTGTTTGCAACCCCCACCCCCACCGCCCCCCATTTGGGTATACTGCACAAATAAATGGTAGGGAGTTTGGAAGAAAAAAACATTTTTTCTAACTTGTTGCTCATTTGTTGTAACTCAATAAAGCAAAGACTAAACATTTTTATAACCTTTTCCTCTGCTCCTCGTTATTCATTGCTGTCTGGCTTCGAGGGCATGAGGGGTCCGACTCAGCCACCTCTTGTTCAAAGTGGTTATGACAGATTCACTTGACATTTCTCATTTTCCGTCTTGGTGAGGTCTGACAGCACAAATGGGGCTTTAAAAACAGGGCGTACATGTTGATGCAGGCATCTGCCATATCTCTTGGACACAGAGAAGCGATACGTCCTCCCTTCTCCGGGGTCTTCACAAGTAGATTCATAAAATACTGCCGGGAAGAGCGTGAGTGGGAAGGAGATCTCGGCGGTGGGCAGGACCACTGCTCGCTCTCCGGTGACCCGAGGTAAGTCACCTCCCCTCCCTGGGCCGCTGCCGACGGGTGATTGGGGCACTGCCATTTCTCAGAGAAGACTGGCCTCTGTGTCTCTGCCCAGGTAAGGCTTAAAGAGTCTCTCACTGTTCGCGGGTGACACTCATCTACCGGTGGTTCTCAGACTTGGGCAGGCACCAGAATCACCTGGAGGGGTTAAAGTTTCTGATTCAGTGGGTCTAGAGCAAGATCCGAGAATCTGTGTTGCTAACAAGTTTCTGAGGTAAGGCTGGTGCTGCTGGTCTGGGGAACCCACTTTGGGAACCTCTGGTCTAGATATTTGATTTTCCAGGGGCCTATGGACTTTGGGCCAGTTTACCTAAACTAAGCATGTATATAAAGCATGTGGAAGCATATTCTTCAGATAGCCCTCCCACTTCCCCAAGCATAGGAAACACTGAAAAATCAGGGATTCCGAATAAGTTGGCCTTCTCTGGAAAATGTCCTCCATCTTGAATATTGTAGAGTTCTGGGTGTTGGCTAAAAAACCACCCAATCCTGCAGCAGCCATGGTCTGGGAGCTCCAGTTGCCTTGGAGATACCCGCGCACTGCTCTCTGCACCCCCTGTTCATTCTCCATCCCCTGAAGCCCTGCATAGTCAGGAGGCCTTGTGCTTAGCGGAAACTGCTCAGTCCCCACCAGCCATCCCAAAGTTCATGCTCCAGATACCACACTCCCACCGGGACCTCTGCAAGAGCACCTGTTCTCTATTCCAATGTCACCCACCCCCCACAACTCCCTACCTGCAGGACAGGGTGAGACGGAGGCAAGCCAGCCACCCACAGGTACAAAACATTAGGAACCAATACCATGTAAGTGCCAACCTTGAATGCACGGGACCCAACAAGTGGGCACCTCCTTAAATTTTGCGTCCTAGGCGCCATACTTGCATCACCCTAGCCCTGCCTGTCTGCCGTGCTTTCCTCCAACCCTGCTTCATTCTCCTCTATCTTGTTTTTCACAGCGTGTCACCATGTATCTGTTTACGGTCTTTCATACCCCACTGCCTTACAAGCTAGCTCCAGGAGGACAAGAATTGCCTGTCTTATTCCCTCTCTTACACCCTCCGGCCCGAGCACAGCGGCAGGATGTAGTAGGTGCTCCCTAAATATTTGTGGGATAGATGGATGGTGGATGGATGGACAGATGCATGGATGGACAGATGCATGGATTTAGAGGGCCAGCTTGGCAGTCAGACAAACCCAAGTTCGAATCCTAGCTCTATGGCTCAAGAGCCAGTTGATATTGTGGGGTCAACACAATTTAGGTAAACTTAGGTTTACCGAAGTTTTCTCGCACCCCTGCTTCCTCCTCTGAGGCGTGGAGGTGCAGAGCTTTGCCACAGGACGAACTACGCTCAAGTTCGCAAAGCGCCCAGCACACAGGTGCTCTGCAAATTTCCGTTCCTCTCGTGCTGCTCCAAAGAGTGACAGCAGGCCAGGCAGTGTGATGGCTGTGCCTTCCCACGGCCGGATGGGACGCCTGTGTGAGAAAGGCACATAGGAAGAAGCTGGATGAAGTTCTAGGAGATGATATTCCAGACACCTGTGCTTCTGGCTTTGGAGATGTTGCCGTGTGTAGCTAATACTCTCCTTCCTCCCCTTGACCCCAAACTCCCCCTACACCTCTCTTCCAAAAAAAATCCCCAAAACCCAGTGTGGAATTTTCTCATTAGGAGAAAAAAGTGAAAAGTGCCTACAGCGCACTCGTTCCCGGCCCCCACCTGCGCTGCCTCCCCCGTGTCCCCAGCCCCGGACCTTCCACAGGCCTCCTCTCCCCCTGCGTCCTGTCCCTCCAGCCCATTAGCGACGTCAGACCAAATCCGCTTCCAGCTCCTCCCTGGGCAGGCATCTGCCTTCCGCTCCTGCCACTTACCGCCCTGGCAGGTCCGCTTGTCACTCTCAAGCAACATAAACACATTCTTCAAGCCAGGCAGTGTGAGATGCCATCGAATGCCTGATGAAATCAAAGGGGAAAACCAAGCCAGAACATCTGTCTTTTTATTTTCATGTCTGCATTGAAGAGGAAGCCTGGATAATTGGTTGCAATGAAAATACACAGGAAAGACGGTTGTGCTCTTTTAACCGTCCAGCAAAATATATGTCGAGCCATCTTTGCCCGCTTGGGGACGACTGAAGGGTGGCAGAAGCTCGGACAGGTTCTCAGGGGGAAGAGTGGGACAGGATTCTCACTGAGGTGGAAGAGAGCAGTGGAGTGGGCTGAACAGCTGTTGCTTCCGTCCGCCCCTGCCTCCCTCCACTAGGGCCCCTATCTCTGGGGTTCGCTCGTTGCCTCTTGCACTCATCTGATTGGGGGGGAGGACTGCCCATCACGGTGACCCGCCCCTCCCACAGGACAAGCCAGGGCACTCCAGCCCCCCATTCAGAGCCTGGTGCACGGCTGTGCAGGAGCGCTCTGGGCTGGGGCAAGAGCTCCCTTTTCCCATCTAGATGACTGTTATTAGCCTGGAGGCACCAGCAGCCGGAGCCGGGCCAGAGACAGGAAGCCAGTAGGTAGAGAGAAAGAGGCCAAAAAAATCCAGAAAAGGAGAAGAGCAGTGAAAGAAAGAGCTGGCGGTGGTGACAATGACAGTGGCAACATCATTTGAGTCCCTGGACCCTTCCACTCCCAAGGCCAGCATCCTGTCTTTACAGTGTCACCAAAACCGACATATTTCTTAACCTGTTACAGAGGTTCCGTTCTGATGGGTTGATGGGATTCTGATCTAAAAATCAAAGGAAAGACACTGAATGTGCATAGCCACCGGCGGCTGGCATTTCCCTATTGGATGGCTGGCCTCTGAGTCCTTGCTACTCAAGCGTGTTCCCTGGACCAGCAAGCAGCCTCCGCCCCAGGCTCAGCCTCACCAGGGTGCTTGTGGCGAGTGCAGAATTTCTGGCTGGCACCCAGACCTGTTGACTCAGGATCTGCAGTTCGACGCTGACCTTCAGGTGATGCACGTACTCATTCAAGTCAAGAACACTCCCCTGCCCCCCCCTCTGAAGGCCCTGAAAGGCTCCTCCCCCCCCCTCCTGGAGGCGGGTAGAATCAATCTCTACATCACACCCCAGAAACTGTTTTCCGAATGTAGACTCCAGGGCCTTGAGGAGCTAGGAGGCAGGTCGGGGACAGGATGGAAGGCGTGTGGCGTCCCAGGTGTGGGCACACTTGTCCTTCTAGGCCACCTGGTGCACTGCCACTTCCCACCAGCAGCTCTCAGAAATGACAGCTCTCGCTGGCCTGCCAGCATACAGGCTGGAGAAAACAAGGACGGATGTCAGTTCCCTCCTCCTGATTCCGGAAAGCTCCCGTCTGGAGGGCTTCACAGCCGGATGTACTTACAAGCCATAGCAGAGGCACCATCGTGGTCCCTGAGGGGTTGATCAATAAAAATCAATTTTAAAAAAAAAAGACGTTGCACTTCTGGGGATGAGCACTGGGTGTTATATGGAAACCAACTTGACAGTAAACTATTTGTAAAAAAAAAAAAAAAAAGACGTTTGTGCATCCCAGGGCATGTAGTGAGTCAGGCATCCTGCAGAATGCAGGAGGCACACTGCCCTTGACTTTGAGGAAAGGGGAAACAAAGATGTCCGCTGCAGTAACTCGAATACCTTCACCCAGAACGAGCCCCCAAAGCGTTACAGACTTCCTCACTCAGTCTGGATCCTTGGAGGAAAAAGACGGAACACTGGGTAATTTAGGGAGAGTTTATGGAAAGCTTCGTGTTTGCAAAGGTGTGGGCAGGGTTTGGGGCAACCAACCAGGATGTAGGGAGCTTGGCCCGAAGGGGTAAGAAATAGAGCAGTTACTGGAGCGCACAGAGGGCAGATGTTCAGAGGCGCTACCTGAAAGGAGATGTGACCTTCAGTATATAAACCATGGTGACCCGGCAGGGACAGAGTTAGGGGAATAAATCCCCTGACATCATTCTCCTTCGGTCCTCTGCCGTCTTGACACTGCCTTCCAATGACCAAACCCAATCAGACGTCAGAAGGCACGGCCCATCAGAGTCTGGCTCCCTGCACGCAAAGCAGGTGGGAGGGTAGAGGGAGGAAACAGTCCCACACACAGATCAATCTATTAGCTAGACCAAAGATGGCAAATACACACCAAGCATGCCTTGGGCCCTACTCCACACCTATCAATGTGCCTTTCCCTGCTAGGCTTGGACAAACTTGTACAATATTTAACACAGAACTCCACCTCTAATCTATTCCCCTTAGAACCTGAGAGAAGATATGTGGTGGTTGCCTAGCTAATATCCATCCCCTCATTCTCCCCTGCTAACAGAACCAAGATATTGCCCAGGCACTAACATCCCCCGGCTCCAGGTGAGAAATTCAGTTTCCCCTGCAGCTAGGAATGGCAAATGACACACAGGCAGACAGCCACTGCATAGCTGGTGCCACTCTCCTTTCTCCCTTCTGACCTTGTATCCACCAGTGATCTTTAGACTACGTCTCTCATAGCTTCGGGGAGCCCCTGAACGTGTGCTTCAGATGAAAGTTTCAAACTATTTTTAATCAAATTATAACTGACATACAATATCCTGTTAGTTTCAGATGAATAGGATGATGATTTGATATTTTTTACATTAGAAAAATATCACCATGACAGGTCTGGTTACCAGCCGGCACCATACAAAGTTGTTACAATGTTACTGACTATGTTCCCTATGTTGTAGGTTACATTCCCACAACTTGCCTATAACGGTACTTCTATACTTCTTTAAGTATAGAAGATTTCCTTTTTTTAAAAAAAAATTTAACGTTTATTTATTTTTGAGAGAGACTGACAGAGCATGAGTGGGGGAGGGGTAGAGAAAGAGATGCAGAATCCGAAGCAGGTTCAAGGCTCTGACCTGTCAGCACAGAGCCCAACACAGGGCTTGAACTCACGAACTGTGAGATCATGACCTGAGCTGAAGTCAGATGCTTAACCCACTGAGCCACCCAGGCGCCCCTGAAGATTTCCTTTCTAAACTTCTTGATATGAAAAGTAAATCTCTATTTGACCCATGACTCCTTCGGTTTGTGTGACACTTGCCAGCAAATGCCCTGCACTGATACAAACCCTGCGTGCAGTACCTTCCAGGGAGATGTGAGTCCCTCACTCACACATGTGCTTATTTACCCCTGTGTAACTGTCAGGTGAGTGACCAGTTAGGCAGAGTCTGTCTCCTCTTACAGGAACCTTAATCTACATTTTGAAGGATTAGGAGGAGTTTGCCATATGGATAAATGAGAAGAAGGCACACGAAGCAGAAATGTGTATCCAATGTCACAGTGTTAAGTACTAAGAACCCATCTAGCAGTCTACGATGTGCAACAAGAGAAGAAACCATCCCTTTCGAAAAACCCAATTCTGACAAACAACCAATTCAATTCAAACCTGGTTGTGAAAAAAAACAGAAGTGATGATCTACTTGGAAAGAACCTGAAAAACCAGCAAAGATTATGCCATTTGTTTGTATGATGGGAAATCAAAAAGTGGCTTGGGATTTCCCAAAACAAATAAAATATTATATAAAACAGATGTAAAGTGAAACAAAATGTAATTGAAGTCTTTTACCTCAGACTGGCTCCCCACAGCTGAATTTGGGTCACAAAACTTGGAACCACGTCCATACTTCCCAATGTATCCCCCAGATCCTTGCACAAGCTCTTCCTGTGGCCACACTGGCAGGCTTGCTGATGGCTGAACACTCCCAGTGTCCACACAGTTTCCCAGCTTAGAACCCCCTTCCCCATTTCTTGCCTAACCCCCCTGTTCTTCCAGGACTAGGTGAAGTTCCCCCAGACCGAAAAACAGGTAAATCTTGGGTGACAGGAAGCTGGCTTTAAGGAAGACGCATAACCCCCAGGCTCTCAAGGGGCCCTGCTGTTCTGAACTCCTGGTGTTCACCACCAAGGCTCTATTCTAACCCCACACGGGCTTGTTGTTCAACCTCCTCTTTGTGTGATGCTCCTCTAGTCAGGAAGTGGACTTTCCCCTCCCAGCATCCAACCCTTCCCCTCCCTTTCAGCAACATCACATCCTTCCCCACTGGGGACCCCTGGGCCCTGCCCCTTCTCTGCACCTGCTTTCTCCCTGGGCCAACTTACAGGCTGTCTTTGCAGCGCCAGCGCTGAGCAGGACCCTCCAGCCACGGGGAGTATGTGACTCAGGCCTCACGAATCGCAGCACTCCTCTCTGACCTCGGCCAGTGGGCCAAGAGGTGCTCACATGACTCGAGCTGAACCAATCAACGATTTTCTTGACGTTTATAAAAATGTAAGCAGTGCGGGTGAGGGGGAGAAAAAAGAAAAAGTCTGACATTGTAAGAGTGTTCAGAATCACCTAACCCTAAAGCTAGGCTCACCCATGTTTCCCAGTTAGTGAGCCAATAAATCCTCATTTTGCTCAAGTTTGAGTTGCGTTACTGTCATTTGGAAATGAAAGAGTTGCAAGTAAAACCCATACTGTCATCCCTGCTGCCCAGCACGTGTCTGCAGAACTGATGACAAATGGAAATGCAAGGGCAAATTAGACGGCATTTAAAAATGTATTGGCTATGATTCGTTGATATGAAATGTCTGAAATGGGCAAATCTACACGGACAGAAAGCGGTGGGTGTAAGGATAGGATTAAGGGTCAGGGCTAAGAGGTGTGAGAGTTCTTTGTAGGGTAACGAAAATGTTGCAACATTGATCGTGGTGATGGCTATACAACTCTGTAAATATACTAAAAGCCATTGAATTGTACACCTCAAACAGGTAAATAGTTTGGCATGTAAATTATATCTTGGGGTACCTGGTGGTGGCTCAGTTGTTTTAGCGTCAGGACTCTTGATCTCGGCTCAGGTCATGATTTCACATGAGTTGGACCTGGAGTTGAGATCTGCTCTGACAGCATGGAGCCTGCTTGGAATTCTCTCTCCCTCTCTCTCTGCCCCTACTCCACTCATTATCTCCGTCTCTCTCTTCTCTCTCTCTCTCTCTCTCTCCTCTCTCTCAAAATAAATAAACTTAAAAGAAGAATGAACTCTCGCCATTTTTGACAACATGAATGGAGCTAGAGAGTATAATGCTAAGTGAAATAAGTCAGTCATAGAGAGACAAATACTGTATGACTTGACTCGTATGTGGAATTTAGGGAACAAAACAAACGAGCAAAGGAAAAAGGAGAGAGAGAACCCAAGACACAGACCGTTAACTATAGAGCATAAACTGATGGTTACCAGAGAAGAGGTGGGGGGGGAGGGAGAAACAGGTGATGGGGATTAAGGAATGCCCTTGCCCTGATGAGCACCCGGTGATGCATGGAATTGTTGACTGGCTATACTGTACATCTGAAATTAATATTACACTGTATGCTAACTGACCTGGAATTTAAAATACTTAAAGCCTCTTTCAAATAAATAAATGTAAAAATCAAAAATAAATATCTATAGATCTATATATACTTAGTATGAGAATACAAGCCAGAAACCAGATAAAGTTACATTTGAGTTACAGGGATTTAAGGAACACACACATCTCTTGCCCCGTGACCTGCCCCCACTCTTCCCGTCTGGGTGACTGGCAGCGGGAGTGTCCAGTCGCCCAAGCCAGAAACCTGGCAGGACAATTTTCACCTGTGATTCCTCCCTGGGTTTTAACCAACCAGCAAGTTCTCTCCCTTCCAGCCCCCAAATATCTCTCCGATGATCCATCCACCACCCCCGCTGCTACTGTCATCCTCTAGACCCTCACCTGTTTCCCTGCACTGTCTCCTCACTTGCCTTCCTGCCATTGGTTCTCGAGACTCCAGCCAGAGTAACCGTTCCTCCAACATGAGTCTGATCACACTCCTGGTCTGCCTGTCAGCGGCTCCCACTGCCTTACGGAACAAAGCCCAAGCTCCTTGGCTCTAAATACACGTTCCTCTTGGCTTCAGGCCAGCCTGTACCTCCCAACCCCACACCCACTGTCTCCCCAGCCCATCCCAGTCTCTCTCTCTCTCAATCTCTCTGTNCCCCAGGTTCTCACTTGCCTGGTACCTTTGCACCTGAACTTCCTTTTTCTTCCTTCTTGTTGCCTGAACTTCCCTTTTCTTCCTTCTTTACCTGGCAAACTCCCCTGACTCATGTGAGTCCCAGATGAACAGCGTGTCCTCCAAGAATTGTCTCCTGACACCATCCAGCCACATCACGCGTTTCTTCCTCTGTGCTGCTAAAACCCCAGTTGCATGTCTTTATTATAATTCCAGATACTGTTTCTGTGTTTGTCTGCCGTGTAAGCCTATGGTCTCCTTGCAGGCAGAGTCCAGCCCCACAGAGAAAAGGCAAGCATGCATTCAATCATGTGTTGTAGGAATAAATCTGCACGAGCAGTATCACCCATTTAATTAGACTAGGGCTGGTAGTAAGATATGGGGAAACATCCATGTTGGGATAAAATGCATAAATGTCCACAAACTTTTTCCCTTCACCCAACCTGCCCAAGAGAACCCCTAGTTGACGGCCTAATTCTCCTTTCTCCTCTATCTCCCTGAAAGACCAATTTCTAGATTTTTTTTTTTTTTTTTTTTTTTTTGGTTCAGGGTCTGGAATGAGCAAAGGACAACGGTGGAGTAGGTGTCAATGGAGGAGTAGGACTTAAGGAAAGAAGCCTAATCACCCTGTGTAATAAAGCATGGAGAGAGAAAAGCGAGGAAGGTCAGGAAGTAGAAGTCACTAGGGCTAGTGAAAAAGGAAAGACTTCTTCGAGCAGCTTCAAACAGAGTGTAGGACAAGAGGAAACTGGTCAAGACTCTAAGCAGCACACAGGGCATGCTGCCACGGGCTTTATACCTGGAAGCCTGCTTAATGTTCTTTCAGAAAGATGAGAAAAGAGCTAAATTCCCTCTTCATCATGTTTTGGCCTATTTGGACTGTGCTTCTATCACTGGTTCTAGGACTGGACCATGTGGGTCACAGTTTCAATAAGGTTACATGAAGTTGTTTCAGTAAATGCAAAATGAAACTGGAAAACCAACTGAAAGCATGTCCTGCTATTAATGGGATGAAACTCGTTACCCATTTCCATGGACCATACTTGTCTTCACATTAACTGATACTGTTCTCCCTGGTGAGAATTCTGCATCCTGGAATAGCAGAAACGTGGTTGAACAGCAGAGGACACAATCACATGACTGCCCATGACAAGGCCACCCCAAGATTCAGGAGCCCTGGGTCTGACCCTTGCTTTACCACTTGTGGGCGTCTGATCCTTGGGAAAAAAGTCACTGCCCCCTCTTTAAGCCTCAGTCTCCTCATTTGAAGAATGAGGCAGGTTAGACCAGATGAGATGTGATTATAGGAGCCTGGGCCAATCCCTCTCTTAAAAGTCTCCAGATCCAAGCTCTCAAACCTCCTACCCTCAACTGAAGGCTTTGGGGAGATTTTTCAGGACAGCAGTGAGCTAAAGAAACTTTAGGGCAATAGCTCTAAAGCTTTGGAGCAAAGATTGTCAGCAAGCTCCCCGGAGAGGGAACTTTGAAGAAGCATATGTGCCCATAAACAGTGTTTAATTAAAGAGCAGCAAATGGTAGCATGGAAAAGTGGAAAGCAGGCTGTTCAGGAATATTTCTCCAAATGCAGAACATATCACTCTGCATGTCTCCTCAAGCCAAGCAACAGTCACAATGGCTTTGTTAGAGAAACAGGGAGCCTTTGTTCGGGGCCATCTAGCCGGTTGCTCTGGGCAGGCAGCTGCCCTTGCCCTATGTCAGGACACAGTGTCCTAAGCACAATCTCTGCCCTGCAGACGTGAATAAACCTTTCAGGCACCAGCACCTGGTGAGGCTGAGGACTGAGCTGGCCTTAGCAAGATGAGTTCCTCTTTAAGGCATGCTAAATCCATGTGTGTTCCAGAAGAAGTTTTCTGTGCTGTTTCTGACTCTCGTGTGTGGCAGATCATGAGCATATTGTGTAAGAATGGCTAGGACCCCAAGAAAGAAGGACTTCCAGATCACATGAAAATTGCATAATTTTCCCCACCAGCAGAGTAAAATTTAGACTTCAGAAAGATTTCTGCCCAAAGCTACAGAAACTAGCTAAGAAGTGCCAGAGCCAGGATTTGAACCCAGGATTCTCTGAGATCAAAGCCCATGCTTTTATTTATTTTTTTAATCTCGATATTTTTTAGTGTTTATTTATTAATTTATTTTTGAGGGAGAGTGTGAGTGGGGGAGGGGCAGAGAAAGAGGGAGACAGAGAATCCCAAGCAGGTTCCACACTGTGAGCACAGAGCCTAATGTGGTGTTGGAACCCACAAACCATGAGATCATGACCTAAGTCGAAATCAGGAGTCAGATGCTTAACCCACTGAGCCACCCAAGTGCCCCAAAGCCCATGCTTTTAACCACAATGCTTTAGTCCATCTTCAAACGGTTATCGTGGTTCACACCCCATTACAGCACTGGAAAGAGCACATGGGCTGATATGTGGAATATATGGCCCGAGGGTTATATACCCTGAGGATTCTTCCATTTACTCCCAGGCCAGGGGAGTGGACGGTACTCAGTGCTGGGAGTCTGGCATTCATGTTTGTGCCATGGAAGGCTGGCTGGGAATGGAGGCATGGGTTGAATAGAAGCTTTCAAGGAGCTGCGAAGAGAAATAAAAATGGGCTTTAAACAATTGGGTATCGAGTGATGTTTAAGATCGACCCTTGTTTACTCATAAGAATGAAGGACCAGGAGATTAAGGGAATTTGAAATCCACATCATGACCTGTAAAACTGCTCGATTTAATTACTTATCCCAACTGCCTCCTAAACCAGTTTTTCTTTCTTTTTCTTCTCATCATTTGATGGAAGTTGCAAAGAATACTCAGCATCTATCTCTGGAAGAGCTCTCACACACTGTTTTATAATTATCTGTCCATGTGACTCTTCCTCCTTCATTAGGCTGTGAGATCCCCAAGGCAAGGATCTTACTTTATTCATCTTTACATCCCAACGCCTAACACATCATAAGGCTCTTGATCAATATTGTGGGAAGAAAGCAGAAAGAAAGGAAGGAAAGAAGGGAGGGAGGGAGGGCAGGAGGAGGAGAGAAGGAAGGAATTGAGTTGAATAAGATAAAGAAAATAAGGACCTAGGACATACGCTTAAGGCTTTTCTTAAACAACCAGGTACGATACATAGTCTTGATCGGACCCTGGTTTGAACAAACTCTAAGAGATATTTAGAGGCAAATGGGGAAATCTGAATATGGATGGATATTAGGAAATCATGCTTAATTGTTAGGTATGTTAATAGTGTTGGGGTTACATAAGAAAATGATCTTGTTGTTTAAAGATGCACAGTGAAGAGGCGAAATGTCATGAGTTATATATCATTTACTTGTAAATAATTAATACTTCAGGAAACAAAAGGTGGCAAATCAACAATCGTTAATGTAATGAGTATATAGATGGTTATTATTCCATTCTCTCTGTTTTTCTGAACATTTGAAATTTTTATAATACAAAATTCCAACAAAGCACTTTTCCAATATAACCACAATGCAATTATCAAATTCAGGAAATTATCATGGCTAAAATGCTACTCTCTTATACACAACCCATACTCCAGTTTCGCCAATTGGCTAATACTGCCCTTTAAACCAATTTTTTGTTCCAGAATCCAATCCTGAATCACATTTTGCAATTCCTTGTCCTGCTTCTTTGCTCTCTTTCAGTCTGAAACTGTTTCTCAGCCGTGCTTTGTCTTTCACATTGGCATTCTGTGTCGTTGCACTTGTGCAATTGTGTCCATGACTTGATTCTCAACTCCTACAGGATTTCTGGCAGGAACACACCAGAAAATGTTGTGGCCTCCACAGCACGATGCATCGGGAGGTACCAGATGTCAGTCACTGAGTCAACAAACATGTACAGCGCATGTCCTAGGGGCTGAGTTCTGGAGTCCCCACATGGAATCCAACCATGGCCTCACTAGTGAGGAAGACAGGAAGTGACTTTGTCCCAATCCAGTGGGTGCTATCACAGTGAGCAAAGCACTCCAGGAGAGAGCACAGGAAGAATGGAGGAGGAGTTGCATTTGGAATGGTCTGGAAGGCAGGTGAGGAGTTCTCCAATAGAGATGGGGAAATGGGCCTTGCCAGATGGGTCTGGAAGCAGTCAGGAGTCAATGGGCCAAAAGTTTGGAGATTACAGGATTGTCAGGTTGGATATAGAGATAGATAGCAAAATAATAAAGATTTTTTTATATAAAAATGGCATCCCACCATGTACACTGTTTTATAATCTGTTCCCTTCACTTCACAACTTGCTCTACACATTTTTTCCATGTCAACAAATGTAGCTTAGTTTTAGTCGATTTAAAACAAAAATTTTTTAACATTGATTTATTTTTTGAGAGAGAGAGAGAGAGACAGAGTGCAAACAAGGGACAGGCAGAAAGAGAGAGAGACAGAATCTAAAGCAGGTTCCAGGCTCTAAGCTGTCAGCACAGAGCCCAGTGTGGGGCTTGAACTCACGAGCTGTGAAATCATGACTTGAGCTGAAATCAAGAGTTGGACGTTTAACCAACTGAGCTACCCAGGTGCCCCACTGAGTGGATTTTTACGTAAGCTATTTTTGGGACACCTGGGTGGCTCAGTTGGTTAAACATCTGACTTTTGACTTCGGCTCAGGTCATGATCTCATAATTCTTGAGATTAAGCCCCGCGTCAGGCTCTGGGCTGACAATGAAGAGCCTGCTTGGGATTCTCTTTCCCTCTCTCTGCCCCTCCCCCACTCATGCACGCACACTCTCTCTCAAAATAAATAAGAACTTTAAAAAAATAAAATAAATGAGCTATTTCCAATGTCACACTATGATGTATTTAACCCATCTCTGACTGATGGATATGTGGGATGTTAGAAATTGTTTTGTCACTATGATCTTCTATCATTCTCCCATTTCTCTGATTATTTCCTTAGGATAAATGCTGGAGAATCTTTTGGCTTCTGAGGTCAAGGCCAAACCTAAAGGATTCAAGCACTGAGCCAGAGAGGTGGCATTAAGCTGCTAGTTATCCCTCCAGCCCACGCAAAGCTCTCTAGAAGTCTGCCTCCCTTCCTGTCTGAGCTGACCACGGACCCAGTGTGAAGGCCAGTTTAAACTAACGACTCACACCAATCATTGCCAACACAGATCGTTTAAGACTCCAGGTAGGCACGTTGACATTTTCTAGACATAAAAGTTAGAACCTGGATAGACTAATATCCCGTCCCAAGATGCCAGAAAGGAAAAATATGAAGAACAAAACGGTTTAGACGCCACTCTGCCTGGAGTCAGGGAAGGAAATGGAAACTTCACATGGTTAACACAACTGGGGAGGAAGAACACAGACTTTGAAGGCAGGTAACTCAAATCTTGTAGTTTGGGGCAAATCACAAGCTCTCTGAGGCTTGGGTTCCCTTGGGTGTAAAATGGGAAGATAATGGCTGCATCATGGGGTTTTGTGAGGACTTAGCCAACAAACACGAAGCACTGCTTTAGTGCTGGGTGGTCAGAAGCCAAAGAGGAAAACTTACCACAGGTGGTTCAACCAAAGAGACTTTATTGCAGGGACCTCTTACACAGGTGCGGGCAGGGTTCAGGGGACAAGCAAGGGACTCAGAGATTGGCAGTGGTGGGAAGCCATTACCACCTCTAGAGTGGAAGGAGCAGCAGCGGGAAAAGTGTTACCAGAACCCAGTGATTGCTGGCACGGTGGAGACAAGGCCACTTGGCTGGAGTCACAGATGTAGCTGCTGCTGGTGACATGACCAAAGAAAGAGAAAACAGAGAAGAAATGCAACATTCCCTTCCTCCCGCCCTCCAGTCTCCTGTCATTGCCTCTCGTGGCCAAGCCCAACCAGACGCCAGTGACAAAGGACTCTGGGTGATGCAGCCCCACTCGGATGCACGTCTCTCTGTCAAACATCATGGCATCGGGGATGCTGACTGCCTTCAGCAGCACACACAACAGAAAGCAGTGGTCTTGCAAGGGTGTGGAATAGCCAGGTCACCGAAGAGGTCCAGCCTTGAGGAAGGCAAAAATTCAAGTGGAGTCAAGTGGATTCTGGCCAGGAAGCCAAGTAAATGAGCCATCAATTCAGAGACACTCAAATGCAAGGTGTTGGAATCCATCTAACCCATTCCCCTTGTTTTAGAGACGTAAAAAGAGCAACCCAACAGGAGTAATTTGCCTAAGATCCTTTTCTAGCTAGTTACACATCCAGACCAGAACTGGAATATTATGACTCCAGAACCAGATTTTTTTAAACTAGACACATTATTACTGCAGCCATGCATCAAAGCTGTCTTTGGTAGCACCATCAATGTACTTATTCCTCAAGTATAGGAGTAAGTGAGCCATAAAAGGTTAATTACCCCTTGTAAACTGTGCCCGACAGACGCTATGAGAAACCAAAGTAACCTCATCTTTGATGGGCTCAAGCTAGTAGGAAGTATAAACAGTCTTCAGAGCTCAAGGAATAACGAAGGGCAAATCTTCCTCCAAATTCAAATTCTTAGGAATTTGATAAATGCGTCCACAATGCCAGCACCATTCATTCAGTTTTCTCTTGTTGAGGGTTAACTTTGTGTCACGTGCTTTCATTGCTGAGGAAACAAAACTGATTACGAGCTGGCCCTGCCCCAAATGGGCCCCCCCGTCTGTGCCTTCAGTTGATCATAGGTCATTCCAGGGCCTGGATCAGTTCATCCTTGACCCAGCATAGGCCGGCACATAGGAGGTGTCCAATTCACTCTTGTCAAATGGAATGAGCTCAGTCTAATGGGAAGGCAGACGAGTCAACAGCAACAGCTACAGTTAGACATACCCACAGACGGAACTGGGAAAACTGAGCAGGGACATTGATTCCAAACAGGGGCATGGCTGGCTTCCTAGGGGAGGGGCCACCTGATTTCTTTTTTAATATTTATTTATTTTGGGGAGAGTGCAAGCAGGGGAGGGACAGAGAGAGGGGGACAGAGGAGCTGAAGCAGGCTCTGCACTGACAGGCTGAAAGCAGAGAGCCAGAGGTGGGGCTTGAACTCATGAACTGTGAGATCATGACCTGAGCCGAAGTCAGATACTCAAGTGACTGAGCCCCTCAGATGTCCCTGAGTTCTGAGGCCCATGAGAGTAATCCACAAACATGGCGTCTGGGTCACTCAGACAGTTAAGTGCCCAACTTTGGCTCAGGTCATGATCTTGCGATCTGTGAGTTCGAGCCCCGTGTCAGGCTCTGTGCTGACAGCTAGCTCAGAGCCTGGAGCCTGCTTCAGACTCTGTGCCTCCCTCTCTCTCTGTCCCTCCCATGCTCTCTCTCTCTCAAAAACAAACATTAAAAAATTATTTAAAAAAAAAAAGAGTAATCCACAAACAGAAGGAGATTAAAGGAGATGGGCTTTAGCACAATCAATCTGATACAGGCTTAGCTTTTTCTCTCTTCTCGTTTTCAATTTGACTTAATTTCCATCTGCCTGTCCTTACAGAGCAGACAGGGTTTTTGGTGTCTGATGAGAAAACAACCTTCCATTGTCCCATAGAAACATCCATGTGAGCTTGTTCTGGTCTCCTTACGAAAGTCAGCTGTCCGGAAGGCAGGTGGAAAATCACAGGAGTCACTCCTGCCTGACCTGACAGGCCTGGAGAGAGAGGGCGTCAGAGTGTGGCCAGGAGCAGGCCGAGAGGCAGGAAGAGGGCGGAGAAGCTCCCAGAAGCTTCCAGTCCTGGCTTTGCCCTGCTCACTGTGGGGCACAGGACCGGGGCCAGAGTCCACAAGGTCTCCAGGGGCCGCCTCTCCTCTCAGCTCAGGTTGACATTGGACAAAGGCACAGAGAGCATTCACCCCGGAGCCTTACGCGCCTCAGATTTCAGAACAGGTGACACTCTGGTGCTGGGAGCTTACAAACCAGCCTGAGGCTGGGCCCAGCGCCGCCGTGTCTCTCCTGGGGCAGCGTGGCCAGTGAGCCCAAACCCCGTCGCAGGACACGATCGGCCCCACTCACCCTCTGGCCCACTGCCCCCCCGCAGCCTGCCCTTCGCCTACACTTGCCTCCAGCTCCCGGATGCCCCATCCCTCTTGCCTCCAGACCCGCGCGGACTCCGTCCCCTCCACCTGACACTCGGGCCCTGGCCCTGCTCCTTTACCTCCTTAAACCCTGCTCCTCTTTCAGGTCAGCAGAAAGCCCTGCTTCTAAAAGTTTCCCATGATCCCACCCCCAGGTCCCCGGGAGCTGTAACTGCAAGACTGTGTGCCCATGTGTCCCTCTAGGGCAGAGACCAAGTCCTGTCACCCCTTGTCCCCAGCACCCAGCACACTGCCAGGCCTGTGGATGTGCCGGGCCAGCTGAATGCATGAGCATCCATTCTCTCGTGGGGGCTACGGAGGGACTGACTCTGGGCGGCGGGATGAGAAGGCCAAAGTCGTTCCCCAGCTGAAGGGTCCTTTGCAGGGGGGCGGTGGGGGAGAAGGGGGAGGATGCTGAGAGTGCTCCCTTTGCACGAGAAACCACTCCCTTCTATCTGTAAAGGGCTTTCCCCTGCACCACCCTCAGGGGTAGGTATTATCTATCCACTTCCAGATGGGGAACCCGAAGCCCAGAGAGGTTAGGTGAGGTGCCTGCGATGCACACTGGGAGGTGCCAGAGGGCAGGCTGGCTCCGGGGTCTCTGCCTCGGGGTCACCAGCATCTTTGCTGGGCCTCTGGCCTTGCCCTGGAGCCTGCCCACCTGAGTTCCCGGCCAGGAGTCACGTCCTGTGAGGTGTTAACCACTCTGCGAGGGACCCACAGGGCCTGCCTGCTCCTCCTCCTTAGTGGGGTACAGAAGGCTCGCTCCCCCCCAGCCAGCCCTCACACACGTGTCTGAACCCCACCCCACGGCCTTTAGGTCCACGTCCCTCGGGAAAACGGGGGTAGGTGGCCACAGAAAACTCATGGCACGTGGTGGGAGGGTTGAAGGCGCAAATGTAAGACAGTGGAGCCCAGGAGCCAGGCATCCCCACACNCCACACAGATGCCTTTTGTTTGTAAAACCTAACTGGGACCCAGCGGGCAAGAGAGCCTGGAAAATGCAGTTTTCTCAGGCTCGGATAGTACAGGGAAAAGATAAAAGGGCAGGTGTCGAGCTGAACAGCAACAGATAATATCTGTACACCGTCAGGGCCGCTAGAGTGAGGCGATGTCTCCAGAAGGCCCTTGTGAAGGGGACGCGTGCTGTGCCTTCGGAGGGTGCGGCCCCTGCGGGCAGTGTCCTTACTGTGCAGGGGTCCCGCTTTCGACCCCAAAATAGAAGTGAACACCTCACTCAGCCAGCCCCCCTTGCGGCTGGGAGTGCGGCATCGGCTCCACAAATCAGATTTGCCAACAGGAGCTACTGGGATAGAAGCGGGTGAAGTGAAGGAAGAAGCCCTGGCAGCCTCTGTGTGCCGCGAGGCCGAGGCCGGGCCTGCCCGGAGAAGATGCGTGAACCCCTGCTGACAGACCCTGGCCCTGCAGTGGCTACTGTTCCCTCTAAGCTCGCTGGGGGCAGTCTCTCACCAGATCCATCGCAGCAGTGTCCTGCGTGTCACCCACCAGGGACTCAGCCGCAGGCCGGGTCCCCCAGCCTTCCCAAGATCCTCGAAGTTACCCAATCATCTTTGTACACAAACATTAAAACTAAAGTATAAGGTCCTCACAAAACGTATACAAATCAGGAGCGTACGGCTCAAGACATTTTTATGAAGTGACCCATCCCCCATAGCAATAAGTAGGGTATTACCAGTACCGGCAGGTGCACCCCCAAGGGCCCTCTCAGAAACTGCCCCTGCTCTAATGTAATCGTTTACCCAACTTCTAACAGCATAGATTCTTTGTGCCTATTTGTGAACTTTATATAAATGGGATCATAAAGCAGATATTATTTTGCAGCTGGCTTCTTCCGTGCAACGTCACTTCTGAGGCTCCCCCATGTTGCTCGCTACGGCCGTGCTGGGTCTGTGCTCCTGGCTGTAGAGTATTCCACAGTCCACCCATTCTGCTGCTGATGGACCTTGGGTTGCTTCTAGTTTAAGATTATAAAAAAAAAAAAATGCTGCTATTGGGGTGCCTGGGTGGCTCAGTCGCTTAAGCATCCGACTTTGGTTCAGGTCATGATCTCATAGTTCATGGTTCAAGCCCCGCATCAGGGTCTGTGCTGACAGCTCGGAGCCTGGAGGCTGCTTCAGATTCTGTGTCTCCCTCTCTCTCTCTGACCTTCCCTGCCCGAGCACTGTCTCTCCCTCTCAAAAATAAACATTAAAAGAAATGCTACCAGCATTCTCACATGTGTGCAGGTCAGTGCGAGGCAGTCACAAGAGGGGAACAGAACTGAAGCCAGCTCAGATTTTCATAAAGAAAACAAGTTATTTAAAAAAATAAAAACACTTTCCCCAGATGGTTTTCAGCCAAGTAGAATCGTTTCTAAAAGAGCCATTTAGGGTGATTCCTGGGCCCACAGCACCCCCTGTAATCAGCACCACGTTGGGGGCATGTGGGTGGCTCAGTCTGCTAAGTGTCGAACTTTTGGATTCGGCTCAGGTCATGATCTCATGGTTCATGAGTTCAAGCTCCCTGTCCGGCTCTGTGCTGACAGCGTGCAGCCTGCTTGGGACTCTCTCTCTCTCTCTCTCTCTCTCTCTCTGCCCCTTCCCCACTCAAGCTCTGTGCACATGCTCTCTCAAAATAAATAAATAAATCATTAAAAAAACAAAAAACAAAAAACAGAGAGAGGGAGACAGAGGATCCAAAGCAAGGCTCTATGCTGACAGCAGAGAGCCTGATGTGGGGCTTGAACTCACAGACGGTGAGATCATGACCTGACCTGAAGTTGGACGCTTAAATGACTGAGCCACCCAGGTGCTTCGATAAAAGACTCTTAAATACAGAGAATAAACGGAGGGTTGCTGGCAGGGCGTTGGGTAGGGGGAGGGGCTAGATGGGTGATGGGCATAAGGAGCGGACTTGGGATGAGCACTGGGTGTTATATGTAAGTGATGAATCACTAAATTCTATTCCTGAAATCAGTATTACACTATATGTTAACCAACTTAGATTTAAATTTTAAAAATAAATAAAAACTTTAAGATTAAAAAAAAAACCCACACCCACCAGCTTGGTGGCAGCCTGGTGCTAAGTGACACTACCACTGCTTCCCTGAGCTGTGACACGGCAGGGTGGCCGGGTCGCCCCCTCTGAGCCTCAGTCTCCTCATCTGTAACAATAACTGCTGTGAGGGTCACAGTGATGACTGACGGGCAAGGAGGAGGCGGCCGATGGAATACCCCTGGGGCTGTCTTTGTAGCAGACGCTTCCGCAGCACTGGCTCATGGACGTGTCCCCATCACCTTATGGGGGGGGTCTCACCCTTCTCTTCACGAAGTTGAGGAAACCTGAGGTTTATGTGAGGTCGCCGGCCTGGTGAAGGGTAGCGGCAGCTGCGCCCAGGTCTGCCAGGCCCCCCGGTGCTCGCTGGCCCCAGGCCACACGGAAGGTAGGGACTGGGATTCTGCCCCTCGCTGGTGAGGGGGGGTCCTTCGCCTCCTCTGAGCCCCGCGTGCACTCATCTGCAGCGCGGACGGTAAGACCACCACAGGGCCGTTGTGAGGACAAAACAGGGTCGTGGCTGGGAAGCGGCGGACTCCAGCGCTTGTGAGGAGGGCGGCCGGATGCGCACCTCTGCCCGGGGGAGCCTCCGCCGCGGCCTCCGGGTGGGAGCGGGAGCCGGATCAGCTCCTCCGGGCCGGGGCGCTCGGGGGGCGGCCTGAATTGTGACTCCGAAGCCCCAGAGGGACGCCAGCCCCCCGCTGCCTTCATCACGCTGGACGTTGCAGTTCCTGCCCGGGGAACGCGGGTCCCGTCAGAACCCGCCCCGCAAAGCGGACGGCCTCCCGCGCTGAGACCAGACCCGTAACTCCTCCAGTCGTCTTTGTTCCTCAGACCCCGAAGCCAGGCCCGCACCCCCCAACACACACACACACACACACACACACACACACACACACCCCACACACAGCCCTGCACAGCGAGCCCCCTCCCAGCCCCCCACCGCTATCAAGAAAGCCATTGTCAAATGCACACACTCAAAATGCTAAAAGACTGCGTTTTTATTTTTCAAGGGCCCATTGCTAATCACAAGAGGCCACTTAGTCTGAGTGGGGCCCAGTAATGTTGATTAATGATTATGCGTTTCTCCAGAGAGCGGGAACGCTCCACTCCTCTGCGTCCTGCCCCAGGGCCCGCCCGGGGTGCACATTAATCAGGGCGACCGCGGGTGAACGAGACCTGTGACCAGTGACCTTTGGGCAAGAGCGCTGCAAGGGGTCATAATCTCAGGCTTGTGGGTTCGAGCCCCGCGTCGGGCTCCGTGCTGACAGCTCAGAGCCTGGAGTCTGCTTCCGATTCTGTGTCACCTTCTCTCTCTGCTCCTCCCCTGCTCATGCTCGCTCTCGCTCTCAAAAAAAAACATAAAAAATAAAAAATAAATAAATAAATAAATAAATAAGAAGTGGGGAAAGGCAGACACCCAAGGGCTGGCTTTGGAAAACTATTCGGTTCTACTCCTGCTGGATGTGCACGGACTCTGAGAGTTGGCCACCGTCCCTTTCAGGAATTAGGTGCCTTACCCAACGGATACGTGTATCAGTATGTTCCCCAGAGTATGTGCACCGGAATATTCACAGCAACATGCTCGTTATATCCTGAGATACTGCGATGTCCGTCAACAAGAGAGTGGTCAAGTAAATCATGGCGTTTTTAGACTGTGGAATAAGCTTCAACAGCAAGAACAAAAACACTACAATTATACACAATGCGAACGACTCTCACAAGCACAACGCTAAATAAAAGCAGGCAGACACAAAACAAAATGTACGGTACGGTTCCATTTAAAACAGGCAAAAACGAATTTACTATGTCGTTACCAGTCAAGACCTTGGCTCACCTAGGGGGCCTGGTGACTCGCAGGGGAGTGGGAGGCTTCAAGAAGGCTTCTGGGGGCTTAAGATGTCATATTCTGATCAGGATGTGAGTTACCCAGGTGTGTTCAGTTTGTAAAAAGTCATCAAGATGTACACTCAGGACGTGCGAACTTTTCTAAATATACAGTATACAATAATTTTTTTAATGTTTATTTATTCCTGAGAGAGAGAGAGAGACAGAGTGTGAGCAGGTGAGGGGCAGAGTGAGAGGGAGACACAGAATCCAAAGCAGGCTCCAGGCTCTGAGCTGTCAGCAGAGCCCGACGTGGGGGGCTCAAAACCTGCAAACCACAAGATCATAACCTGAGCTGAAGTCGTATGCTTAACTGACTGAGCCACCCAGGTGCCCCAATATTTATTTTAAAAAAAACAAAACAAAACAGCAGCATTGTCCTGGACCTGTTCTTTAGACTTCTTAGTAGAGGTCTGAATTGCCGTAAAATTGCTTTGCTCGGCTGGGCCGTGTCTCTGAATGCGGTACTGTGCTGAGACAATGCTCGGTATTCTTTCAGCTTCATTTGCTGTTTCACAGGAGCCGTCAGGAAGACTTGTGTTTCCAAGCTTCCCTCGTGATTCACTGGGACCCCGTGAGTGAGGGCTGGCCAGCAGCTGGGGGGCAGGCCACTTTCGGCCCGGCCTCTAAAATATGCTGCACAATCAATCCTCCACTTGCTCTCTCTTGAGGTGTTCACCTCCTCCAGAGAACCCAGTGCAGGACTCTGGGGTCCTGGGAGATCGCGGAGCCGCAGAAGCCCATACCACGGCACACACACAAGTGTAAAATCCCTGCACTAATTGAAAGGACACCGAGTCACTGAGTAACTGCATGGAGCAGAACCCCCTCCTCGTTCGCCACTCCCCTTCCCAGCTCCAGCCATCCCCCCTGCCTGCCTGCATTGGCCTCTGACTTGGACGAGAAATGGAGCTCTGTTGTTACAGGCAATGGAGAGTTGGAGATGCTCGTTACAGCTATTAGTCTGACCTGACTGTCTGACTCACACATAATACGTGTTTCAAAAGAAACCACTTGGGTCTGGGTCTCCAAGTGGAACCTTCCCCATCTTGTACATGGGAATGGAGGCGAGCATTCTCAGGGAGAAATCCTCGTTCCTTACTCCCTGCAGGTCCATAAGGAGAGAATCTCCCAGGAGGAAAAGTAAACCAGAAACTCTAATTTTTTTTTTCTCAAAGGGAAGACTTGTGTGACTGGGGAGTCAAGTAAGGGACTGAGCTTAGTCCTTATGAAGTCAATCAGGCCCCTGGATGCCACCTTCTGGGATCTTCCCCACAGTAAGCTCGCAGCAGCAGACATTCCTTGTTTTGCTATGCTGGTGACCAGGGCAGCCTTTCAAACTCCTGGGGTCCTTTTTAGGACATCTTTGTAACTACACACCCCTATGACATATCTTCCAATCCATCTTTTCTCAAGAACGAGAAACTACCATTTCTTATCTCTATCTAATAACTGTGATTATCTCTCACTTGGCTCCAAACTGAGAAGGAAAAGAGGAGAGTGATTTACTGGTCCTCTGAAATCCAACAAAGACTGGGAAAGTAGCTGTCCTCTGTAGCAACGGCCCAAAACTGAGGCCAACTTCAAAATATCATTTTTAAAATTTTTATTTATTAAGTTTGTTTATTTTGAGAGAGAGAGTGGGGGGGAGGGGCAGAGACAGGGAGAGAGCAAGCAGGTTCCACACTGTCAGTGCAGAGCCTGACTCGGGGCTCGATCTCATGAATCATGAGATCACGACCTGAGCCTAAATCAAGAGTGGGACACTTACCTGACTGAGCCATCCAGGTGCCCCTTGAAAAACCATTTTGAACAATAGAAGTCAGGGAAATTTCAAAGGATTTGTCAAAAAAAAAAAAAAAGAAGAAGAAGCAAAAGGGACTGAAATGAGGGGTAAGTTGGGAAAACACTAGCTGTGACCCCTCTCTTGCTAAACAATTTAGATCAGCCTCACTTCTGTCTTTTACATATTAGGATTTGAGATTTCATTCGAGCAAACAGTTCCATGCCTAAAGACCATTTGAAAATCTGATTTAGATCATCTTTTAGGTACCCCCCCGCTCCAGCCTGAAGGATCTCTGACTTACATAAGGAATCCCAAATGCTGCTTTTGTAATGTTTGCCAATGACAGTGGTCTGTGACAGACGTGGACAGATACGGGCTGGGATGCAGAGAGAAATCTGATGCTCAGCTTCGAAATTAAAGCTCTTGTGGAAGCAAAGAAGAGATGCATCCAGGTGATCTGAGCTAGTGGGACAGTGGCGCTCAACCTTTCTTTTGTCTTGGGCAGAGTTTGATGGTCTTGCTGAAAGGGTTGAACCCTGATTACGAATACCCCTCATGGGTCAGAGAGAGCGTGGAGAGTGTTCCAGCTGCAAGAAGTAGAAAGGGCACATTGCATTTAAGGACCTGGGAGCCGGGGTGGCTCAGTTGGTTAAGTGTCTGACTTCCGCTCAGGTCATGATCTCACAGCTCATGAGTTCGAGCCCCGCATCGCGCTCTGTGCTGACAGCCTGGAGCCTGCTTCAGATTCTGTGTCTCCCTCTCTCTCTGCCCCTCCTCTGTTCACACTCTCTCTCTCTCAAAAATAAAATAAATGATAAAAAAAATTTTAAGGACCTGAGAGAAGGTGGTTGGGAAGCTATTACAGCACTTGAGGGGTGTATTAGTTTCCTACAGCTGCTGTAACAAATCACCACAAACTTGGTGGCATAAAACAATAGAATTTTATTTTCTCACAGTTCTGGAGGCAGAAGCCCACAGCCAAGGTGTCAACTGGACCACACTTCCTCCAATGGCTCCGTGGGAGATTTCATCCCTTGCTTCCTCCAGCTTGGGGTGGCATCAGGTATCCTTTGGCCTCCCTGGTGTGGCGTCCCAACTCTCCAGGCTCTTCCTCTATCTCCACATCACCTTCTCTTCTGTGTCTGTATCTTCCCCTCTTCTGCCAAATATCCCCTGTGTGCCCTTTATAGGACACTTGTCCCTGGATTCAGAGCCCACCCGGGTAATCCAGGACAATCTCCTCATCTCAAGATCCTTGATCACATCTGCAAAGACCCTTTCTCCAAATAAGGTTACATTCATAGGTACTGGGAACTAGTACACGGATGTATCTTGGGGAGGGTACCATTCAACCCTCTGTAGGGGGCACATCACAATTTTGAGGAATATGTAGTAAACATTTGAAATAATGTTTAAAATAATTGGAAATAATGAGCATAATGAAATCACTTTTTTTTTGAGAGATAGAGACAGCATAAGCAGGGGAGCGTCAGAGAGAGAGGGAGACACAGAATCTGAAGCAGGGTCCAGGCTCTGTGTTAGCTGTCAGCACAGAGCCTGATGCAGGGCTTGAACCCACGAACTGTGAGACCATGACCTGAGCTGAAGTTGGACGCTTAACCCACTGAGCCACCCAGGCACCCCTGAAATCACTTTTTAATTTTGGGGGGTTTATTTACTTAAGTCATCTCTACATCCCAGCATGGGGCTCAAACTCACAACACCGAGATCAAGAGTCATATGCTCTTCCTGGGCCAGCCAGGTGCCCCCAAATCTCAGCCGCAGAATTCCCCTGCTTCCCTGACCCAGAGCCTCGCTTTGTGTTCGGTGAATAACTTAAATAAGCCTCTCGAAGGTGGGTAGGCCTGATTAACTGAAAAGCTTTTATTTTGCGGAGTATGGAGTTTTGGAGCCAGAGCTAAATTGACCAAGACAGAGGGGACTGGAAGAGCTACGTGGAGAAAGATGGAGAGAAGGCAAGAAGCCAGTTGACCGCACTAGGGACTTTAGGTTATGAAATAGATCCATTCCTTCAACAAATACTTATCTCAACAAGGCTGTGCATGCCAACCTTTGTGCTAGGTGCTGGGGATGTGACAGTGTGCACACAGTCTCTCCTCTCAAGGAGTGTGGGCAGTCACTTATCCCTGTGATGTTCAATGCCAATCCTTCCACCTTCTTTTCCCCAAATCTTCAGCAAAATCCTCACTGCTTGCTAAATGCTCTGGAGACACACTTGCGGGGGGAGTTGAGAGAATATAGAGTCTCGTTCCTGGGTTGGAATGAGGCAAAGCCAGAGGCCCCTCCTAAAGGGCATACATGGTATATATGCGCTCGTGGGCCAACTGGGGCTTTTGAGGCACATCCAGCATCTACTTTCCCCTTCTTGTGAAGCAAGAGCACTTTGATTTGCTTTTAAGTAACTACTTCTCCCCCATTGCAGAGTCTGAATGGGACTGTGAGTCAAATGTTTTTCCCTCAATTCTTTGTCACAAGAGACTCACAGGGCTAAGCTAGGCCAGTAAGACTTGGGAGTCGAACCCTAAAAGGAGAAACACGAGCATAGAATCAAAAGTGGAGCTGGCGTAGCCCAGCAGCTGCGGTTAAGTTTAGTTCCTGCTTCTTGAATCCCCGGTACCCCTTCTATGTCCAGCGTCTCCGTGGCTCCTTGGAATCTGTGAGGTACTATGTATGCTTCCAGTAAGTTCTCTTTTGCTGAAGTTAACCAGAGTCCTTTTTGGGTCCCCGTAATCAAAGAAGCCAAACTGATGGAAGTGATCAGGCCAAGTCCCAACCCCTCCCCTCCAGTAAGCCATCTGGGCACCTGCAGGCGTTGAGGGCATGCTGTGGTGACCAATGCATCGCGCATCCTCAGAGCCGGGTTTGCGACCTCGGTTTCAGGACAGTTTCGACCAAAATCTAAAGTCTCCTTTAAGCTGTGATCGCCCTTAATTAACAAGGACACTCAGTGTATCAGTGCCAGCGCTCAGGAAAAGGCCAACACGATGACAGAGAAGAGAGAGGGATCAAATTCATCTAGGTTGGATGAAGGCTTCCAATGACAGCTTGAGCTTAATAAACATTTCCTGAGCCATCCTGAAGCCTTGCACTTGAATCCAGTTCTGCACTCCCTGCTGGTCCTTCTGGCCCTGGTGACCTGGCAGGGGCCTCTCCTCCTTTCTAAGTGCCCGTGCACTTGTACCGGCCACAGGGGGATTCCTCAGGGGAAGAAAGCTGAATTCATACCTTCAATTAATCTTCCAGTGTTCTCGCCCACCTTCAGTCTATACGGAGTCTCCTTTTGCCCCGATCACTAGGATCCCACCCATTAGCAGATAATTAGCCATTATAGATAGAAGCCGCTTCGCTGCTTTTTAAAAGTATCTCAGTTTTGAATCCAGTCTTCCCAGGATCGCCAACCTCTTCTCCTATCCTCTTTCAGGGAACTAGGATTCCGCTGTATGAACAAGGAGTCCTTTAAGACTCCCAGGAGACCGGGCCATCAGCTCTCTCCCTGAACAGGCCAAACTCCTACCCAATTCATTACCCATCCCAGTAGAGAGAGCACCCCCTGAAGACAGACAGCTGGTCCTAAGGGCATCTGCCCAAGCACTACTCAATAGACACCTAGTTTTCATAATATATATGCAGACTTTACATTTACATATATATTTGTAATTATATATCTATATATCTATAAATATAATTATATTTATATAATATCTATATCATGAAATATCTATAAATGTAATTATATATCTATAAGTATCTTGTTTTTGATGCCTTGTAGCTGCTTGGTCTTAAATGCCTTAACCACCCTGAGTGTTAAGTTTCCTTACCTGAGAAGTGGGAATAATGCTACCTATTTCACAAAGTGGTTCCCAGACCCAGCTGAATAGCAGAATCATTGGGAACTTTAAAAACATGCAGAATGGAAGCGATGCAAGAAATCTGCATCCTTAAAAATCCCAAATGAGTCTCCACTACAGCCAGACTGGAAACCATAGGTTGGAGGCTTACATTAAATGATCCGGAAAGTACCAGTCACATTCAGTACCCAGTTGTGCTGCTGAAAATAGGGTTCTACCCTACTGGAGCGGGGGGGTAGGGGCGCGGAACATGGAAAATCATTCTGGGTTGTTGCCATACATGTAAGGAATTATATGACATGATACTCTCCCTTAAACCCCAACTATGATCACCGGAGCCCGAGTGGAAAGCAAACAAGTAGACAGCCAGGAAGGCACATGCTTTCTCAGCCCAGCCTTTGGAGGTACTAACAGTGTAAAGTCCACACAGAGAGGATTACATGTTTCCCAAGGTTAAGCTTTCTTATGAAGTTAATGCTGAAAATGTTTAAAGGGGAAGGACCTCAGAAAAAGAGTTGTAATGAATGAAGGGTTGGCAACTAACGTCACCTGTTCGGTCAGTGTTCCTCAAAGCAGCTCAGAACATGGGGATACTGGCGATATGCTGTCCCCGCCCAGAGATAAGCAGGATCAAGGGCACCTGGGTGGCTCAGTCGATTAAGCATCTGACTTTGGCTCAGGTTCATGATCTGATGGTCTGTGAGTTCGAGCCACATGTCAGGCCCTGTGCTGACAGCTCAGAGCCTGGAGCCTGTTTCAGATCCCGTGTCTCCCTCTCTCTGCCCCACCCCTGCTTGCTATGTCTCTCAAAAATGAATAAACGTTTAAAAAATTTTTTTTGTTTAGGGGTACCTGGGTGGCTCAGTAAGTTAAGCATCCGACTTTGGCTCAGGTCATGATCTCACAGTTCGTGGGTTCGAGCCCCGCGTCGGGCTCTGTGCTGACAGCTAGCTCAGAGCCTGGAGACTGCTTTGGATTCTGTGTCTCCCTCTCTCTCTGACCCTCCCCTGCTCACACTATCTCTCTCTCTCTCAGAAACAAATAAAACATTTACAAAAATTTAAAAAGGGGACGCCTGGGTGGCTCAGTCAGTTAAGCATCTGACTTTGGCTCAGGTCATGATCTCACAGTTCATGGGTTCAAGCCTCGAGTGGGGCTCTGTGCTGACAGCTAGCTCAGAGCCTGGAGCCTGCTTTGGATTGTGTCTCCCTCTCTCTCTGCCCCACCCCTGCTTGCTCTGTCTCTCAAAAATGAATAAACATTAATTTTTTGTTTGTTTGTTTAGGGGTACCTGGGTGGCTCAGTCAGTTAAGCATCGGACTTCGGCTCAGGTCGTGATCTCACAGTTTGTGGGTTTGAGCCCCACGTCGGGCTCTGTGCTGACAGCTAGCTCAGAGCCTGGAGCCTGCTTTGGATTCTGTGTCTCCTTCTCTCTCTCAGAAACAAATAAAACATTAAAAAAAATTTTTAAAGGGGACGCCTGGGTGGCTCAGTCGGTTAAGCGTCTGACTTCGGCTCAGGTCATGATCTCACGGTTCGTGCGTTCGAGCCCCGTGTCAGGCTATGTGCTGACAGCTAGCTTAGAGCCTGGAGCCTGTTTCAGATTATTTGTCTCCCCCTCTCTCTCACCCTCCCCTGCTTACGCTGCCACTCTGTCTCTCAGAGATAAATAAAACATTAAAAATTAAAAAAAAATTTAAAGAATATTTAAAAAAATAAAAATAAAAATTTTGTTTAAAGCTGGATCATTCCTTTCTAAGTAAGCTTTCTGGTATTTCTCCAATGCCAGAAGAGGGATGCAGCTCACCTCCTTCCTGTCACCCCACCTTGTGATGAATGAAGAGGGCCTAAAAGGCCTGGGATACAAACCTGGGTGGTTCACACTCAAGAAAAAAAGGCTCAATAATGTCATGGCCTCTGCCTTCCAGGCCCGAGGTTCTCACCTGGTGAATCCTGGAGGGTTCCAGGAGTCAGGCCTCCAGCCTACAGAAGTGCCGTAAGGCACACACCGCTCACTACTGGGGAGGGCTCCCAAGCCCATGTTCGGAAGCACACTGCTTCATTCAAACCGACACCCAGAAATTGTGCTTCCGGGAATGAATCCTACAGCCAGTCCCCAACGTGGGCAGAAGTGGGTCCTAAGATACGCTGCAGCGCTGTTCTCGAAACAAAGGCCCGAGAGATGCCTGGTCACACAAACGATGTGGTGTCTGGAAGAGGCAGCAAGGTAGGCACATGGAAACTTCAGACAGACGACCGTCAAGGTGTACATTTTAATTTACAATTTTTACCGATAAAAAGAATTAGTTACAAAAGGGGAAGTTCTCTATACAAAATAAGGATTTTTTTTTCCCACTCATAAAGAGAATGCACAGTCACATCCTGCCTGGCCAAATCAAATCTCAAACAGTTTGGCCGAAATTATTCCAAAAAGATAGGTAATCCAGACAAGATTCATAAAATTACCAGCTTCTTAAATGTGTTGAAGAAGAATCTAATGAAGATTTTGCCTTGAATGAAGGTATTCTAAAGCATACTTGTAACCTTTACCAAAAGCCCTGCTCTCCAGCAGCTGAACTGCTAAGGGAGCGTATATAAGAGCTTCGAGCTCACTCCTCATGAGAATCTTCTTGCACTTACAATGAGTGTCCACTCCTGTACGAGCACATGCGATGTAACAGGAATAACGGCTTCTAAAAGTTTACAAGTAAATTTTATTGTGGCCACAGGTCAACAGCACAAACACATGACAGATCAGGTTCTGAGTCTCTCCGCCTCCTATTTTATCATATAAATTAAATATGCAGAGGTACACACACAAACGAGCTTTCAATAAAAACGAGCCACTTTCAAGTCCCCACTTCCTAGTGTCACTGTTGAAGGGTGGGGCAAAGCACAGTCACACTGTGAGAGCACAGTACTTCCTGAGAAGAAACCAATCAAAATGCTCAAAGCCTTTCTATAGCTGACCCCAAGCACGGCAAGCCACTCAACACCGCTCCTAGGCCTAGCGGTCTGCTTTGAGAATAAAAACAGAAAATAAGAAACTGCAAAACACCACAGGCTTCAAAAAACTTTATTGGGGGATAAGCCTAGCTCTGATGGAAAAAGCCCACGTATGAAAAGAAAAAAAAAAAAGTCGTGGGAATTTAAGCTGGTCTGATGTACATTCATGACTTGTACATTCATGGCTCAAAATAAAGACCCTCAAACACAAGTGATTCTAAAGCCATTACAACCCAAAATTATGTGATTCACTTAAATGTGCTTATATTACCTCTTACAATATGACCTATGTACACCGGAACTGCGCCTTCCTCACCATTAACTGAAGCATGTGGCCATTCAAGGGGCGGAGGGGAAGGCAAAAAAAAAAAGAAAAAAAAAAGAAAAAAAGAAAGACAATTTAAATAGGGTATAAGGTTCTCACTCCACACTGTTCAATAAACTATATCCAGAATGAGAATGAAATGGAATCAATGCCCAGGTGCCTCTCAAAGAGAGCGACTCCCCGTGGCACATGTGGTTTGGAACTGCCTAGCACAACATACCCCACGACTCCAGGGACACACAAAGCCAGCGTGCCCTGCATGAGATGCGAAGGGACTACTCTTTGCACAGTCTGTACCCAGGCCCCGTGCAAGACGCAGCTCCGCTATCGTTGCCATCACCTCGCTTAAGGAAGAAGATGCCTAGCAACAACCTCATGCCTCATTAACACCAATCTGTGTCCCTCTCGGCCTCAGTGGTGCTTTGTTTTTTTTAATAAAAAACATCTGTAGCAGTGGCAAACGGTTGCAACTGACATCAGGTCCCAGCAATTCCAAAAGCGGAGTAAAGCTCTCTGACCGCTGGGCCAGTCTTCTCCCCTATTGTTATAGTTCCGCCACCAAACGGAGGGAAATGGTGGACAAGTTCTTTGTGACCAAGCCTTGGCAGAAGTCAATAAATAAGAGAGCTTGTCAAAGGCAGAACCATTTTCTGGGCATCCTCCTCTAGCTGCAAATGTGGGGGTTGGAAAAAGAAGGAGGGAGGCAGGTGCGCAAGAGAGAGGTAAGAGTCCCTTTGTCAAGGGTTTAGTGACCCAACCCCAGATTCCCAGCTTGGGGCCAGCAGACCAGGACCTGCCAAAACCCGTTATTGAGACGGAAAAGGAAGAGAAGACACCAAAAAACAAAAATAGAGTCAGTTCTGAAATTTGCACAGTTGATATTTGTTCTTCGTAGCAGTAAGGACTTGAACGAGAATCACGAAACTTGAGGAACACTTATATTTTTCTTCAGGACTTAAAAAATTGTGTCTTGTACTGAAAGACTACATTCAGTGTGGGTCAGGTCCAACAGCGTTTGCTAGAACTCGGTGGTTAAGCACGCCCAGCNGGTCTCCAAGCCGAAAGCCCTGTCCCCAGTTGTGTCTCCCGCCTCCGCCGTTCTGATCAGCAGCCCGCCTCACGCTGGCGGGGGGCACACCGAATCCGGACACCCCTCCTCTCCTGCTGGGCAGCCAGCGGTACCTGGAGCGGGGGGTGAGGGGGTAACAAAGGAGAGAAGACACGATCAGATCACTTCGGCACGGTGATCCGACCAGCACATCTCCCTTTCCCGCATCCCCATCGCATCTGTCACACTGAATTCCATTAGTCTGGCCGATGGAAGGCCGAAGACAATGTCTTACTTAACTCTCCTTTTTCAGCACTTAGCTCGATGCCCTGACCACAGACGGTGCTCACTTTTTGGATTTCTTAAATTTACATCTCCAGACAAATTCACACTCTTTTATAAAAAACTGGTTTTTTGATTACAAAAGCAATTCATACAGAACAGTATGGAAACAAAAATATTACTCCTGTAAGCCCAACAACCAGAAAGAATCACCTATACATAGCGTTTTGTTTTGTTTTTTTAAATGTTTATTTTTAAGAGAGAGAGAGAGGGATAGAGCATGAGCACAGGAGGGGCAAAGAGAGAGGGAGACACGGAATTCCAAGTAGGCTCCAAGCTATGAGCTGTCAGCACAGAGCCTGATGAGGGGCTCAAACTCACAAACCATGAGCCCATGACCTGAGCTGAAATCAGATGCTTAACTGACTGTACCACCCAGGTGCCCTCTATACATAGCATCTTGATGGATCTAAATATGGATCACACTGGATCAAAGGAGGTAAAAGAAATCTGCCTGTGAAGGACCAATCCGCGGCCTGCGTGTCGAAGCCCACACCGTACTTCCACCCACACCCGGGCTCAACAGCTATCAAGGGGGACTGGAGAGGCCCACTTTGTCTTGGAGTCTGGGGTGTTTTTTAAATGTTCATCCCTTATCTGTCCTCCGACAGCATTCTTTTCAAAGGTGGTAGAAAAGCAGAAGCCCAAAAAGCTGACCTGATTTCCCACGTTACAGATTAATGAACTTAGAGTCACAGAAGAGCTAAGAAAATTTAAGTCCAGCTCTGTGTTCTCTATAGTTTTCTCTTCCTTGTCTATTAGAAAACTGAGAACGTGTTTTGTTGTTGTTGTTTAATGTTCATTTATTTATTTTGAGAGAGAAAGAGCAAGTGGGGGAGGGGCAGAGAGGGAGGGAGACACAGCATCTCAAGCAGGCTCTGTGCTATCAGCACAGCACACAGTGAGGCGCTTGAACTCACAAACTGCGAGATCATGACCTGAGCTGAAATCAAGAGTCGGGACAATTAACTGACTGAGCCACCCAGGCACCCCAAGAACGTGTTTAAACCTATTCTACTTAGATCCTAACGTTTAAAACTTTGTGGGAAGGCAGCGGCCATCATCTGAGAGTCCTGTTCAAAACCCTCATGGCACCGAAGGCAGAACGTGAGTGGTGACACGTCCACGGCAAAAAGCCTGCAGAGCACGATCATACCACAAAGCGTTTCGCTTCCACCAGGTGCTGCACCTCTTCTTTCCCACAACCCTATGAGGCAGGCACTATTACCCCATCTTACACATGAGAACACCAAGGCAAGACTGAATAAAACCCTTCTAAAAAGTGAGCGTCTGTATTCAAACCCAGGCAGCGTGGGTGCACCTGTACCCCTTCCTGGGCTACGGGCTTCCTGCCACAGACGGGACACACGGGGCGCGATTCAGATGACTGCAGTTAGGGACTGGAGTCCTCATTTGCTTACATCTTCCCTAACACCTTTGTATTCCCGCTGAAAGCAGACAATGAACCCCTTTCACACAAAAAAATAACTACATGCAGAAGAGGATCTACTTTTCGAAATGCAATGCAGAACAGCAATAGATCTTAGAATTCTAGAACTCCCATCTTCCCTTCTAAACAAATACAGCTTTGTTTTGAAATCAAAATGCATGTCCAACTCCTGACTTCTCAACATCCATGATGTTCTGGTACAATAATACTTCTCCGAAGTGTATAATAAAATAGAACACTTAAGAAGGGCTGCCTGCCTTTGCTTCTTACCGTAAGACAATATGGAAGCCATTGCCACTGCTTAAACGGATAGTGAAATTAAATGCAAGTAATTAGTACAAAAAGACACCCAATTATACATAATCAACAAAAATTTATGGTAATTTCAAAGCAGTTACCACTTTTGCAAGGAGCTGCATTTTGTCATCTGATCTGTATGCAAAATTTAACAGAAGGGCTTTTCCACCAACAGAGAACATTCAACGGAAGGCAGGCTCCCGGGTGTCACTGATTTTTGCCACTAGAATGTCATCTACTTCGTTGCCTACAACTGAGAACTATGTCCAAGCCGTTAAGTCAGAGCACGGCCACTGAAGTAAGAGAGCTGCTGGCCGCCCACCAAAGGACCAAGTTTTGTTTTAATTGATTCATCTGCCATCTGACTTGATAAACCTAGATCAAAAATCCAAACCTGCTGCTATTCTGTCCTTTGATAATTAGAAAGCAGATTGGTCATTTGTTTTTTTAGCCTGAAGGCAACTCAAGGCTCAGAAGACAAGCAAGTTTCCTTTTATGCTCGTTAAGGAGAAAAAAAAAACCGTTAAGAGTATACTTCTCTGTTTGTGTATTATATTTCACAAAAGAAGGCTTTCAAAACCCTACCCCTAAATTACAAGGGGGTGCAGGGTGAAGGGGCCTACTCAAGTTTTACGGCTCTCACTGTCCCCTTGGAAGAATGACGAACCACAAAACATTAAAACGAGCAAGATGTGAAAGGGTTTTTCTCTTTTAAAGCTTTTAAATGCAAGCTATTATTGCATATTCCCAACTGGAGATTAGGCGTGATTGTCAGGCAGGCTGTGACACCCAGATGGTGATTTCACTGGTCCCTTCTTCAACAGCCTTTTGCTTCACTGACAGAATGGTCACACTCCTGACATGCTTAAGTGTGTCAGCATCTCTTCTGGCTCGTAAAATCCCACCCCAACTTCAGGAACAAGGCTAGGAGCTCGTACTGACTGAACACCCACTGCTGTGTGGCCAACAGCCTGCCTTGCCACCCACAGTCCGGTGACACAGGGCTTCCCTGCAATGTACAGACGTGCAAGTTGAAGCTCGGAGGGTTTATTAACTTCCCCAATTATTGAAACTGGTGAATGAGGGGTACGGGATTCCAACCCGTCTGTCTCAAAACCAAAGCTGTGCCCTCAGCCTCATCATTTGCGTAAACCCTAGGAGTGGCACAGAAAGAACCAGCACATGCTCCCAGGGCGCCTACACCCCACAGGCCTGAAGTTTCTCACCTTCACTCTGAAAAGTCCCAGGAATTCTCTGTTCTATAATATCGGATAGAAAAAACATTTGGGGTGCTTGGCTGGTGCACTTGGAAGAACCTGCAACTTTTGATCTCAGGGTTCAACACTGTCCTATGTTAGATGTGGTGATGGATGGATGGATGGATGGAAGGAAGGAAGGAAGGAAGGAAGGAAGGAAGGAAGGAAGGAAGGAAGGAAGGAAGGAAAGGCGAAGGAAGGAAGGAAAGAAAGAAGAAAGGAAAGAAGGAAGAAAGGATGGGGTGCCTGGGTGGCTCAGTTGGTTAAACGTCCGACTTCGGCTCAGGTCATGATCTCACAGTTCATGAGGAGCCTGCTTTGGATTCTGTGTCTCCCTCTCTCTCTGCCACTCCCCCACTCATACTCTGTCTCTGTCTCTCTTTCAAAAGGTTAATAAAAATTAAAAGAAAATTTTTTTTTTTAAGAAAGGAAAGAAAGGGGCATCTGGCTGGCTCAGGCAGTTAAGCGTCCAACTTCAGCTCAGGTCACGATCCCATGGTTCATGGGTTTGAGCCCCATGTCAGGCTCTGTCTGACAGCTCAGAGTCTGGAGCCTGCTTCAGATTCTGTGTCTCCCTATCTCTCTGACCCTCCCCCGCTCACTCTGTCTCTGTCTCTCAAAAATAAAAGTTTAAAAAAACTTTTTAATAAATAAAGAAAAGGAAAGGAAAGGAAAGGAGGAAAGAAGGAAAGGAGGGAGGGAGGAAGGAAGGAGAGAAAGATGTTTGAAACTGCTAACCAGTGAGCTAGCTTAACCCCGTCTCTTCTCTGGCCAAATCTTGTGTAAAACTGATGCTCTGAGAGCATATACTCTTGTCCTGTACTGTGCCCGGCCCCCTGGTGCACGCGAGGCCCCACCTGTTCAGCAGAGCTAGAATGTTCCCTGTGATGCCTGAGCGGAGTCAGCAGCAGCCCCTAGCTCGAAAGGCTCCAGGGAGAAGACCAAGCTGAGGCTTTGATCCCTGGCTTCCTGTGACTGTGGCACCAGGACAAGCCTGCTGGTTCCCATTCTCCGTCAGCCGCAGAGGTAAATCCGACCCTCATGGAGTCTGAGCAGGACGCCTGACACACGGGCGGTAAAGTGACTGTGACAAGAGAGAGAAAAACACTTACAAAAACTGAGGTGTGGACAGGAAATTCCTTCCTCCCAAGTCCATCGGGTATCTGAACATCAGGAAGAAATAAAGATGTCCGACAAGATTTCCAATTAGCTCATTGATCACCCTGCAAACAAAGAGGCAAATCAGTTTAAAGACACTGAAGCAGTGAAGGGAGATGTGGCCGGTTTTAACAGCACCAGGAAGACAGCCCTTCCGGCGGCCCATTTCTGGGCCCTGGCAGCCCGCGGCCCATGGCGGCCTGTGTGACAAAAGCCTTCTGAGGGAAAGGGGACCCAGGCCTGCTGGCGTCTGTGCTCTCCAAGAGCAGCTCCCCTCCGACGTCTCTTTCAAGCCCCATCTCATCCTCACTCAACACCCTGTTTTTGCTACGTCCTGGCCTCCAGAGTTAGAAGCTGCAAAGCAAGCCTCGGTTGTAAATCCTGCATTTGCACACCACGGGCAAACGGGAAGGCCGGCAAGAGAGAGGCACGGGGAAGGCAGGGGACAGTGCACGCCTGCTCCCACAGCCCTGGAGCCACAGCACGTGCCCCTCACCTCCTGCATCCTTGAGCGTTAAGACATCACAAAGACCACTTTGCGCGGCTGACCTTGTAATCCTAAAATCCACACTGGCCTTCTCTTTTCCCTGGCTTCCATACAGGCCCCCTGAAGGCTCTATAGATCCACTCCTACTATCAAATACCCTGCGATGTCTTTTCCTGCCACGTGATTCTTGCCAGGGACAAATCAACGTCCGCAGCCACTCCCAGACTCTGCCCTTGGCAGCTTCAGCGTACTCCGAACTTGCTAGGCTCTGAACAGAGCGTGTCTGCTTAATTCACCCATTTCTATCAATACGCTGAAGAGAACAGGGCCACATAGAGCAGGCAGGTCAGACATACTAAGAATGAGTACTCTCAAAACCTGTTACAAATGAAAAATACTTTGTAGTATGTATAAGTGAGAGTTCACAGAACAGTTGCATCTTGAGATCTTCCTTTTACAATTCTGACTGGATGCAAAAAGGTTTAACTCTCAGCTCAGAATTCCGAACTGGAACTTTGACCCTATTTGGCTAAAACTTCTGTACTACCAAACCACTTGCAAAACTACTTCCCATCTGAGAATCTGCATTTTGATGCCTGGTGAGCAGTTTTCAAGGCATTCTGGAAATGCCTCAAGAATAAAAAACAGTAATTTCACGCATAGTTCTTAGAGGAGTCAGCCCAGACACAAATTGGTTCCTTGTTTGCTCCATCTGGGCAGTGAATCCAGAAATATTTATTCAAAAGCACATACATGGAAGTGTACTGTGCCTAATGGTGAGCTAACAAAATAATAGTCATTCAGTGCTAAACGTGCTTAAAGCCCCCGCAATTTAATCGATTACATCAAAATGAAATTACAGTGGACCCCTGGACAACACAGATTTGAACTGCGTGGGTCCGCTTGTATGTGGGGCTTTTTCATAAAAAGAATATCGTTCCGAAACTGCATGTTCTCTTACGATTTTAATAACTCTGTCTTTTCCTTACCTTACGTTATTGTAAGAATACAATATATGATACATATAATACACTACAACCTAAAACATTCGTTAATCACTTATGCCAGCAGCAAGGCTTTGGTCAAAGAGAGACTATTAGCAGTTCACTTCTGGGGGAGTTAAAAACATATACGAATTTCCAACTGTGCAGGAGGTTGATACCCCTAACCCTCGTTGTTCAAGGTCAACTGTATTTCGNGATTTTAATAACTCTGTCTTTTCCTTACCTTACGTTATTGTAAGAATACAATATATGATACATATAATACACTACAACCTAAAACATTCGTTAATCACTTATGCCAGCAGCAAGGCTTTAGTCAACCAGAGACTATTAGCAGTTCACTTCTGGGGGAGTTAAAAAACATACACGAATTTCCAACTGTGCAGGAGGTTGATACCCCTAACCCTCATTGTTCAAGGTCAACTGTATTTCGTTAAGTCGAAGGTTCCAATGCATTGATGTTAAACTTCTTTAAAGTTTCATAAAAATTAGAGACGAAAACTAAAGAATAATGGAAGTCTTCTAAGGATGTGTTTCCAGTGGAAGAAATCTAGTATCACTTACGAGCCTCCGATGATATAGTTGAATCCAAGGATCACCCAAGGTAAATAACAGGCCTAGGAAAACATAAACACAAACATGAATAACCACACCAGAGAAAGACACAGATGCCAGGGGGCTGGCATGGGTAAGGATATACTGACAAGAGCTTGATCTAAATCCTGTGGAAAGTCACTGCAAAACTTTCTGAGACCAATCCAGCAGTATTGCACTTATAACTCCCTATCTAAAATGATTCACATATGGGGCGCCTGGGTGGCTTAGTCGGTTAAGCGTCCGACTTTCGCTTAGGTCATGATCTCGCGGTTCATGGGTTCGAGCCCCGCGTCGGGCTCTGTGCTGACTGCCAGCTCAGAGCCTGGAGCCTGTTTCAGAGTCTGTATCTCCCTCTCTCTCTCTCTGCCCCTCCCCTGCTCACGCTGTCTCTCTCTCTCTCTCTCTCTCTCCTAGAAATAAATAAAAATATTAAAATAAAATAAAGTTGAAATTCCTTGTTAAAAAAATAAAATAAAATAAAATAAAATGATTCACATATTAGTGACTGGAGGGACAGAGTACTCTGCCCGTGGTTCAGATACAACACATGCCCTGCGGAACGAATACTAACAAACCACTTCACAAAGGAGCTGGGTGTCCTACGGACACTCATGAAAACATGACCCATAACAGAACCACATTAAGATTCCAACTAGCACACTGCTGCCAATGAACTAAAAATATCCCATCTTTTTAGGCTCTCCTTTTACAGTCTTCACGAAATTACTTGGGCTTTTTATCTCACTACACACAGATACCCTGAACTAATACTCTCCCAAATGAGAAAGCTGCCCAGTTGAATTCAACATCTGAGCCTCTGTCCAGATTCAACACATCATACCAAGAGCTAAGGGGGCTACAAGGAACTTCACAAACTAATAAAGAAAGGGATCTACATGAATAACTTGAAGGCAGAAGGTGGTACATATTCTGGAACATAAACTATGGGAGAGCCCAAAGGCAAGACTAATCCAGGCAGGAGACCAAGAAGTATGCTCAACAGTATGAAGTATGAAGAACAGGTAGGATTTACAAGGGGAAGAAAATCAAAGAGATGTCACCGGTGGAANGAGCTGGCTGTCAGCACAGAGCCAGAGGTGGGGCTCGAACCCACGAGATCACGACCTGAGCCAGAGTCGGATGCTTAACCGACTGAGCCTCCCAGGTGCCCCTGATAACAGACTTTAAAAGGGAATGCTCCCCCTGAGTATCTTTCCTTCCCTCTATCACACACACACAGACACGAGATCGCTCAGGGACACATGCCTGAGGGGCCTGAAGCACAGAGGGGGCAAGAAGTAATAGTCAGCAACGGAAGGATTCCGGGTTGGCTAAAGAAACGCAGAGGGCTGAGCAGGGCACTGAGCAGGGGAGGGGGGCTTGCCTATGGTACACTGCTCTGCAGTGACCTCTTCTGGACGAGTCAGAAAGTGCACCTCTCGGACGAATAGGGATTTCTGTTGAGGACAAACAAAAAGAAACTTTTCCAACTAGGTGAAAGTACCTTAAATCGTGTTCCAAACCAAAATGATACAATCATGTCTCTGTTCAGCTGGGCCCAGACATAAAGTACGGACATGATCAGAGGAATCATCAGCAACTGCAAAAGAAGTCAACGTGTAAACACCAGGCTCCAGAGGCACTTCAAACAGAGTCTTAGTGTGAACCTACCGGGTTTTTTGGGGTTGTTTGTTTGTTTTTACCTCTCCCCTCCAAACAAATTCTCACATGGCTATTCAAATACCAAAAATAAATTCAACCATCAGAATTACAAACTGATCCTTTTAGCTAATCAATTATACAAAGCATGCTACAAAATCCTGGAATAAAATCCAACACAATTATTTGAGATGGATTCAGAAATATCAGTTACTTTTGAGAAAAGTAGGCAGTAAAGCTTTACTTACTGTATATTCTCAATTTAAAAAGTACATATCCATATAATGCACAGAAAATACTGGGTAACTATCATTCTCAATGCACAAACATAATGAAGAACCCAGAAACGAGCAAGGAAAGTAATGGTTTAGATAATTCATGTAAGATCTTCAAGAAAGAAGTTCTAATTCTATAATTTCAAAACGCCACATAATTAACTGCAGGGTTCATGCAATTTAAGCTTCTCTCAGAGGCCATGAATAAGTAAATCTGAAACATGTAAAAGGGCGGCAAATAGTTTCAAGGGACACTTACCTGCATGTCCATGGCTAAGCCAGTAATCTTGGTTTATAAAGTTAAAGATCAGATACAAACAAAGCAATTCGCACCTAGTATACATTCATGTCATTCCCGTGTTCTGAAAGAAAACACTTTTCTATAGTTCAGACTGTTTAAAACATCCCAGAACCCAAAGTTATCAAATACTCTTCATTATGAATATCCACTTTGACTAGAGGATGTCACGGAAATATGAGAATTTAACTGCTTTGGCCCATGACTCAGTGGCGCCTCTTGCGCCCTCTTTGCCTTGTCCTGCATCTTAGCGTCTCTTCTTCAGCTGAAAGATGGGAGATAACTGTGACCTGGAACAAATCATGATTCCACTCACATTCAGGGCTCCACTGCACGGCTGAGGTCCAAAACAATTTTTTTTTCTTCCCTTAAAGGAGGGGCAAGGGCATCTCAAGTGCCACACGTCCTGGCTCCGGGCCAAGCCGCAGTGGCAGCTAAGCCCGAAGCAACCCCGAGCTCACCAGCTCCACGCACACTGAGCCATCGAGCCCTTGCCGCCACTCTCCCCATCTAGGAAGGTCCTCAGCTGGAAGGCTGCCGGCAGCTGGGGCTGGACGACAGCACAGATGTGCCGTGTCCCGTTCTAGAGCCGGCGCTTCCTGGATGGCCTCAGTGACTACGCAGGCCCCAAAGACGCGGACAGCAATGAGATCAGAAAAGGCTGCCGGCCGTAAGTTAATTTTCTGATAAGGAGCACAGACTCCAAAAGCTGTCTCGTGGCCCGGAATCTCTCTGCGCTGCAGTCAACAAGCTGTCACACATGAGAACACAGAGAGCTGGGAACAAGAGGGACAGCAATAGCATTCAACCCGATGTGGCAAACCCCAGCAGGGCGATGGCAAGGGAGCGCAGCACTCAAGGGCCACAGGACTGACTACGGCTCTCAGAGCGGACTTTCATTATTCTTAATTATTAACTGTAGGAAACAGAGATGCAAATGCTATCATTTGAACTGCTGTACACAATACCGTCTACTTCCCCAAACCTGAAAATAAAACGGTTTCTGTCTGGCCCAAAGTCACAGACTAAAGGATACCACGATGCAAATCCAGTTAAAAAGGAGCATGAATAAATAGTCTGCAGGCCTCCCATCAAAAGCTCCTAGAAACAAAAATAAGCCAAATGTCACGGTCCAGAATTTCAGAACAAAGTGATTTCTATGTACAAAAATTGCCTCAAAAAATTATGGAGAAAGCCAAAATGAGAATATTTTTAAAGTCTTCTCTCAAGTAAAAAAAAAAAAAAAGTAAAATTTTTAAAATACCTAAAACCATGTCTTCAATAAAGCCCTGAACTATAGTCAACTGAGTAAGGCTAATCTGTGTTCTCCTAGCCGAATTCCAGAAAGTACCAGGCCCCAGCTACCACAAGCTAAAAGACCCGCGAGGAGGGCAAATGGTCCCTCGGCCAGTGAGCTCCCATCCCCTGAAGGCTTCACAACTAGCTGGCCTCTCCTTCCTGGCTCTCCTCGTGGCCTGATGGCACATCAGGGGTCACCTGTCTCCCTCCTCCCTCTGCGAGACCACAAGCTCCGATGCTGGAGGAACACTCTTGTGTGGCCTACACGGCGTCTCCTCCAGCAGGACTGCGCTGGGAGGTTCTTACTGTTGCTGTTGTTAGATGTGCGCGTGCGCACATGCACACGCACACACACGTGCTCGCACGTGCACACACACATGACCAGTGTCTCCTCCAGCAGGACTGCGCTAGGAGGTTCTTACTGTTGCTGTTGTTAGATGTGCACACGCACACGCGCGCGCGCGCACACACACACACGACCAGTGTCTCCTCCAGCAGGACTGTGCCGGGAGGTTCTTAACTGTTGCTGTTGTTAGATGTGCACACGCACACGCGCGCGCGCGCACACACACACACGACCAGTGTCTCCTCCAGCAGGACTGTGCCGGGAGGTTCTTAACTGTTGCTGTTGTTAGATGTGTGTGCACACACACACACACACACTCACACACTACCACGGAGTCTGACACTGGGCTTTCTGAGCAGATTCAGTCTCCTTCCAGCTGACATTCTAGCAAGGGAGAACAATGCTGGAGGAGGGAGAGTGAGGGCCTGGCCAAACCTTCCCATAGACTCTGACTCTTCACCTTCAGGCCACATCTGGGAAGGAGAAGGGAAGGACCTATACCCCCTTCTTACGGATGAGGAAATAAAATTACATGACCTGAATCACATGGCGTGTTAACAGCAGGTGAAACGTAATTACTCGCCTAGTGTCCTTGTCACTATACCATATACCAGGCTCCATCTTACAGATGGAGAATAATCAACACCGGTCCCGCTCTCCCTTCTAAGGGTGAGCCCTCGGGCCTTCAGGTGGGAGACTAGAAGAGGGGCAGAGACCGGACACGAACAACCGTAAGGCCATTCTAGCTCACGCAGCTACCTTCCCTCCCCTCCCCACCCCATCATAATCGCATGATAGATAGTCAATTAGAAACAATCCTAACAAGTATCAGAAAGGCAGGGAAAAAATTCTATCTAAAAGAAAAAACATTTCCAGCAAAACTCTCTCCTTCTTTCCCTAATTTCTCCCCTGGCATCTCTAAGGCACATGTTAGCTACAGTGTTAATAAGAAAGCTTAATGATAGGGGGTCCCTGTGATGAATCAGAGCTGAAATTCGAACATTTCTGAATTTTAGTAAAACTTCTACTTCTTTTTTTTTTTAAAGTAGGCTCCATGCCCAATGTGGGGCTTGAACTTGTGCCCCCAAGATCAAGAGTTGCAGGCTCTACCAACTGAGCGAGCCAGGTGCCCCGCTGACTTTGTGATTTCGAAGCATTCTTCGGATTGAATACTTAAGCTACTGTAATCACATAAACTACAATACTATATTATTTGGCAAGTGTGCAATTGGGAATTTATAAATTAAATGGTCTCACACTGCAATCTTCCAGTTCAGATCAGAAACCTTATAAATAAGCCAACACTGCTGTATAGGAAAATATGCCAGCGGCAAACACATTGTCAGGCTGTTCCCATGAGGCTGTGTGGCGGAGGGAAGATGGGGAATCAATAGATCTGGGCTCGGGTCCCTGCCATGTTTTCTCAAATAGCTTTGTGACCTTTGGGGGCACGTCACCACCTCTCCAGACCATTGTTTTCTCGTCTGTGCAATCTTATTTTAAATGGGAAGGTCTCCAAAGTTCCCCTCAACACAAAGTTCAGAGCAGCATTATCCCTAACAGTGAAAAATGAATATAAGGCAAACGCCCATCAACTGATGAGTGGAGAACACGGGGCGCCTGGGTGGCTCAGTGGGTTAAGCATCCTACTCTTCGTTTCGGGTCAGGTCATGATCTCAGTTTCATGTGTTCAAACCCCATGTCAGACTCTGCTCTGGCAGCACAAAGCCTGCTTGGGATTCTTTCTCCCCCTGTCTCTCTGCCCCTCCCCCACTCGCACTGTCTCTCTTTCTCTCTCTCTCAAAATAAATAAACTTTAAAAAAAAAAGAATGGGAAAACAACAATACGTTGGAATCTTATTTGGCAATAAAAAGGAATGAGGTACTAATACATGCTACATGGAAGGATCATGAAAACACTACGCTAAGTGAAATAAGCCAGTCATCAAACATCACCTATTGTATGATGCTGCTTGTAAGAAATGTCCAGAACGGGCAAATCTAAAAATGCAAAGAATAGATCAATGGTTGCCTAAAAGCTTAAGGGGACGACCAGGATGAATAGAAATGGGGAATGGCCATTAATGGGCACAGGGTTGCTTTTTGGGTGATGAAATATTCTCAAGTTAATTGTATGATGATTACACAAATCTACGAGAATCCACTAAATTGGACACTTTAAATGGGTAAAACTGTATAGTCTTTAAATTATATATCAATAAAACTTTAAAAAGTTTTAAACTTTTAAAGTACCTCTCAGCTCGAGAATTTCAAAATGCTCTGTGACTGGATAGTAGGGAATGGGGGAAGCTTAAAAGAATTAAAGCAAATAAAAGAGATCAATGGGCTAATAATCCTACAGATGGATCTTCGGTGTTATTCAGACATTACAAAGAGTTATATTACCTGACTAGATAGGAGGGGTGGGTAAATGGGTTCCAGGGCCTCAAGTAACCCAGAGAAAACAACTTACAAATAAAATGTGGCCATGGCATTATTGTAATTTAGGCTTCATAACAGTATTAGGATTATTTTTAGGTCCTTGTATTTCAGAGGTAAATATTAGAAAATTGATGGATGAAATGATATGTCTGATATCATTTGCTCCAAATAATCAAGGATGGGGGACGGACATGAACAGAGATCAAATGAGATCAGCCGGGAGATAATAGTTCAAGGCGAGCAGTAGTTAAAAAGGGGTTTGTGGAGGCGTGTGGGCACACACTACAACGTGGGTAAGGCTTGAAAACCTTCTGCTAAGTGAGAGAAGCCAGTCACAGAAGGACTCATAAAGTGTCACAAATAGGCAAATCCTTATGCGCAAAAAGTAGCTCAGTGCTTGCCAGGAGCTTCGAGAAAGGGGGGATGGGAGAGGGAGAGTAGCTGCTTTGGGTTTGGGGGGGCAATGAAGATGTACTGAATTAGGCAGTGCTGGTGACTGTGTAACACTGCGACTGGACCAGAGACCACAGAACTGTACACTTTAAAATGGGTAAAACAGGGGCGCCTGGGTGGCTCAGTCGGTTAAACGTCTGACTTTGGCTCAGGTGATGATCTTGTACTCCGTGGGTTTGAGCCCCATGTCAGGCTCTGTGCTGATAGCTAGCTCAGGGCCTGGAGACTGCTTCAGATTCTGTGTCTCCCTCTCTCTCTGCTCTCCTCCCTTGCTCACACTGTCTTGCTCTCTCTCAGAAATAAATAAAACATTTAAAAATATATTTAAAAAATAAAACAAAATGGGTAAAACAGTCACTTTTATGTTCTGTGAATTTTATCTCAACAAAAAGAAAAACAAAGGTTCATTAACCTTCCTCACTACTTTTGTGTACATCTGAAATTTTTCTGTAACAAAATTTTTAAAAAATAGTCATGGATCATCCACAGTTAAGAGTTTCCTACTGATATCAAACAACATTACTCCAATAGTTTACTCCTCAGTGAAATTATATCACAGGGGTAGAGTGCTAAGCAAGTCAGCATCACTAGCAAGTCCAACTGGGACAGGGGAGAATAAAAATCCTGTATTCTGGGGGCTTTAGGACCAAGCCCCTGCTGTGGACGAGAGAGTCCCGCTTGTCAGTTTCACCTCCACCAAGCCGCTTTCCTTCCCATCTCCTTTTTCCTCCATAAAGCTATGGGGATGAGCTAGGTCCCTTCCAGTGGTAACAGTCCATGACCTGACACTTAACAAAGTGATTTTCTTTTTAAAAAGCACCTTGCGCAAATGCCAATTTGAGGAAAAATCATATTTGACACCAAATGCCTACAATTATGAGACTGATTCACAATTCTCAAACTGACTTGGATTTAAGGGTGGTTCAGAAGTCTCTACCCTGCGCTAACAGCCAGCGGGTTTATAAAGTCTTTGGAGTCAGCCAACCTTTTCAAAATCATTTAGGCATAACAAAATTATGTTCACATTGTGACACAGCAGCATCCATTTACTGCCCCTCAGTAGAAGCAACTCTGAACAGCACATGAGGGATTGTACAAAGGAAATAAATAACTCATTAAGAAGCTTTTAAGAAAAGATTTTTGTAAAAAAGCAAAAACAAAAACAGAAACTTATCCATAACACCATATGGGCAGTCCTATCTGATAAACTACCATATTTTTAAATTCCAGTTATTTATTTTAAAAGTGAGTGATTCAATCACGTAGAATAAGTTTAGGCTGTCATAGCATGAAGAAGTGTTTTCCCATCCCAGTCTGGGTGATCTATACACTTTAGCCCAACTGACATTTAAAGACAAGGGCTGGAGCACCTGGGTCGCTCAGTCGCTTAAATGCCTGACTCTTGATCTCAGCTCAGGTCTTGGTCATGAGTTCAAGCCCCGCACTAGACTCCACACTTGGCGGGAAGCCTACTTTAAAAAATAAGTAAAATAAAGGACAAAGGAGCGCCATGTGACAGAAATGGGTGAGATGTCAAATTTAAGTGAGAGGCACAAGCCTAGCCACTAAGGACAAGGTGTGGACAAGACATGCAAGGCGCTGGTCTTTCTTTTTTTTTTTCACCTATAAAATGGTGATACTGTTACTTATGCCTCATGATGATGTCGTGAGAATTAAAAACCAGATAAACTAAGTGCCTCGTACAGTCCCGGCACAATTACTACTTACTGAGCATCTGCTATCATTATGCCCTTTCCTTTTACGCTAACTTCCCTCAAAATTCTTCCAGTACGTAACTGGTAAATTAGAACTGGTGAATTAGAAACAAATCTTAAGACAACTATGCACAACATACCTGTTTCAAGTCGTGTAGAATACTGATATAAGAAATACAAATTGACCAAATAAAGAAATCCAGTTCCTGGACCCACAGGGAAATAAAAGGTGGCAGTGATTGGCCTCCAAATCTGTCCAGATCAAAACAGACACAGTGGTTAGTTTCTCCATGCCTGGTTTTTTTTTTTTTAAACTCAACAAAATTCACCCTTGCGAAACATTCTCTGTGATGAAAGCAACCAAAGAGGTACCACCAATATAATTCAAGAAAACAGCTGGAGCAAAGTTCCCATCAGCTACAATCACACCAATGTGCAAACTGATGGAATAAAATCATAAGCAAGAAATATTTCTAACCAAGTCAAAAAAAAATCAATACTAAGGACATATATGGTTTGTCTTTACTGGGAGAAGGCACATGGTTAAGCTTGTCAAAAATAAATTGTAAAGACAAGTTCCAACAGCACAGTCCTATCTCCTTTCAGGAGAAAGAATACACTGCAATGACAAACCTTAGCAAAAACTGTCACATTCAAAAGGCAGAAGTAAAATAGAAATGTTTTTATTCAAATCACTGTGCTACTTAGGCAATATGGACATACGACTTTAAAACTGTCCCTCCCTCCCAACACACACACACACACACACACACACACACACACACAATTTACAGAAAAGTCTACAATGAGAAGGAAGGCTTCCTCCCGACCTTCATCTCTTGATTCCCTTTCCATCAACAACAATCAGTTTCTTGGATTTCTGTCAGTAATATTATGTGTTACTACTGTTCATTTCTTTTCATCCTACCTTGTATTGCACGGTTCTATGCCTTGCTTAAGGCCCTTGACAAAATATTTTTATTGGCTACACAGTATTCCTTTTATGTGAATGTCCAAAATTTGTTGAAACCATTACAAGGCCACAATGAATATCCTCAAATATTCTCTTTATACACTTACACATAGGATCAAATCCTGCAAGTTAATCTGCTAAACTAACAAGCATTTGCATTTAATTTTGGTAGACATTGTCAAATGCCTACAAAAATATTTAACCAACTTATACTTTCTCCTAAAATGTACATTAATGCCTGTCTTCCCTCCACACCGTCACCATGTAGTGTGTATTTACCAACTGTTTGTAAAACTTGAGTACTTCCTTTCTTCGTTTTCCTGTCAGATTTGCGTATCTTTATATATTACAGAAATTCCCTTCTCATTGTTGCAAATATGTTCTGGCCATTCAAGTGATGCTTTTATGGTATTCTTGCCATAATGTGACACACAGAAGTATAATTTAATGTGGGCAAATGTATCATCAGGTGTACTTGGATGCTCACATAGCTCACAAGCTACTTATCCACTCAAGAGTATAAAAGGGTTCACAGTCTCACTGTGGCACATTCACATTCATCTCAGGAGTGAGGAAGACAGCCTGCTTCTTTTTCTAGGTGCTTACTCAGCCTTCCCAACCCCATTTAAGAGTAACCCATACTTTCTCCATTCATTTGAAAGGCTACTTTTTTTTAATGTTTATTTATTTTTGAGAGAGACAGAGAGCAAGCCAGAGAGGGGTAGAGAGAGAGGGAGACACAGAATCCAAAGGTTCCAGGTTCTGAGCTGTCAGCACAGAGCCTGACGTGGGGCTCAAGCTGGTGAACCGTGAGATCATGATCATACCTTAAGCTGAAGTCGAACACTTAACCAACTGAGCCATCCAGGCACTCTGAAAAGCTATTTTCATCAACCATTTATTTCCTTTTATATTAAAGCCTATTATATTAAAGTGCTATCCTGTTTGGAACTGAATTCCCATATCAATATCAAGCTATTTTACTCTCTAGTTTTATAATATGTAACAATATCTGGTCAAGTAAAATAATTAAATAATCCCCTTCCTGTTTTTCTTCCACATTTGTCATGATTTTCTTGGCTGGTCTCAATATTTTATGTTCTCAAAAGAACTAGAATCAGCATTTTTATTATCAATGTGATACCATTCTCAGCCAGGAAGAAGTCTTTCACAGCTTTTATAAGTTTTCTATTGAACTATGCTTTCTAGCTTTTCTTATACCAAACCACCAAAGCTGAATTACCTTATCGTTTGTAATATTAGCTGGATTACCTTACTGTTTGTAATAGATTCAAAAAAACTGAGCCTGTTTTGGGCTTTCAAAGCATATAACTCTGTAACTAAAATTTTTCTCTCATTCCATTCTGGTCTAATTCACTGGCTAGCACCCCCGAACAACCTTAAATAATAGTGGTTGAACTAGACCTCTGGAAATGCCAGCATAATGCTGGCTTCTGCCTCGAGAGCTGTGTGTCTTGCTTGGCATTCATGACAGACCTGGTCCCTGCACCAAGGAGTTCATACAATCGCGGGTTATCCGAGGAAACAAAGAGTGATCGCAAGGGAGGGGAAGTCTGGTCTTGGAAAATCGAATACAAAGTCTGAGAGAATTGCAAAAGCGCAATAAACAGGTCCCGCTGACAATGTGGGTGTGGCTGCAATGGAGGACATCAGCAGTGGGGCCTGGCCAGACACAGAGCTGCCACATTACATTCTCTGAGTACAGGAATGTAGCCCTCACAACTTGATTCCTTGTGGAAGAAAACATGCTTTACAAAAACACCCAAAAGAGTGACTTTCCAAGAACCCTATATTAAACCAGTAAAACAAAATAGGTTAAAACTCATTTTGATTTATTTACAACTTTATCACAGAAACAGTACAGTTTGGTGAAAAGATGTAAGAACTGTGAGTGAGAAGTTCTCACTGGAAATGATTTGAGAACACCAAGATGTTAAGTGTCAGCTTAGGAGCTATCACTTCTGGGCCTCAATTTCCATCTGTAAAAGGGGAATGATAGACTTGCCCTATTTTTATCAGTGGTTAAAAAAAACCACTGTGCTATTCTGCTCATTTACATGCACTGACTCAAAGGGTAGATTTTATAGATGAAGAAACAGAAATGAGAACAGGTTAAACAATAGCTAGGAGGTGGTAGAGGTAGAATTTTATCCCAGACATCTCAACTCCAGAGTTGGTGACACAAAACCCCTATTTTTACAATGTCTCTCACAAGTGGCACCATTACTATGAGCTATAATTACAATTAGTAAAAATTTTAAGTACTCCTATACTTGTATAATCCTGATTCTCCCTGCTTACGAAAAGCCCTGGGGGCAAAGACCTTGACTCTTAAGTAGCCCCCAGGCCTTGGAAGTCTAGACCTTTGAGTTTGTATCTTCATCTACCCAGTGATGTCTGTCCTTTGACTCTGCCCTCCTTAACTCACAGATTTTATAAAACATTGGAATTAAGAAAATGGATTAAAAGGTACTCTGTAAAAAAAATTGTACGTGTGGGTGTATGATTATTACAATCTCTTGGAAGACACACACTGCCATGGGTTTTACAAATTCCCATTTTAAGCTACCTCCATATTCCTGCAAGTTACTCAGGACCTGATTTTGGAAAAGAAACCCTGTTTTTTTCTGACTACATTTTCCCCTAACGCTGACGCCACCGCGCTATTTTTGGCCACGGTGTGCACCTGTGCTTTGGAAATCAGTGTCTGTCAAAATATCTCACTTCTTTTCCCCGTTCATTAAGCTTACCCTTGAGTTATACTTGGCTTTCATTGATCTAAGAGACTTGATATTATTTTTGTATTACCTTAAAATGATAATTTGAAAACACTAGGAGAGAGCTTATCCCTTCAGAAAAACACAATGTAATATATTTCTGGAATCCCCATTGAAAGTGCCCAGCTAAATCCCCTCCTCTCCTCTGACATGCAAATGAAGTAAGAAAATGGATTTTCAGGGCTGGGCGGGGGAGCGGTGGTGCAGGCAGTTTTCTGCCCTGGGAAGCCTTCCCCACGCCACCCCGGCCCCATAATGGGCAGCACAGGACTAGCGGAGGTGGGGGGGGGAGAGGAGGGGACAGGGACAGGTCATTTTAACCCCACAGCCTCCCAAGGTAGGAAACTCTAGTCATCACCCCCAGCTTTTTCATGAGGCAAGTCAGAGTTTAGGTGATATGCACAGAGTTCCTCACTTAGAAGAAGGAGGCCCACACCTGCACTGGCATCTAAGGCCTTCACAAAGGGGTGAGATGTTGTTCTTTACTTACTAGTCCCACTTCTGTTGAGAGAGTGGGTGGCAGCCAGCCTGGCACTAAAAATCTCCCAAACAATCTGCTGCTGAAATAATGACAAATGCCACCTAGNNNGACCCCATTAAAGTACCAAAATCAGAGATTTTTTTTTCCTTTTTGTTTTATCTGAACCAGTACAGATTGATTTATTTGGAGTTAAACTCTGCACAGGTCACTAAACAAGAAAGAGGAGGCGCATCCATGTGCCAGATGCTGACGTTAGCAAAGTGTGGCCTTTAAGGCTATACATACCAAACACTAGCCACTAAAGCTCCAATCCAAACCTTGAGGCTACTCCCATGCTCAGCCTATAGACCAAGTTCATCTCCCTTCTGGTTAGGCATGTATAGATTTCTCCCCAGTACACTCTTTTTTTTAAAGTGTATTTATTTTGAGAGAAAGAGACAGAGAGAACATGAGCAGGGGAGGGGCAAAGAGGAGGGGAGAGAATCCCAAGCAAGCTCCCTGCTGTCAGCACAGAGCCCGAAGCAGGACTCGGTATCACAAACCATGATATCATGACCTGAGCCGAAATCAGGAGTCTGAAACTTAATCAACTGAGCTACCAGGCACCCCTTCCCCAACACACTCTTAATTCAATCTGCTAGGGCTGCTGTCATTGGGTTAAAGATAAATAACATAAAGCAAAAGCTTGGCAAATATAAGCACAAGGCCCAAATCCAGAGTTGGCTGGTGCCATTTCTTCTGATTCCTGAAAACAAATGAGGGACATTGACAGGTCATCTCTTCCCACTTGAAGTCAGGATTTTTTTAAGGGGGCAAAATATAGGATAATCATCCAGCGATCACATTTCAATTTCAGTACAAATTAAAATTAGAATCTTGGGGCGCCAGGATGGCTCAGTCAGTTAAGTGTCCGACTTCAGCTCAGGTCATGATCTCATGGTTCATGACAGCTCAGAGCCTGGAGCCTGTTTGGGATTCTGTGTCTCCCTCTATCTTTCCCCCTACCCCTCCCACTCACACTGTGTCCTCAGAGCCTGGAGCCTGTTTGGGATTCTGTGTCTCCCTCTCTCTTTCCCCCTACCCCTCCCACTCACACTGTGTCTCTGTCTGTCTCTCTCTCTCTCAAAAATAAACATTAAAAAACTTTTTAATAAAAAATAAAATGAAATTAGAATCTTATTGCCCACAGAAAAAAGGCAGTAATGGAAGACATTACTATTCACTAGAAAATAAAAATGGGCACTATTTTTGAATAGGTTATTACCAGGCTATATACTGGGAACTTTAAATTTTGCTATGAATTTTACATAACAGAGGCATGCAGTAGATAACAAACTTCCTCAATTTGAAGACACTCATTTTTGTGTTTCTAAAATTAGTATGTGGCTTACAATCCTATACATTTATTTAATGGAATGTCTACCCTCCCTCCCCTCCAAAAAGTTGTATTATATTGATGGGGCATCTTATAATCAATGGAGTTAGATCAGAGTTCATACGGTGATCCCACTTTCAGGTAACGAGATCGAAGCTCAGAAAGAGTACTATGTAACTTGCCTGAGGGCATACAACTAGTACAAGGCTGAGCCAGGCCTGGGGAACCATGACTCAACGCCTTGAAATCCCCTGGTCTTTCTATTTTGAGAGAAAGTAGATAACTGACTTGGAAGAAATCACCCTCAAAAATGTTTGCTAAACACATAACTGTGTGTTTTGGTAGATACGATGCGAAGGAGTTGAACGAGGCAGCTCAGAACTATCTCTGACTCACTAAAGCAGAAACCGGCGCTGCAGACGATTACAAACCGGACCGATACTGGTCTGAGGATGCCAGCTGAACGAAACAGACAGCGCAGCACGAGGGCTGCTGGAAACAGCCACCTCTCTTCTAGATCATCAAGGACCAGGAGGAAGACATCTCATCGTTATGAACTAACTGTCTGATCGATGGGTGTTGAATGTGAGGTACCGGGAACGCTGGATAATGGCGTAGTGAATCTTAACACCCCATCCAAACTAAGAAAAATAACACTTTAAACTCTGCAGTTCCAAACCAACAAGCTAGTCAGATGAAGCCTAAAAGCTAAGGAGGAAAAGGGACCTTCATCTCTTCCAGCATGAACCCGCAATTCTAAATCAATCATCTCCAATTTTTTTTAAGCTGTTCAAGATGCAGCTTCAAGAGGCGCCTGGATGGCTCAGTTGGTTGAGCGCCGACTTCAGTTCACGTCATGATCTCGCAGTTCGTGAGTTCGAGCCCCGCATCTGGCTCTGTGCTGACAGCTCAGAGCCTGGAGCCTGCTTCGGATTCTGTGTCTCCCTCTCTCTCTGCTCCTCCCCCACTCATGCTCTGTCTCTCTCTCTCTCTCTCAAAAATAAATAAAATTAAAAAAAAAAAAAGATTCAGCTTCGAAGGTAAAGATGAGCCTCGAGCAGAAAGCACATCACAGGCTGTTGGTCACACACCGACCTCTCAGAGGTAGGTTTTCTTTCAGCTGCTTCGTTTGCAAATGAGTTCCTCCAGGTGGGTCTGAGAGCTAAATCTGTCCAGAAGGGGCACGAGCCAGAGTAGCAGAGGGAAGGTCTGATCTTGGCCTTTTCACATCTGGACAACCAGGCGCTGTCCTGCCCCCGGCTGCTTCTCCCAGCTCTTAGGATGATGAGACAAAGTAAGGAAGACGGGAAAAGCATGGGAGGGGGGACGTGAATGAGGATTCTTCTAATCAAGGCACCTCAGGCACCATTTACCTGTGGTCTATTAGAAAGGCCTTCTTATTTTACTAGTCCGACCACACAGGTGAGCAAGATTTTGCAAGGAGGGTCAAAGAGCCAGCCTCGACCAGATCCTTCTCACAAAATGACTTATAACCGCTCCTCCCGCACACGCGTCACCCAGCATGCCACCCACCAGGCACAAAGTCACTGGGTCACAAATAATAACCAGAGCTGGCTGGAGGCCCACATCCTTTTCTAATATCTGACTGCCCGCTTAACTTCTGCACTCGGACGCCTAAGAAGCATCTCTAGACCATGTTGGCATCATGGCCAACACAGAGCTCTCCATCCACACCCTCCGCCGGCACCCAAACCTAAGCCAGCCTAAACATTTCCCACTTGGGAAAGGATTCCACCATCTGCTGTGAAATCAGTGACATCTTTGAGTCCGGCTTCCTTCAGCCATTCCCCCTCCACACCCAGACTGTGGATGTCCTGGCCCAAAACATCATCTCTCTTGCCTAACTGGATTCCTCCCTCTCCCCCATCCAGTGCTAAGTCCGTCCCACAGAGTGGTCAAGCAATCTGGTCAGTCCTCTGTTCAAAATGCTCCAAAGCCTTCCTGGTGTCTTCAAAATAAAGCTCAGAGGCACCTGGGTGGCTCAGCTGGCTGAGCATCCGACTTCGGCAAAGGTCCTGATCTCACAGTTTGTGAGTTCACGCCCCACAGGGGGCTTGCTGCTGTCAGCATGGGACCCACTTCAGATCCTGTCCTCCTCTCTCTGCCCTCCCCCCCGCTCACACTCTCTCTCAAAAAATAAATAAAACATTAAAAAAATTTTTTTTAATAAATAAAGTTCAAGCCACAAAGTCCTATACAACCCAGGCCCAGCCCACCTTCCCATCTTCGCTTTATCGTACTCACCCTGGTTATCTCTGCCCACATCTGCCAATCCTCATCCCTACAGCTGACTCACTACTAGTTATCCAGTCTTCCTTCTGTGTCTAGGGCCTGCCTCTCAGCCTTCCACTTACTAACCCTTTTTCTTGGAAGGCTGTCCCCAGAGCTGGATATTCCCAAAGCCAGCTCCTCGGCATTCAGATTGCAGTTCAGGCATCTTCTCCGAAGCCTTTCTGGAACACTCCATCAAATGTTACATGCCTTAAGTCACCCTTGATCACATGCCTCTCTCTTATTTTCTTCATGGGAGCTGGGACTTTCTTTCCTATTCACTATTGTAGCTCCAGTGCCCAGCACTGGCAAGTGCCAATTATTTCCATGAATTCAACCAACATGAAAGCACGTGCTGTGTGCCAGGACCTACTCTAGGTAACAAAGATGGTGGTAAATAAGTCAGGGGTCTGGCTCTCGTGCAGCCTTCTTTACTGAAGGGGGGTAGGCTAACCAATGCCAACAGGGGATACGTAGCAAGTAAAATTAAGCGTAAGGAGTGAAGGAGGGGTACCCTTTTTTTTTTTTAATTTTTTAACGTTTATTATTTTTGAGAGAGAGAGAGAGAGAGACAGCGTGAGCAGGGAGGGTCAGATAGAGAGGGAGATACAGAATCTGGAGCAGCTCCAGGGTCTGAGCTAGCTGTCAGCACAGAGCCGGACGTGGGGCTCAAACCCACAAACCGTGAGATCATGACCTGAGCCGAAGTCGGATGCTTAACTGACTGGGCCACCCTGGCGCCCCGAGGGGTACTCTTTTATGTAGGGCAATCCATAATACCTTGCCAGTAAGGTGGCACTGGGGAAGAGACTTGAAGAAGTTAAGGAAAGAAATCAAGTAAATCAACAGGGAAACAACATGTGCTGGCAACGTGAGGAGTCAGCTGCTGCAGGAACAGCAAGAATTCCATGTGAAGCTTACGGTGCAAGGTGGACAGTAGCAGCAGGTAAGCTCAGAGCAGCAGTAGGGAACTTTGCAGGCCATTGAGAGGACATACATTTTATACATCTGATTTGAGAAGACACTGGAAGGTTCAGGGCAGAGGACAGATGGACTTGGTTTGTATTTTAAAAGGATCACTCCAGCTGTCTACAGGAAAGATGGAAAGGAACTGAGCTGGAATGATAATGGCTTGCAGTGGAGAATGAAAAGGGACCTGGACTCTGGACATATGTCCAAAGCAGAGCAAACAAGTAGCTGGCAAATTACGAGATGTGGGAGAAAGAGAAGGCAAAGATGACTCCACAGCTGGTAGCCTGAGCTCTTGTAATAATGGAATTGCTCTTTACTTCTAGGGCAAAAGGAAAGGGTAACCAGTTTGGGACGTGTTTAATTTGGGATGTCTATTAGCCATCCAAGGGGTAATTTCAAACAGACGGCTGGATATCAGGAGACAGATCTGGCCTGAAAATATGTGTATTTGTATTTGAGAGTCCTCAGTTTATAGAAAGTATTTAAAGCTATGAAGCTAAATGAGATCCCCTATAGCTGGGGACCAGTGTAGAGAAAAGGTCCTATAACTGATCCCTGGGGCACGTCACAACATTTAAAGGTCAGGACAATGAGGAACAAGCAAAAGAGACTAAGAATTAGTCAGTAAAGTGGGGGAAGTCAGGCAAGTTATCCACATGCCAATCAATGTGCTCAAATTAATGTCAGATCTTAGTATCTGATCTGCCCCTGAGTAAAGATCTAAATCACAAAATCCTGTGAATAAAGATAATCTCCGGGAAACTAATATTCTCTTGCCAAAAATACTCCGGACAGTTTCCTTCATGCTTAAATAAAAAGGCCTTCTATTTTGAGAACAATTTCCTCTTTACTCATCCCTTCATACATTCTACTACTACATGTCACATACTAGGTCGGGGCTGGGTGAAACGCAGATAAATAAACTCACTCCCGCAAAGAAAAAAAAATTGTATCCACATACGAAGAACTCGGCTGGATGTTGAGTAAGTTGACATCCACATGGCACCCACGTGAGTGGCAGAAGGAGGTCAGAGGGCACCTGCTCCGGGTGGAACCAGGCTGCTAATTACCGGGGTCCAAAAGATTAACAACGATCACAGAATTACCCACCCACTGGCTCCTTCTCTGAATGCAGTGGGCGGGGAACATAATCTTAATAGAAGAGGAAAATCAGTCCCTTCCCAATGGGCCCAAGCCCTTCTCCAACCATCGGGGCCCGAGCTCCAGACCCCTTTTTGCCTCCACCCCGCCCCCAAACCACAGGGCCCCGCCCTAAACCGGTAGAGCCGTCGCACTACAAATCCCACCAGGCACCGCGCTCCCACAACAAGCTGGTCTACGCTCCACTGCCGCCGCGCCTCCTGGGACCTGTAGTCTCCACTCCCCTCCGCGCTGGTCAGTACCTGGAAGCGATA
>NW_027527525.1:5036400-5144089 GCF_008692635.1 Crocuta crocuta | reverse complement strand
TTTTTTTAATAAATAAAGTTCAAGCCACAAAGTCCTATACAACCCAGGCCCAGCCCACCTTCCCATCTTCGCTTTATCGTACTCACCCTGGTTATCTCTGCCCACATCTGCCAATCCTCATCCCTACAGCTGACTCACTACTAGTTATCCAGTCTTCCTTCTGTGTCTAGGGCCTGCCTCTCAGCCTTCCACTTACTAACCCTTTTTCTTGGAAGGCTGTCCCCAGAGCTGGATATTCCCAAAGCCAGCTCCTCGGCATTCAGATTGCAGTTCAGGCATCTTCTCCGAAGCCTTTCTGGAACACTCCATCAAATGTTACATGCCTTAAGTCACCCTTGATCACATGCCTCTCTCTTATTTTCTTCATGGGAGCTGGGACTTTCTTTCCTATTCACTATTGTAGCTCCAGTGCCCAGCACTGGCAAGTGCCAATTATTTCCATGAATTCAACCAACATGAAAGCACGTGCTGTGTGCCAGGCCCTACTCTAGGTAACAAAGATGGTGGTAAATAAGTCAGGGGTCTGGCTCTCGTGCAGCCTTCTTTACTGAAGGGGGGCAGGCTAACCAATGCCAACAGGGGATATGTAGCAAGTAAAATTAAGCGTAAGGAGTGAAGGAGGGGTACTCTTTTTTTTTTAATTTTTTAACGTTTATTATTTTTGAGAGAGAGAGAGAGAGACAGCGTGAGCAGGGAGGGTCAGAGAGAGAGGGAGATACAGAATCTGGAGCAGCTCCAGGGTCTGAGCTAGCTGTCAGCACAGAGCCGGACGTGGGGCTCGAACCCACAAACCGTGAGATCATGACCTGAGCCGAAGTCGGATGCTTAACTGACTGGGCCACCCTGGCGCCCCGAGGGGTACTCTTTTATGTAGGGCAATCCATAATACCTTGCCAATAAGGTGGCACTGGGGAAGAGACTTGAAGAAGTTAAGGAAATAAATCAAGTAAATCAACAGGGAAACAACATGTGCTGGCAACGTGAGGAGTCAGCTGCTGCAGGAACAGCAAGAATTCCATGTGAAGCTTACGGTGCAAGGTGGACAGTAGCAGCAGGTAAGCTCAGAGCAGCAGTAGGGAACTTTGCAGGCCATTGAGAGGACATACATTTTATACATCTGATTTGAGAAGACACTGGAAGGTTCAGGGCAGAGGACAGATGGACTTGGTTTGTATTTTAAAAGGATCACTCCAGCTGTCTACAGGAAAGATGGAAAGGAACTGAGCTGGAATGATAATGGCTTGCAGTGGAGAATGAAAAGGGACCTGGACTCTGGACATATGTCCAAAGCAGAGCAAACAAGTAGCTGGCAAATTACGAGATGTGGGAGAAAGAGAAGGCAAAGATGACTCCACAGCTGGTAGCCTGAGCTCTTGTAATAATGGAATTGCTCTTTACTTCTAGGGCAAAAGGAAAGGGTAACCAGTTTGGGACGTGTTTAATTTGGGATGTCTATTAGCCATCCAAGGGGTAATTTCAAACAGACGGCTGGATATCAGGAGACAGATCTGGCCTGAAAATATGTGTATTTGTATTTGAGAGTCCTCAGTTTATAGAAAGTATTTAAAGCTATGAAGCTAAATGAGATCCCCTATAGCTGGGGACCAGTGTAGAGAAAAGGTCCTATAACTGATCCCTGGGGCACATCACAACATTTAAAGGTCAGGACAATGAGGAACAAGCAAAAGAGACTAAGAATTCGTCAGTAAAGTGGGGGAAGTCAGGCAAGTTATCCACATGTTAATCAATGTGCTCAAATTAATGTCAGATCTTAGTATCTGATCTGCCACTGAGTAAAGATCTAAATCACAAAATCCTGTGAATAAAGATAATCTCCGGGAAACTAATATTCTCTTGCCAAAAATACTCCGGACAGTTTCCTTCATGCTTAAATAAAAAGGCCTTCTATTTTGAGAACAATTTCCTCTTTACTCATCCCTTCATACATTCTACTACTACATGTCACATACTAGGTCGGGGCTGGGTGAAACGCAGATAAATAAACTCACTCCCGCAAAGAAAAAAAAATTGTATCCACATACGAAGAACTCGGCTGGATGTTGAGTAAGTTGACATCCACATGGCACCCACGTGAGTGGCAGAAGGAGGTCAGAGGGCACCTGCTCCGGGTGGAACCAGGCTGCTAATTACCGGGGTCCAAAAGATTAACAACGATCACAGAATTACCCACCCACTGGCTCCTTCTCTGAATGCAGTGGGCGGGGAACATAATCTTAATAGAAGAGGAAAATCAGTCCCTTCCCAATGGGCCCAAGCCCTTCTCCAACCATCGGGGCCCGAGCTCCAGACCCCTTTTTGCCTCCACCCCGCCCCCAAACCACAGGGCCCCGCCCTAAACCGGTAGAGCCGTCGCACTACAAATCCCACCAGGCACCGCGCTCCCACAACAAGCTGGTCTACGCTCCACTGCCGCCGCGCCTCCTGGGACCTGTAGTCTCCACTCCCCTCCGCGCTGGTCAGTACCTGGAAGCGATAAAGGAAGGCTTCGGGCCAGAGGAAGAAGTAGGCCGGGCTGATGAGACCGAGTTTGCCGACCAAGGGCACCGCGACAGTGGCGGCGAACCAATAGCGCGTGATGGCCGGAATGCTCCTGAACCAGTCCCCGATGTCCGACATCTTCGCCTTTTAGGTGGCCAGGATGCGCACAGCCGCCGACTCCCAATCCCTGGCCCCTCACGACACGGCCCGCTTCTCGAGTGGAAGGTGTCGAGGCGGAAGCTGCCCAAGCCGCCGATAAGAAGGCGGAGATCGGCGGACGTGGCGCCACCGAATTCGGACGAGCGAGGGAGCGTTCGGCGGCGAAACTTCCCCTTCCGGCGGCCGCGGAAGACGTTGACCAGAAGTCCCGCCGCTTAAAGGGCAAGCACTTTTACGACTGAGTCGCGGTTTGGCGTTAGGAGGCGGGGCGGCATGGGGCGGGGCCAAGCGGAACGAAGGCGCGACTGGTGGGAAACAGTGGTTGCCAGGGGCAACAGCAAATATTCCAGCCAATGGCGAGGCTGAACGCCTGCTGCCTCGTTCAAGCTTGAGCTGTAATCCAGGTGGGTTCTCTTGGACCCCGTTTAAGAAGGAAGGAGGAAAATAAAGTACATAGTTCCTCATCTGGTCTTTCATTTGACAAACGTTTGTTCAGGACTTAGTAAGCGCCAGGGTTCTAGGTAGGGCTCTAGACATCGGGGGTCCTGCGACTATCAGAGCCGTTGTGGTACCTTCTCTCCCGGAGCTTACATTCTAATGGGGATAGTCAACTAAGTGAAAAAGATCATTTCAGAGAGTGAAAAAAATAAGGGATATAAAATAGGGTGATGCGGTAGAGTGATGGTGTGGGAGCGGGGAAATGTGGGGAAAGATGGCTACGTTAGATGAGAATAGTCAGGGAGAACTTCGTGGGCGAGGTGTCCTTTGAGCTGAAACCCACCCCAGGCAAGGAACTGGGGAGTTTTCCTCGCAGAGAAAACAGCGACTCCAGCTAGCTTGAAATGTTGGAGGAACTGTAAGCAAAAATGAACTTAGCTATGAATGTAGTTCCTCAAGTAGGATTTAAATTACAGATAGATGAGAATCCACCTTGTTCTTTAAAAAAATCTGTAAAAAGAGAGCTAGAACTGTTCCTATTATTTTCAGGTGTAAGTCCTACAGTTTAAGCTTGTCTAAGCCAAAAGAAAAAAAAATCAATAAAGCCATCCAATAAAAACCATTAGGAACACCCCACTAGCCCAGAGTTAGCTTTATTTACTTTCTGCAATAAGGGATACTGGACTCCAGAGGAACCTGGACCATCTCATCAAGCAAAAAAGAATAGGGTCACTATTGGATTATGAGGAAGGATGAAGTAAAATTTTGGTGAAATTTAAATGAAGCACTGTTTTGATAGGCTCAAAGCAAAGCAAGGCTGTGTGTAAAACTTAAGCCTAGGCCTGAGGGGCACCTGGGTGCCACAGTCAGTTGGGCTTCTGACTTCCACTCTGGTCATGATCACACAGTTCGTGAGTTCGAGCCCCACTTTGGGCTCACCGCTATCAGCCCGTCAGGACAGAGCTCACTTTAGATCCTCTGACCCCCTCTCACTGCCCCTTCCCTGCTAGCACTCCCTCAAAAAGTAAATATTAAAAAAATAGGCTTAGGTTAAACTCCGTTAAAAAAAAAAAAAAAAAGCCTAGGCCTGAGCTGAAAAGCAGGCTCAGGGTCCTCTTCCCTTTGAAATCTCAAATTTAGGCTAGACATGGAATGTTGGGTGTAAAACCTCCTTATTTAAAGTTTTGCAACTAGATTGAAAATCATGTGTCAAGATGACCCATCTAGCTCAGATCCTTCAGGCAAGAATGGGATTTTCCATCCACACCAAAAAAATTTCAAACCATGAAGTGTGTACAACAATGTATTATTTTAGAGACTATTTCTCAGCACAACATCCCTGATGTTAATTAACAGAAACCATATTTATGGAATAAAAAGGCATTAAATATTCCACAGACTGATAAAAGTATAGATTTGGGAACCTAATGGATAGCAGGCATAATGAATATAGAAAGAAACCTCTCATTTGCACAAAGCTGGTGGGAATATAAATTAGTACAACCTTATAAGATAATTTTGATATAAAAGCTAGAGGGGCTCCTGGGTGGCTCAGTCAGTTAAGCATCTGACTCTTGATTTCCGCTCAGGTCATGATTTCATGGTTCATGAGTTCGAGCCCTGAGTTGGGCTCTGTGCTGACAGCATGGAGTCTGGTTGGGATTCTCTCTTTCCCTCTCTCTCTGTCCATATCCTGCTCTCTCTCTCTCTCTGTCTCTCAAAATAAATAAATGAACATTTAAAAATACATAAAATAAAAGCTAGAGCATTGTATAAATAACATAATATTTGGAGATACTGCCTGAGGTCCATTCTCTGCATCTCCCTATCTTCTTGTACCAACTACCTACTATATCCAAGCTACGATAAGAGAAAATGGGTTATCTAGTTTAGGTGCAAAGCTAAAGAAGGTTTCTCTGATGAAATTGTAAATACAGCTGCCGACCCTGCCCCCCCCCCCAAAAAAAACCCCACCAAGAACAAAACAACATACAATGTTTGGCAATATTTACTTCTAGGTTGTGGTCTAGAATTCAGAGTTCATGCTCTGACATTCAACTTCAGGCTTTAGAAATGCTAAAGTTTAAGCTGTGGCTACACCACTTACTAGCAATATCCTGTTATAAAAATGACAACCTCGTGGTGCCTCAATTTCTTCATCTATAAAATGGGAGGAGGAAGAGTAATAGCAATACTGCATTCAGAGGATTGTGAAGATTTAAATCAGATAAATTCAGGTTTACCACTTAGAGCAGCATCAATATTATTGCTATTCTCTTTTTGCTTCTTTTTTTGAAATGTTTTACAATGAAAATATATCGCTTTTATAAATAGAAATCTGCATTTTCTTTTTTTTAATATTTTTATTTATTTCTAGGAGAGAGAGAGAGACCGCGTGAGCAGGGGAGGGTCAGAGAGAGAGGGAGACACAGACTCTGAAACAGGCTCCAGGCTCTGAGCTGGCAGTCAACACAGAGCCCGACGCAGGGCTCGAACCCACGAACCGCGAGATCATGACCCAAGCGAAGTCGGACACTTAACCCTTCTAAGCCACCCAGGCGCCCCTAGAAATCTGCATTTTCAAAAGCCCTGTCCCTTCCCACCAGGTAATTCTGATCCAAGTTATCTGCAGACTGTTCTTTGAGAACCATCAGACCAGATAGACATTCAGGATCTTTCTGTTTCTCTTGATAAAATCACTATATATTGTGATAAACTATTCTGAGCATAAAACACAAAGGTGGTTTATTCTTAGCCATCTTCAGTAGAGGATTTCCCCAATGCTCCCAAATAGGTTGCTCTAGAATTTAATTGCTTAGCTTGGAAGGAAATCTCTGTGTTACTGCCATCAACACAAGTCATCATTTAAAAACATGCAGGTTACAATTGTGCTAAGTTCTAGGAAAAATTGTGGAGGTGTAGGGGAAATAGGCGATCTCATGAATTATTGACAAGAATATATAAATGTTGGTACAGCCTCTCCAGCAAGCAATGACAATATTCAAATGCATTTCTAGGAATGTAAGCTTTAGATAGACTCCAACATTTTTAAAATGTACAAGGAGAGTCATTGCCATATTTTTTGAAATAGCAAGAGATTGGAAATAGCTGAATACGTGTCAATAAGAAACTGATTAAACTATGGCTTATCCATATGGTCAAATACTATCAACCTTCATTAGAAAAAACTTTGTACACTCCAAAATGGAATGCTCTCTAATAACATATAGCATTAAGGACACAAGAGTTAGAGTACAAAGTGCACACTATGCTATTACACAGTTGTATTGTGCAGAAAGCACACACACAAACATACACATAGTATTTGCTTGAAATACCAGTTATCTCGGGAAATGGAAACTCAGAGGACGGGAGACAGGTGTAGGAAGGAGACGTGTTATTGCACGTTCTTTTATCTTTTTAAATTTTGTTCCAACTATGTGTACTACATTTTCAAAATACGTAGAAAGGAGGTTTGTTCGAAAAGGAACAGGTTCCGTGTCAAAAAACTTTAGGAAGATGGAGAGGTAGAAAAGATGACCTTAACTCTTTCTTTCCTGCCATATTGATGTATATTTCCAATTGTTTCTGTAAAAAAAAAAAAAGGGTGGGGCGTTAAGGAAACTGGCAAGAGACAGACATTGAGAGCACAATATTGCCTATAGCGCTGAAGATTGGTGCCGCGCCGCAGAGTGATGCTGACAGACAGGGGGCTGACAACTCAAATATCATCTGTCACAACAGTCATGCAGGAACACCATCCTCATGGGCTGCCTGCCACATAAGTGGCATCTTCAAGAAATTCAAAGCACATTGCAAAGATGTAATTAATTCTTACATTACCTAGTAGGCAGTTTCATTAGCCCCATCTTGCAGGTGAAGCTATGGCAAGAATAATAATTTATCTCTGTCATGCCTGGCAGAACCAGTCCTCTATTTTTAGTCACAAGTCTGGGAAATTTTAAAGATTTTGGCACACAGGGCTGGGAAACAAGGCAGTTACTAAACACCATAGAGAGCATTACTCATTTGTTATTTTGATGCATGTGTGTGTGTGTGTGTGTGTGTGTGTGTTCTAAATAAAGTCAGCCTTAGGGTCGCCTCAGTGGCTTAGTTGGTTCAGTCTCCACCTTCAGCTCAGGTTATGATCTCACTGTTCATGGGTTTGAGCCCCATGTCGGGCTCTCTGCTGTCAGCACAGAGCCAGCTTTGGATCCTCTGTCTTCCTCTCTTTCTGCCCCTCCCTTACTTATTCTCTCTCCCTCTCAAAATTAAATAAATAAATACATACATACATAAATACATAAATAAATATAAAGTCAGTCTTTTATATACCATAAGGAACGAATCTGGATTCCAGGCTTGCCTCTGTCTTTTGCTGATTGTGTGACCTTTGCTGATTGTATGTGACCGTGGGCAGGTCACTAAAAACAATTACACTATTACCTGTAACTACATCAAAGCTGTTTGTTGTTTGTCTGAATTGAGAGCCTGCTGTTTACCAAGCTCTGGGCTCGAGGTTTCCATGCATCATCTCCCTTAATGGGCACATTATTATTATCATTATTGTTACAGAAACTGAGAAACAGATATCATCTAACTCATCCAAGATCCCATAACTGCAAGTGGTGATTCCAATCCAGGTCTGTCTGACCTGAGTCCATCTTTTAACTGCTCTGCTGTACCTCTGTGACAAATGTGAAAGTTCTTTATAAACTCAAAAGCATCTCACAGATACTAGTTTTACTCTAGTAACTAACACAAAGAATCAGCACATGGGAGGCATTCAATATTTTATTTTATTATTTTTTTAAATGTTTATTCATTTTTGAGAGACAGAGCATGAACCGGGGAGGGGCAGAGAGAGAGGGAGACACAGAATCTGAAACAGGCTACAGGCTCCAAGCTGTCAGCACAGAGCCCAATGTGGGGCAGGGCTTCAACCCAATTGACCTGAGCCCAAGTCAGAGGCTCAACCGGCGGAGCCACCCAGATGCCCCTCAATGTTTTATAGATGAGTAAAGCAGGCTGGCTGAACCAGAGTTTATGCAGGAATTATTTGGAAGAAAATAATCCCTTTAATATCAAACTTATCTTAAGTAATAATTCCACATGCCAAAATCATCAGAGAACAATAATCCAAGCACTAATTATAGCTATTCATAATTTATATTCATCAGTCATTGTTTATATTCATAATCAGAACAATAGTGAATGATATTCATTCACGATATGCCGTGGGGAAGGCCTGCAAGGATCTGACATACTTTCCTTCTAAACCAAAGAAAAAACTCCTCAAGCTAATGTCCATGTTAGAATGTGAGTTATATTTAAATACAGGATTCTTATCACTTGGTCTTGGATCCAAGTCATCACCCATGGTGTAGACATTCCACTAGAATTAAGCAGCAAGCAAAACTCTCAAAAGCCTTTAACTGAAGACACCTCCAGAGAAAGGCATACTAGCCAGGGCCCTTAGTCATTGCAAAGACTTGGAGGCCTGACCCATCACTTTCAGGAAACAGCTTGTTACCAGTTTATGATAAAGGATACAACACAGGAAAAGCCAAATGGAAGAAATGCATAGGGCAAAACAGGCATCAAAAATAGGAAAATGGTCAAAGGATTATGCTACATTGCTAGTAGAATATTATTTAGCCATCAGAATGATAATAATGAAGACTTGAAACAGGGAAAGCCTCTTTTATCTTCTTAAATTATTTTTTATTTTTAAGTAATCTCTACACCCAACACCAGGCTCAAACTCATGACCCTGAGATGAAGAGATCAATTGGCTCTACCAATTGAGCCAGGCCAGCACCCCAGGAAAGACTCTTTTTATGAAAAAGTTAGTGAAAAGAACAGACAACAGTATGATATAGAGAAAAAAACCCTAGAAGATAGTAAATTTTTATATCCCTCCTCTTATTTTTTTAAAAGTTTATTTATTTATTTTGAAAGAGAGAGAGACAGAGAGAGAAAGTGGATGAGGGGAAGAGAGAGGGAGAAAGAGAATCCCAGGCTAGCCCTAACAGTCCACACAGAGCGTGATGTGGGGCTTGAACTCACAAACCGTGAGATCATGACATGAGCCAAAATCAAGAGTCCCGTGCTTAACTGACTGAGCCACCCAGGTACCTCTCTCTCTCTCTTCTTTTCAATAAGCATCCTCTCTCCCCTACATTCTGTTCTGCTTATTCCTTCCTACTAAAGCAACCTACCCTTACATTGTTAACTGCAAAACTCATAGTCTTAGTTACATTTTGGTTAACAGCTGGATGATACCGTGGTACAATGAGAAACATCTATTCACTTCCCAAGTGCTAGGATGAAAGGAGCATCTTTTGTTATCCAGAATCCCTTTCTAACAGACCTGAGTTTATGCTAATGAGGTGGGTCTCCGAGGCCTGGTTGCAGAACCTACCTTTGATTAGAGGAACTTTCAGCCACACCCATCTGACCTTCCGGGGGGAGGAGGTGGCTGGGAATTTATTTCGTTAACAGTGGCTAATGATCGCAAAGGGATCGCATCTGGCTCTCAGCACATCCATGGACCAGATGCCCGGCACTCTTCACATCCACTGGTAAACCATGAGCTTTAGGACACCTGCAAAGCAGGGGCTGTGAACTTATCTAGAATTTCCCAGTCCAATCATCTAGAATAAACTTTGTTTTCTTTGGATTTAAGTTTTTGCATTGTTTCTGATTTTGAGTTACAAATAAGGATAGGTACCTTCCTGGTTTTGATTAGGGCCTGCCTCTGTATGTCAGTCGAGCCTCATCTGCCCTTCTTCCCCTTCCAGCCAAAGCCCCCCCCCTTCCCTTTTCTTTCCATCTGTAAACATTTCAGATGCCTTGAGGGAATGGCCTTACAGAATCCTATGACTATATACAGTTTTACAACATCAGTGAACTGTGTTACATATGCACTAACAAGTACTGACTGCTTCCACTAAGAAGAGGCTCTCAGATTGTGACTTCTAGCTGTGAGATCAACAAGGACAGGAACTTGGTTTTGTTCACTTCTGTATCCCTGCTGCCTGCAACCTCACCTAATACATAGTAGATGCTCAAGAAATACTTGTCGAAAGGATGAATTACTCATTTCAGAAATTGTCCCTGACCCCCTCCCCCACTTCCCATCAGCACCCTCCAAGCCTAGGTTAATGCTCCCCCACTTCTTCTATATCCCTAGAACACGTCACACAAATCACATCATTGCCCTTAGCACATTGTTTTATAATTACTTGTGCATGTGGAATAGACATCTCCTCTAGAGTATAAACCCCTTGAGGTGGAAACTGCCTGGTATAACTCTTCATACAAGACTGAATAAATTTCATGAGGGAAAGCAGCCCTCTCCACATTCAAAATATATCCACAATGCAACCCCTCTGCAACACCTCCACTTCCTACCCTCTGGCCCAGCCTACCACCACTTAGTGCCCGGGCTTCTAAAACTCACTCATGATGGGTCTCTGGGCTCCCGGGGTGCCCTCTGCATTCTCTTCTCCCACAGGAGCCTCAATCAGCTTCTGCCACTCCCTTGCTCAAAGCTCCACTGAATTTTATTCTAATAAATTTATTCTAATAAATTTCTGTGATGGAAAGTTCTTACCATGACCTTCAAGGCCCCAGATGATCTGAACCCTGGCTACTTCTATGGTCATTTCTCCCACTTTCCTGCTCGTCAACAGTGTTTCAGCCTCACGGAGTTCCCAGCACTGGAAAAGCCAAGGCAGCACACATGCTTGCTGAACCCTTAGCTGGAAACATGCTTCCCCAGAGGAGTGGTGCTCAATCCTATCAGACCAAATGTCCTCTTTTAAAACATATTTGCTCCCAAGATGGAAACCATAGGTTATAAATTATAGTTCCAAAAGACACATGAAACAATGCTCAGCATCCCTCCTCATCAGGGAAATACAAATCAAAACCACATTTAGATACGACCTCACACCAGCCAGAGTGGCTAAAACGAGAAATCAGAGAACTCTAGATGCGGGTGAGGATGTGGAAAAACGGGCCCCCTCCTACACTGTNAAAACAGTTGAAAATATAATAATTAAAATAAAAACTAAATAAAAAAATGAATGGAGGGATACTGAAGTATATGTACTTTGAGAGAAATAAATATCAAGTCAAATGAAAAAATAAATAAATAAATAAATAAAACATATTTGCTCCCAAAATGAAAACCATAGGTTATAAATTATAGTTCCAATAAAATAAATGTAATGCCTAATTATCATATGAATGATCAATAAAAGGAAGTGAATTTATACCATAATGTGCCTTTTACTATATAAATGCTCAGGCCCAACTACTTTAGGAGATGTAATGAAATAGTCTGGTGCTTGCAGTTACAGTCATGTGAGTGAAGAGCTACAAAAGCAGACACCCCTGTGTTGTGTTTGTAACTCAAACACCACCATAGCCTAGCATCAGTTTGTGATTATCCATAATGGTGGATGACTGTTGGGAAAGTTCCAAATAAGGAAAGTACATCAAAATTCATATGTAACCAAATAACAGATTGAACGGGTTGAACTATGTAAAACTAAAATATATTTGCGTGACAAAAAAAATCACCAAGTTCAAAAGGTGAATGACAAAGTGGCAGAAAATAGTTTCAAGATTTATCACAGATAAAAGGCTAATATCCCCAAATATGTAAAGAACTTGTTTTAAAACAATGAGAGGAGGGGCACCTGGCTGGCTCAGTCAGTAGAGCAAGAGACTCTTGATCTTGGGGTCATAAGTTCAAGTCCCACATTGGGTACAGAGAATACTTAAAAATAAAATCTTTTTTAAAAATGAGAGGAGGGGGTGACTGGGTGGCTCAGTCAGTTAAGTGTCTGACTCTTTGTTTCAGCTCAGGTCATGATCTCACAGTTTGTGAGTCCGAGCCCTACATCGGACTCTTTGCTGACAGCTCAGAACCTGGAACCTGCTTCAGATTCTGTCTCTCTCTCCTCTCTCTCTCTCTCTCTCTCTGTGTCCCTCCTCCACTATTGCTCTGTTTTTTTTAATTTTTTTTTTATTCTTGAGAGAGAGAGAGAGAGAAAGAGCCAGAGTGGGGGAGGGGCAGAGAGAGCAAGAGGAAGACACAGAGACGGAAACAGTTTCCAGGCTCTGAGCTGTCAGCAAAGATTCTGACACGGGGCTCGAACTCACAAACTGTGAGATCACGACCTGAGCTAAAGTCAGATGCTTAACTGACTCAGCCGCCCAGACATCCCTAAAAAAAATTTTTTTTAAAGGAAAGAAACAGTACCCCAGCTGTAGGTAGCTGCCTAGGTTGCTGTGCACCTAGGCAAGTGTTATGCGGCCAGGAGAACAGCAGCCACAATGACTGGTTGGCATTCTGGGCCTGGTTCATGCCAGCTCTGTTGTTAACTCTACCAGGATGCCAGCATAATTGTTAAAAAAGAGAAGAGAAGAGAAGAGAAGAAAAGAAACAGTAAGCATATACACCTTAAATTTCCACAATGTTATATGTCAAATATATTTAAATTAAAAAACAAAATCAAACAAACAAACAAAAAAACCCAAGTATAATCTTGTCTCAATTAGTACAGCAGCTACATTCCAGGAAAAGCCAGAGTATATTAAATCCCTGTAGATATTCTTCATGTTTATATGTAAAGCAGAATTAGGTTCTAGTTCAGCTATTACAAACAAGATTTTCACTTAAAGGAATGTATTGGAAATGTTCAAAAGGATGCAGGACCATTTTATACATTGTAGGATGTCTGCCTAACATCCCTGATCCTCTTTCCTAAATTCCTGTTGTGCCCTTAGTTATTGTGATAATCCAAAACAATCATGTTATGAGTTGAATTGTGTTCCCCAAATAGAGATATTAAAATCCTAACACCTGGTCCCAGTGAATGTGACATTATTTGAAAATACTGTTTGCAGATGTAATCAAGCTTAAATGAGGTCATACTTGATTAGGATGAGCTAGTCCATTGGATTAACGATGACTTGATATAAAAGGAGAAAATGCAGACATGGACACAGGGGGAGAAGCCCATGCGAAGACAAGGGCATAGATTGGAGTGACGCATCTATAAGCCAAGGATTGCCGACGGGTACCAGGAGCTAGGAGAGAAGCATTGGAACAGACTCTCCCTCAGAGCCTCCAGACTGATTTCAGACTTCTGGCCCCTGGAACCATGAGAGAATGAATTTCACTATTTTAAGCCACCTAGTTTGCAATACTTTGTTACAGCATCTCTGGGAAACCAATATGAATGTCTTACACGGCACAATTAAGACACTGTTGAAACCCTGTCTTCGTGCCTCCTTCCTGCATAACACCCAAGTCTCTGCTCACATAAAACTTGCCAGCACTGCCTTCCCTGAACACCTTAATCCAGGCACCACCCTCCCATCCTGCTCATTCCTTTACTCTGCTTACATTTTTCTTCACTTTTCATTAACTGACATGATACAATTTATTTATTTTCTTAGCCATTGTCTGTCTTCCCAACTAGAATGCAAGTTCCAGGCAAGGGCCATTCTGTCTTGTTCACTCCCACTCCCCAGCACCCAGAACAGCCCTTTCCCACACGGGAGCTCCACTGACATTTATTGAACTAGCAAATGAGAATCTCCTTTGCAGAGAAAGGCCAAATGCAATCTTAGTATAATGAGGAATAGAACAGAATAGCTTACCTGACAAAGCAAAGAGACATAGCAGGAGCACCTGAGAGCTAGAAGACTTAGCAGAAAAGTCATTCAATGTTATAGTGAAAGTTGGATGTACAACCTCTTTTAATCACAGGATGTTATTGCTGATGCCGCAGATGTAATGTGCAAACATGCATATGCTTGACTGGCAAGGCATTGGAGCCAAAAAAGCTACATCTGTCACATTTGTTTGAAGCCAGTCCAAGTAGGCTGAACATGCATTTAGAGAGCTCTGAAAGCATTTTAGATCCGGTACGTGCTGTCAAAGGCAGTAGGAAAAAATATGTTGGCAAGGGACAGTACGTACTAAGCAGCCAAACTTGTGCGTGCATTAGGTTACATGCAGGTTTCACAGCCTCAGCACTGTTGACACACTTTGGGTCCAACAGTTATTTGTTGGTGGGGGCGTCCCTGTGCATGCGAGGATGATTAGCAGCATCCTTGGCACCACGTGACAGTAGCACCCACCTTCTCAGTTATGACAACCAAAAACATCTGCAGACATATCCAATTGTCCTCTGGGGGCAGTCACCCTTGGTTGAGATGTGATGTTTATCCACTCTCCCTCCTTCTTTTGCAACTCCCCTATGTCCCCAACACACACACACACACACACACACACACACACACACACACACACACGGTGAGACTACCCTCCCAACCCCCTAGAGGCTGGTTTATTCCTATGTGTACTCCCACCAAATGTGCCTCTGGGATTTCCTGATGTCATCTGTGGTTGACCATGACATTAGAAGCCTCTAACAAAACACATCTCTCAACGTCATGCGTGTGTCTAGTTCCGTTCTACATTGAGTCTAGCTCAGGCTAGACTACTGAATGATGAGAGGTCATGTGGACAGAGGCATGGGTAGATGAGAAGCCATCCTGGATGTTTCAGCCCCAGGTGAGCTTCAGCTGCACATGACCATGAGTGACCATGGCTATACCATGGTGAGTGGAACTGGTCAGCTGAGTCCAGTCAGCTCACAGAATTGTGAAACTTAGGAAATCATTTTTGCTCAAAGCCAATAAATTTTGAGGTAAATTTTACCCAGCAACAGACAACAAACATCAAATGTCTAAGTTGACGTCAAATGTCTAGACATTGAGTCTAGACTTGACCGTGAGACTTGCGTTAGCCAATGGGACATAGGCTGGCATGGTGATGCAAGCAGCAGCGTGTGAAACACACATTCAGGCTTGTCCTACTGGAGCATTCCTTTCTAAGAGCCCAGGGTCATGTAAAGAAGCTCAGGCTAGGGGCGCCTGGGTGGCTCAGTTGGTTCAGCGTCGACTTCGGCTCAGGTTATGATCTCACAGTTTGTGGGTTCAGGCCCACATCAGGCTCTGTGTTAACAGCTTAGATCCTGGAGCCAGTCTTTGGATTCTGTATCTCCCTCTCTTTTTGACCCTCCCCTGTTCACACTGTTTCTCTCTCTCTCTCTCTCTGTCTCTCTCTCCTTCTCTCAAAAATAACTAAAACATTAACAAAAAAAAATTTTTTTTTTTAAAAAGAAGCTCAGGCTAGACTACTGAATGACGAGAGGTCATGTGGACAGAGCCATGGGTAGATGAGAAGCCATCTTGGATGTTTCAGCCCCAGGTGAGCTTCAGCTGCACGTGACCATGAGTGACCATGGCTATACCACAGTGAGTGGAACTGGTCATCTGAGTCCAGTCAGCTCACAGAATTGTGAAACTTAGGAAATCATTTTTGCTCAAAGCCAATAAATTTTGAGGTAATTTTTACCCAGCAACAGACAACAAACATCAAATGTCTAAGTTGTTGAAATGAGTAAGGAGCGGTGCAGTATTGGAGCAGGCCCATCTTATCTCATAAGAGCCAATTGTTTAATTTTCAGGATTTTTCTGAGATAATTATTAAATACAGCCATTATTAAAAATCAAATTTTATAAACTTAGATTGAAATAAATTATATTTTAAAGGTAATAAATACTCAAAACATATCATTTTTTTAGAAAACAGATCATTTCTTAATTACTATACCAAATTCTACTATTATCAATGCTCTTGAAGTTTTCTGTGTCCATTGTATCTGTATGGTGACCATACTATGTAATAGTGTACTTTTGCTCACCTCTTTCCAATGATATCATACTCATAGCTTGAAATTGGCCTTGAATAGTAGGAGTGTTTACACCACAGAAATTACCAAGTGCTACAAACCGGGGTGGGTTTTTTTTGTTTTTGGTTTTGTTTTTTTTGTCCAGAGAGCCAGTTGTTAAATTTATCAGCACATCACTGGTACTCTCCTTAGAGGGGCTTAAATAATAGCAATAATACAATGTTTAGGGCATGTATGCATGTGTTTGTGTGTGTGTGTGTGTGTGTGTGTGTGTGTGTGTGTGTGATGTGTTAAGGGGGAATAAATAGGATTATCATGCAAATAATGAATTCCCTTCATAGCTTAGCAGAATATGCTATGAGAATACAGATGAAGACAGCACCAGAGACTTTCTGGGGGTACAAGTTTTTATTGGATTATTGTTTCTTGTGTATCTGTAGTGCTAAGTGATGGCCATGGAGCCCTGCAAGCAATTGCTGTGTGCTGTACTGCCAGTGAGAAAAGCATAATGAGGTTGCCTATTTCTTGTTTGTGGGGAAAAATCAGCAAAGTCTGTGGCACTCTGAATGGTTGAATAAAGAAAAATATGAGAAATAATAATAATAAATAAAAACAGCATTCACTGAGGACTTCTGTGTGCCAATGTTGTTCTAAACTCTTCACAGTTCTTTGGGGTTGCTCCTATTATTATCCCAATTTTACAGGTGGAGAAATCAAGGCACAGAGAAGTTAAATACTGTGCCCAAGTTTAGAGTACTAGTGAACGATGGAGCCAATGGACTCAAGCATTTATGGAGCGAACAGAGTGGACTATGTGAAATTAGGACTCCGTGTTCACAGTACAATTAGAGTCAAATTTATTTGTCCTATGGGAGATATTCTCAGCATTCTCTGACTCCACAGCCCTGTACTCAGGGAGGCCTTTGGAATAAGCCAGCATGGGCAGAGCAACACACTTCTAGGGTCTACAGGTGAAGGAGGCAATCCCATTGTGCGAACCCTCTCTCATCTTTCTCCTTCCTCATGTAGAAAGTTGCTTGCACAGGGACATCTGGCTGGCTCAGTGGGTATAACATGTGATTCTTGATCTTGAGGTTCTGAGTTTGAGCTCCATATTGGGTGTAGAGATTACTCAAAAATAAAGTCTTTGGGGAAAAAATTTTTTTAAAGAAAGAAAGAAAGAAAGTTGCTTGCAATATTTTTCAAAGCCATCAGTATAATGAAACCCAACCCACTTGGGTAAAGGGGAGAAGGGAGNGTCCTCCTCCATGCCCATCCCCCCCTCCCCTCCACATCCATCAGTCCTCAGTTTTTGTCAGCATTCAAGAGTCTCTCATGGTTTGCCTCTCTCCCTTTCCCCCACCATTTCCACCCTTCTTCTCCCCCTTGTTCCTCTGTCAAGTTCCTCCTAATCCTCCTATACGTGCAAACATATGATATTTGTCCTTCTCTGCCTGGCTTGCAATATTTTTCAAAGCCATCAGTATAATGAAACCCAAACCACTTGGGTAAAGGGGAGAAGGGAGGGAGGGATGAGCAGAGCACGGTTTTTAGGGCAATGAAAGTATTCTGTACGGTATTATAATGTCCACAGCCACAGAATATGCAACACCAAGAGTGAACCATAATGTAAACCGTGGGCTCTGGGAAGTTATGCTGTAGTTTCATCAGCTGTAATGGAGGAATCAGTCTGGTGGGGACGTTGATATTGGGTAGGCTGTGTATGTGTGGCGGCAGGAGGCATGTGGGAAAATCCCTATACCTTTCTCTTAGTTTTTCTGTACTTAAAACTTCTTAAAAAATTCTTTTATTTTTTTAAATGTTTATTTATTTTTGAGAGAGAGACATACACACAGAGTGTGAGTCAGGGAGGGCCAGAGAGAGAGACACAGAATCTGAAGCAGGCTCCGGGCTCCCAGCTGCCAGCACAGAACCCAATGCGGGGTTCGAACTCACATGACCACGAGATCATGACCTGAGCTGAAGTCAGACGCTTAACCAACTGAGCCACTCAGGTGCTCCTAAAAAATTTCTTAAAAAAAAAATAGTTGGGGAAGATGGTTTTTACTGTTGAGTAAGGCCACATAAAAATCAGAAGAGAACAAAACACTTGGTCTATTAGGTGCAGATTTCTTGCCGGTCATCTTCACTCGGCTCTGTGGCCTCTTTCCTCCAGTGCCCACTCTGGGCAGTGTGTGGAAAGAGGCCACGCTGCCCTTGAATACTTTAATGGACAATAAATGCTTTGCTCAGTCTGCCTTCCTCCCTTACAACAATTAGAGGCATTTTACTCACAGTTTATGGCATCCGGTCACACTTGATTGATAGCCTGTCCTCTGAGCCCATAAATGTTACCAGGAGCCTGTGAACTGAAGCTAGTTAACCAGTCCTGTGGGAGATAGTCCCAGCATTCCCTGACTCCACAGTCCTCTGCCCAGGGAGGCCTTTGGAATAGGCCCCCACCGACAGAGCATAATTTTAAAGGTTTAAGCTTCCAATAGAACCTTCCCAAGCTGCCTTACACTAGTTCCTACAATAGTACGCTTAGGTATTAATTTCTCCAGAAGAAAGTTTGCAATAGTACACTGAGGTATTAACTTCTCTAGCATCGAGTTTGCAAGTAATTTTTTTAAACCCAACTGCCACCAACAGAGAGATTATAAAACCATGCCAAGCCACCGCCGTATGATGGGATATGGTGCAGTTGTGGCTAAGACAGAGGTAGCTATAGGCTGTCCTTCTTGGGACAGCTGTGGCCGTGATGGGGGCCGAGATTTCCACACCCTCCTCCTCTCCTCGCCACAGGGAAGGGCTGTAAAGACTGAAAACTTGCAGCCACTGCCCATTCTGTCGTGTTATGGTCTCCTCCTTCCTGTGGCTTGCAGGAGGCCTTTTTAAAAAACCACAGTCTATGTCAGCATAAAAAATTTCTTAGCAGGAATGATCTCGCTGCAGGAATGATCTCGCTGCCTGTCAAAATCAACATCACCACCTCCCCCCCACCCCCCATCCCCGCTTTGATACTGTACAATTCCAGCTATGGTTGTCAAATCCTTTTGATTACACACGAAACACTGCCCTTGGTTGCTTTCATGTATGTTTTATGAGGACTCCTAGGCATGAATATTTATTTAAGCTACTTGGAGCATGTCTCTTTGATTTTCTTCTTCTGTTCTGAGTCATGTTAAAAGGGTGGGGCAGGTGCACCATGTCATAGTTCACCTGTTATGGCTTTTGCTGTACCCCCTTCCCCCTTCCCTACCACACCAAACAGCTGAGTCATCTACGAAATGGAAAATATTGCCCCGGTTTGCATCTGTTAGCAGCATGACACGCATTTCTGTGTTATCCATGAAACACAACTCTTTCCTTTGCAGTGTCAGCTTTCCCACACAGTATGTCAATATACCCTTGTCATTTAACTGTCACCTGCTTGGATTTCTTTTATGGTGGCTGCCTTGGTCAACCCTTCATCACTTTTGTCTCAAGTGGAATAACAGCTCCCGCCCTCTTTCTGCCTCAAGCTTCAAACTCTTTTTTTTTTTTTTAATGTTTATTTATTTTTGAGGGAGAGAGAGAGAGAGAGCAGGGGCAGAGAGAGAGGAAGACACAGAATCTGAAGCGGGCTCCAGGCTCTGAGCTGTCAGCACAGAGCCCGCTGCGGGTTTTGAATACATGAACTACAAGATCATGACCTGAGCCAAAGTCAGATGCTTAACAAACTAAGCCATCCAGGTGCCTTCAAGCTTTGAACTCTTTTTAATGATTTTTCTACTGCAGTCAGAGGGATGCGTCTAGAAACCACCAGTTTTCCTAGAACCCTTTAAATTTTTTTGGGGGGGGGGGCGCCTGGGGGGCTCAGTTGGTTAAGCATCCAACTTTGGCTCAGGTCATGATCTTGTAGTTCATGTATTCAAAACCCGCAGCGGGCTCTGTGCTGACAGCTCAGAGCCTGGAGCCCGCTTCAGATTCTGTGTCTCCCTCTCTGTCTGCCCCTCCCCCACTCATGCTCTGTCTCTCTCTGTCTCAAAAATAAATAAACTATAAAAAAGAAATTTAGAACCCTTTAGAATAAGATCCAAACTCCTTAGAATGGCATATGGGACCTTTATATTCTCAGTTTTACAGTGTCTCAGCCTTCTGCCTTTTACCCCCACAATAATAATAATAATAATATTACTTGTTATTGTTATTATTATTGAAGGCCTTCCTAGGTGCTAAGCATGCTACATGCATAATAACTCCTGTACATCCTGTGCTTTCATTACACTCAGCATTTCTAATTTCTAGAAGGTTCCATGTTGTTTCACAGATGCCCCTGCCTTTCTGCAGATGCTGTTTCCTTCCCTAACTTCTCTGTCTTATAACCCCTATTTATCCTTCCAGACTCAGCTCAAGTATCATCACCTCCTGAAGCCTTCTCTGACTCATTTTTCTTCCAATTACCTTTACTTTAGAAATAGAAGGCAATGTCCTTGCTCAAATATCCAGAGTAAAGGAAGGACAGGAGTCCAGATAAGCTTCTAGGACAATTAGAACAAGGGACATAAATTTAGAACAAGGGACATAAATGCTGCCAGAATGTTCTTTTACTATTTCTTTTTTTTTCTGCCTTTTTTAAAATTAAATTTAATTTTTTTTTAGTTTTAGCTACCCTCTCTCATATTAGCTCTCACCACGATGTTGGAGGTACTGTCTTTGGCAGCTCCCAGTCTACCAGAAAGGGAGGAAACTTGCTGTCTTTGGTCTCAACTTTAAAAATCCCCCAAAAGGACTCGGATTGGCTCAGCTGAGTCAGGCCCCACCCTTGAGCCAATCATTTGACCAGTGAGGGGTGGTCTAGAAGCATTTCTCAGAAGCCTATGTGATGGTACATTGGAGGAGCTTGGAGGTGGTGGGGGACAGGGTGGGGACAGTGCTGAAGAGACATGGATATCCATGTCTACCATCTTACCGTACCCTTCCCCAGCCCCACCTCCTCAGTGCTTTATTTGTTTTTTAAGCGCTGTCAACATCTTTGTTTACCAACACTCCTTTTAATGTGCAAATAAACCCTTTTTCCAAGGAGATAAAACAGAATCTTGTTATAATAGTTCCCAGGGTTTTTCAACCCAGGCTAGCAATACACTATTTTCTGGTCCATGGGATAGGTCTTTTGGAAGAATTCAGAACCACACCAATGTGGCGCAGGAAAGGCAGAGTAAGATAATGGAGCCAGATAGGTCTACATCTGAATCTTGACTTAATAACTGCATGGCCTTAGACCAGTAAATAAGCACGCCAAGCCTGAGTTTCCTCCTCTGCAAAACGGAAACAAAATTACTCTATTAGCCAGGATGGGCTACCTTATGCTAACAGTAACAGCCTGGCTGATCCCAGGTGAGTGAGCAGTAAATGCTTATTGTGGCAAGCCACAGAGGTTTGGTGGGTTGCTTTTTCACAGCATTATTGCAGCTACAGGTAACTGATTTGGTAGAATTGCACTTCTGGCCCCTTATGTTTGGATGGAACCACAGTTCTGGTAGTGAGTTGAGAGTAAAAGTTATAGTTATATGAGACCCTCTAGAACTCTAGAACTCTCTTTTCGACAGCAACCCAAAACTTTTGTCATGGTGGTTTCTCCATCAGCCTGGCTCCCCTAGAAACTAATATGAGCTAAACAGCTAAATACACCAATGAGTTCTTTTAAGCCACCGAGTTTTGGAGTGGCTAGTTACTGTGGCATAACTTAGTCTAACCTAACTGAACAAGGTGAGAAAGGGCACTTGAAGAAATTTGCTAAAGGTTATCTATTGCTTTCTACTTGGCGCTCTTTGAGTAATTGCAATAAATACCTGAATTGCATTTTCAGTTGTATTTTGGTTATCATCCTGGTTTGATTTGCTTGCTCACTCCTTGACTAGCTTTGGGTTGGGCGTGTTCGAGAACTGGTTGCCAAGAAACCGGGAAAGAGAAGAGCTGCCCCTCAACTTCTAAATATCTTGGGATTTTTCCCAAACAGAAAAGGCTTGCAGATGTTGAGCATTCCAAACGTCCACTAAATTCCCTCTAGCAAAGTAGATAAAGTGGGGGTGCCTGGGTGGCTCAGTCAGTTGAGCGTCCAACTCTTGATTTCAGCTCAGGTAGCCCCACATCAGTGCTCTGTGCTGACCATACTCAGAGTCTCCTTGGAATTCTCCCTCTCTCTCTCTCTGCCCCTGCCCTGCTCACGCTCTCTCTGTCTCTCTCCAAATAAATAAATAAACTTAAAAAAAAAAAAAAGGTAGACACAGTGGCATTTCTGTTTCTAGATTATATATTATCACAGCAAAAAAGAAGTCATCCTTCAACAGTGGAAGCAGGATATGCAAGAAGGCAAAAAGAAAAGACTTTGCAAAGCAAAATCCAAAGTTCCCCTGGACATACATAACTTTCCATTCCTCTGAGAATGTACCTGAAATACATACAAAGAAGAAAACAGGAGGAAATCTTTGTGATGTTGGGTTAGGTAAAGATTTCTTAGATATGACACCAAAAACACCAAAACACTGTGGGGTTGATCTTCAACATTAACATTATCTACTCATTGAAAGACATTGTTATGAAAATGAAAAAACAAGCCACAAACTGGGAGAAAATACAGGCAAAGTGTATGTATGATAAAAGGATTGTATCCACAATACGTAAAGAACTCTCAAAACTCAATAAGAAAACAAACAGACCAATTAAACAATAGATAAAATACTTGAACATATACTTCAACAAAAATATATCCAGAAGGCAAATAATCACAAGAAAAGATGCTGGTCATATCATTTATCATTCCAGAAAAGGAAAGTAAAATCACCAGGAAGTACCACACTACTCCTAGTACGGCTGCAATCACAAAGTTTCGTCATAGATGTGGAACACCTGGACCTGTCCCACACTGTTGATGGGGATGTAAAATGGCACAACTATTCTGAAAACACTTCACGCTTTCTTAAAAAGTTAAGCCTACACCTGCCATATGGTCCAGTCATTCTACTTTTAAGAATTTACCCAACAGAACTGAGAACATATGTTTACACAAAGACTTGTACGGGAATGTTCACAACAGCTGTCTTTGTAATAGCCCCAAGCTGGAAACAATCCAAATGTTCACCAAAGGTGACTAGATACATTAACTGTGTTATATCAATACCCTAGAATACCACTCCATGATAAAAACACATCAACTGTCGATATCCCCAATAACATAGCTGATTCGCAAAATAATTATGCTGATTGAAAGAAGACAGGCCAAAAGAAAGAAAAAAGAGTACATAGTTCAGGACCTATTTATATCAATTTCTAGAAAATATTAACTAAGAGACAGAAAGCAGATTAGTAGTTGCGTGTAGGCAAGGTGGGTGGGGATATAAAGGACTGAATTACAAACGGGCAAGGGGAAACTTTTGGGCCCGATGGCTCTGTTCATTATCTTGATTACGATGATGGTTTCATAGGAGTATACTTATGTCAAATCATAAAATTATACAACTTAAATATGTGCAGTTTATTAAATGTCAATTACCCCTCAATTAAGCTGAAAAATAGATGTATAGGATGCATCAGTTATTGACTGAGTGATGATTCAGGAAGGAACTAGCAAATGGCCTACAACTTGGGTTATACACATTGGGAAATTTACAGTAAGTACAAAGTTGGCAGCCATGGGTGCGTGTTTCTTCAGTTGCCAGCCTGACCTTCAGACTTGGCTCAACTAAATCCAAAGACATATGCAAAGTGGGAGTCGAGAAGATCTGTAATAGGAAAACCTCTTTGTCACGTACCTGAAATTGAGTAGGATGGTCACATGGGCTGTGACAGCCCCCATAAGCTGAACTACAGGCTTCATAGTTCAGGAAATCATTCAGCACATTTGTCTCTGCTACGGATAAAAATGTTGCTTGGTTACCTGCGTGGGATAGAAATGTGAGAAATAACCTGTGTTTCAAGTTAAGCACCCATCAGCTTAACACCCTAAGTTTCCTGAATAATAATGCAAACATTCATACACATAATGTATTATCATCTCAAATCCGATAAATAAAAATGAGGAATGTAATACTCTCTTCTGCAAAAGGTTATTAAAAGTTGTACGGTCTAAGGACGCCTGGGTGGCTCAATTGGTTAAGTGTCCCACTTCGGCTCAGGTCATGATCTCCCGATTTGTGAGTTACAGCCCCAAGTCAGGCTCTGTGCTGACAACTCAGAGCCTGGAGCCTGCTTCGGATTCTGTGTCTGTCTCTGTCTGCCCCTCCCCAGCTCGTGCTCTCTCTCTCTTTCTCTCTCTCTCTCTCTCTTAAAAATAAATAAACATTAAAAAAATTTTTTTAAGCTGTATGGTCTCCCAGAGCCACCCTTGGTAACAACACAAAAGGTTTTAAATTCTACATTGGAAATTTTTTGTGAGAGATTTGCTTTTCTGGTAAAGTTCGAGCTTTTCAAATGTGATGGTCATATAATTTGTAAAAATTCATTCTTCTGTTGTAGAAAAATATGGGGACCGAGAATGAAAAGACTAACAATCTAATTCTGGCTCTCCTAAGAACTCAATTTCCTTGTCTGCAAAACAGAGATAAAAGAAGTACCTACCTGTACTAGGTTTAACAGCGGGCCCCCAAACTCTATATCCATGACCTAATCCCCAGAACATGTGAATGTTACCTTATTTGGGAAAACAGTCTTTGAAGGGATAATTAAGGATCTTGGAAAGAAGAAATCATCCTGGATTATCTGGATGGGCCTTAAATCCAATGACAGGTGTTCTTATAAGAGAAAAGCAAGAGAGATATGAGACTGAGGTGGAAAAGATAAGGCAATGTGAAAATGGACGTAGAGAACGGAAGGACGAAGTGGAATGATGTGGTCCCAAGCCAAGGAAGCCAGCAGCTACCAGAAGCTGGAAAAGGCAGGGAACGGAATCTTCTCTAGATCTGCTGGATTGAGCGACTCTGCCAACACCTTGATTTCTGACTCTGTCCTCCAGAACCATGAAATAGTAACTTTTTTTTAAAACCAAATTTGTGGTAATTTATTACTGCAGCCTCAGAAAACCAATATATTATCTCACAGAGCACAAAAAAAATGGGAATAATAGTACTACCAATATTGTAGTTTTGCTATGAGGATTAAATGACCACTTAGAAGAATGCTTGACGCCTCGCAGGCACGATAGAATTGTTAAGTGAGATTTTACAAAAAAGAACTCTGGTGTCAATGCAACTGATTGTTGATGACATTGCTTTTCTGGTCGGTGACTGGTGGTCAGGACTCCATAATACTGGTGCCTCTTGTTAGATTACAGAATTGAAAAACTAATCATGGCGTTGGTGAAAAGGACAAGAAGAACGTACACTATAGAGGTTCTTTTAAAAGGAACACTTCTGTGGCGCCTGGGTGGCTCAGTCGGCTAAGCAACTGACGTCAGTTCAGGTCATGATCTCCTGGTTCATGGGTTCGAACCCTGTGTCTGGTTCCGTGCTGACAGCTCGGAGCCTGGAGCCTGCATCGGATTCTGTGCCTCCCTCTCTCCCTGCTCATGCTCTGTCTCTCTCTCTCTCAGAAATAAACAAACATTAAAATTTTTTAAAAAATAAATAAAAGAACACTCTATAAAAGGAACACTTCAATTCTCAATGCATACGGGTCCTTCTCTTTAGTTGTCTCTACAACCCCTTAATCCCTAAACGCAATGTTGAAAGGAATGCAGAGAAGCACAGGAGAAAATCATTTTTATTGCTTCCACCGGGAGCCTAAAGCCCCAGGACGCCCTCGAGTGCAGAATTCCCAAGCCAATTGCTGATGCCGCTGTTCCACTAGCAGAAAACTACAATTCCCAGAAGGCGTTGGGTCCCGCGACTGATAGGGTGAACCTCTAAAAGGGGCGGAATCTAAGAGAAGGTCGTTGGCCGGTTCCATCGTCCAGAGCGGCAGGGGTCGCCTGGGCGGAGTTGGGAGGAAACGCGCCTCCATATTGGCTGTGACTAGAAAGGGTGGCGTCCCGCACGCGGTTGGTCGGGTGGCGGGGATCCCGGGCGCCCGGGCCGGAGCTCAAATTTCCCGGGCCGGGAGCGCGGGGCCTGCCGGGAAGGCGCCGGGTCGGTTGTGCACCGGGCTGGCGGCGGCGGCCGCGGGGGGCTTCGCCATGCAGAGCACAGACCTGGGCAACAAGGAGAGCGGCAAGTTGTGGCACCGCAAGCCCTCCCCGGCCGCTCGCGACGGGTAAAGGCGACGGGCTGCCCAGGGGCCTGGAGGCCGCGAGGGGCGGGGCCGCGTCCTCGGGGAGGCGTTGGAGGCGCTGTTGGGGAGGGTCCCGGGAAGGGGTGGAGGGCGCCGGGTGGAGAGGCGGGTTCTGCCTCTGTCTGACCCTGCCCCAGATCCCTGGCCTGGGTGACCTGTTGAAAGGCTGGTAGCCTGACTCTCACTGTGCCCCGGACCCGAAGTCGTCAGAGACCCAGGTCCTGGGGGCGGGGGTCTGGACAGGCTTAGCGTGGATCAGGGCGCGCCTGGTTGGTGATGTGCCCCAGACTTTGTGCCAGGACCCTGCCTGCCTTAATTACCGCAGGAGCCCTGTAGCATTCCCTGCGCGCAGTAGCTGCTCATTAAATACTTGTTAACTATTACAGCTGGAAAAGAACTCAGGAAGAATGATGGAGGGGAAGGGGAACAGTGCGCTTTGACCCCTTTCAAGTGCCGCAACTTACCCATCTTATATCGTTGTATGTATTCAGACAGGCATGCATTCGTCAGCTGTTTGTTAAGCACCTATTCTGCGCCAAACTTCGAAGCTCTGGGGGCCGGCAGGGGAACAAAACAAACATCCGGTGTCCTGGAGTTTACACGTTAGTGTGTCTGGCAGGGACGACAGGGGATTACATACTACCAGTGCAAGGCGACCTTCTAGTATGGCCAGCCCTGCTGCTGCTGCTGCTGGGTGTTTGTACGTTTGTTTGTTTGTTTGTTTTATAGACTTTCATTTAAGACAATTTTAGGTTCACAGCTAAATTGAGAGGAAGGGACAGAGATTTCCTATATACCCCCTGCACTCAGACATGCATTGTCTCCCCATTATCATCCATATTCCCCATCAGAGAGGTGTTGCGGTTGATGACCCTAGATGGACACGTCATTATCACCCAAAGGCCACGGTTTATGCTAGGATTCACTCCTGGGTGTTGTATGTTCTGCGGGTTTGGGTAGATGTACAATGACATGGCCTCTACCCTTAGAGAATCACAGAAAGTAATTGCACTGCCCTAAAAATCCTCTGTGCGCTGCCTGTTTTTGCCTCCCCAGCCTTTCTTTGCACATTGGTTCCAAATACTTGGACCGTTTGAGTCCTAACCACGCCTGCCTAGCTCAGCCACACCGGTGTGACTTTAATGGAAACCTTTGTTACAAGCGGTGCCATCTTGGTTTCAATGTTCGCACACAGATTGATCGTACTGCTTTTAAGGTCCCGGGATTTCATAGCCTTTGCTGTATCACTTGGATTCACGTTTCTTGTTGTAGTAACTTTGCTGTCGACGCTTTGATTGCCCTTCAACAGATTAACAGACTTTAAGTGCCAACCATGTTTGCTGGAAGCGCGGGGCTGGCCGTTGCACTGGCCCCTCTTTTGGTTTCCGATTGCTGGAAGCCTCCTAGTGATGCTGCCTTCCCATCAACTCCATTGAAAGCAATTTTTGTTTACAGTAGGGATTATTCAGTAGGGATTTTCATTTCCAAACTTGGAGTTTACATAAAGACTCCCCCTACTTCTTATATTCTCTAAATGTTCTGGGAATTATTGCCAGCCCATAGTAATTCTGTTTCTTTCTGTTAAATATCTGGATATACACACAAGATTCAAAAAAGAAAAGAAACTAGTTTTATGGAAATGTTATTTGTTGCTTCCACGAAAATGTAGCTTTCTTTTTGTTCATTAAAGCTCATTGTTATCGTGTGGAGTGAGATGGACTTTAGTTGAAGTAAATGTCCATTTACTAGCTCTGGGGCCTTGGGCAAGTTCATCACTAACACTTTAAGTGAAGCTAATGCCTACCAGACAGAGTTGTGTTCGGGCGTTATGAAGACTTTAAAATAGGGTCCCAAGCATCTTGGTGTTTGGTAAATATTTGATTTTTCAATTGTGTTTAAGGACTGAGAAACTGTCAGGCAATTTATGAGCAATGGAAAGGCAGTTCTAAAGTAAATACTTGTCTGAGTGAGTTATATGAAAAATCAAAAGGGCAGAATGTTCCTGTTAATTGTGATTATATCTAGATGGTAGGGTTATAATCAGATTTATTTATTTGTGTTTTTCTTTACCTTCCTTATTTTTAACAACAAGCATGTAATTTTGTGGTCCCAACCCATAATAAATGTGACAGAAAAAAGAGTGGAGAGAAAAGTCATTGGCTCTGACTTTAATTGCCAGGGAATATTTTGATGTTATTACTCATTTCAATATATCTATTCTCCCTCTCTCCCCTTTGGGAGAGATGTCAAAGGAAAACCTAATCTGAACAGTAGTTAAAGTGGTAAAAACAGATTTTATTCAGGAACCATTGCAGTAGAGGAGAGGATACCTCAGTATGGAAATGGGCCCAGCTCTGAATACAGCCTGCGCAAGTGAGAATGTGCAGCCAAGGGGCAGGGTAGGAGTCAGTGGATGGAAAATTACTAAGATGAAACATCTAGGATAATGGGGGCTCTGGGTAACCCAGCCTCTAAGGAGATTCTTGATGAAGATAGGCCAGGGTGACCAGATTGATCAGGGATGATCAGGTTTTGAGGTCAGGGGTTATTTTATTTTATTTTGAGAGAGAGCGTAAGCAGGGGAGGGGCAGAGAGAGAGAGAGAAGGAATCCCAAGCAGGCTCCGTAGTGTCAGCACAGAGCCCAGTGAAGGGCTCGAACCCACGAACCACAAGATTGTGACCTGAGATGAAATCCAGTCGGACACCCAACGGTCTGAACCACCAGGAGCCCCGACGGGTCAGGGGTTCTAATTAAACTGAGCAGGGTTCTTGCTAAAATTAGATTTTACAAGGAAGTACACAGATGGAGGAGTGCCCCTGAGAAGGTTCCGGGGGGGCAGACTAAAGTTTGGGCAAGCAAAGAATCATTGTCAGAGACTAGATGAAAATAAGACCGTAAGAATTTTGCTGTTTCATCCAATGAAAAAAAATTATGTTTACACTAATTCGACTTAGTATTATACTTAATTCAATTTAGTTTTTTTTTTAATCTAAGTTAACATATAGTTTAATAATGATTTCAGGAGTAGAATTTAGTGACTCATCACTTACATATACATAACACTCGGTGCTCATCCCAACAAGTGCCCTCTTCAATGTAGTATTTTTTAATGAAGCGATAATGAGGAAGACAAATGTTTCTAATATTTACGTTCACACACAGTCAATTAAGATAAAAATTTTCATGATCATAAAACTCTTCCAATACAGAAGGGAGTTATTCTGATCTTCGTGGCCTGAATAGGCACACTTCTGTTATTTTAAGAAGTTAGTTCTTCTGCGCTGCAAGTTTTATAACAAGTTTCTTTTCAGCAGATATATGGCACATGATCTCAAAAAATGGTAACTTTAGATAAATGGAGCTGAAAATACAACTCGTGTATGCTTAATTCACTTTGGAGCACTTTATATTAAACAATCTCTTAAGATATCTTAAAATTAGGATATTGAATTGAAATTGTTCTTACATGTGGCAGCTTGTAATTTATATGAAACTACTTTTTCACTAGTTACATCTTTGCATTACATGTGTTTATTGCTTAATGTAACGGTTTGACTGTTCAATCAAAAATACATTCTCGTATCTTGTTATCTGTCAGTTAATCACAATTTATGAATCTGTTCATAAGTGTGCTTATTTAAAAATTTAAAGAAAAAAATTTTTAACATTTATTCATTTTTGAGAGGCAGAGAGACAGCATGAGCTGGGGAAGGGGAGAGGGAGAGTGAGACACAGAATCTGAAACAGGCTGCAGGCTCTGAGCTGTCAGCACAGAGTCCAGTGCGAGGCTGGAACCCACAAACCGTGAGATCATGACCTGAGCCGCAACTGGGCACTGAGCCGACTGAGCCACCCAGACGCCCCTAAAATTTTTTACTTCTAAACCTAACGCTCCATGTGGGCAGGGCTCGTGTTTATCAACTGCTTTTAGGTCCCAGCTTGTTCAGTGTCTGGCACATAGTGAGTTTCCAAGTATTCGATGAATATATGAACAGCAGCCACTTTGATAACGAATAACTTTCTGAACTGCTTTTAGAAATCACCGTAGGATTGCTTCTAGGAGAGGAGATGGAAGAGAGGGAGGAATGGGTAGGCAGGAAACTTCAAAGTGAGTGAAGTATGTTATAAAACCCATGTTTTTCATGATAACAAGTAATGCTTGCTATTACTTAGAATAGAATTAAATGTTTGTTTGTTTTTGACAGAATTATAGTGAACATCATTCACAGCACTTCTGATTACCTTCCCAAAGTCTTGCGATTTTTGAACGTGGCTTTTGATAGCTCGGGTGACTGCTTAATTGCCGGGGACCATCAAGGAAATATCTATGTTTTTGACTTGTATGGAAACAGGTGAGCAGACTTTTGATATATACCTTACTTAACAAGTTATTCACTGCCAGTTTTAGTACCTGCTATTAATTATTCATTCAGCAAGGTTCATTAAGTTCTGACTATATTTCAGGTACCTTGTAAAACACTGTCACCAGTGCTGACAGAAGAAAGTGGGAAGGCTAGAAAATACATTTAGAATTTTTTTTTTTTTTTTAGAGAATTAAAGTTCTGGTTTGAGCAGTATCTCTAGTAGCATGTTTTTCCTTAAATTTAAAAATTTACTGTTGCTAACTTATCAACATCCGGTACTTTATCAGGCAATTTAGGAAGGATGTACTTTCCTTTGTACATTATTGTCACAGTTTATACATGTAGCAGTTTTAAAGAACTGCTCCTCACTCTTCTATCTCCTCTTCCTTTGCTGAACAAGTGAGTACAGAAGCAGTTAGGTGGGATTGATCAGCTCAGAGCCTGGAGCCTGCTTCTGGCCAGAGTCAGAAGGTATCCGCGAGGGGGATGGGGCAATCATGGGAAAGGCAGAGGGCTTTGGTGGAGTGAGTAAATATGTTGAGGATAATGGGGGCCAGGTTTCTAACAATTGGAAAGGGGGGGTTACAAATATGGGAAGGTAGAAAACTAGAATGGACCCCATGGCACTGGATTGGAATTGAATATATCTCTTTGCACTGCTGGTTTTGAATATATAGGCATAGAAATGGAAATGTAGGGGCGCCTGGGTGGCTTAGTCGGTTAAGCGTCCGACTTTCGCTTAGGTCANTTAAAAAAAAAAAAAAAAAAAGAAATGGAAATGTATATGAGAGAGTGAACAAATTGTTATTTTTTGGGGTGGGGGAGGTGTGCGAGAGAGGGGGAGAGAGAGCATCCCAAGCAGGCTCCATGCTGCAGCACAGAACCTGACATGGGACTCGAGCTCACAAACCGTGAGATCGTGACCTGAGCCCAGATCAAGAGTTGGACTCTTAACTGACTGAGCCACCCAGGCGCCTCTGGATTATTATTTTTAATATATTTTTTGAGAAATGGGAGAGGGGCATAGAGCGAGGGAGAGAGAGAATTCACGCTGAACATGGAGATGGGCTTGATCCCACGACCATGAGATCATGAGCTGAGCCAAAATCAAGAGTCAGATGCTTAATTGACTGAGCCACTCAGGCGCCCCAAGAGTGCATGGATTATAGCGCTTTCCTAGCTTTGCTCATAGGACCAGGGAGCAACACCCAGCAGCAAAGAATATATATATCCAGTACTTTTGTAAATATCACATTCTGCTAAAAGTAACTGGATCCTTGTAGAAACGGCCAGTTTCAGGATGGAGGCAGGGAAAGTACAAGGTGAGCCTGGGACATTTTGTAGCCAGAAAGAAGGAATTATTTAAAGAAAGAGTATCAAAAGGACGTAACTATCAGCTTAAAAGAGCTCCTTCTTGCCATACTAGAGACACTTCAAGTATCAAAACAAAAAATGATAGTAATGGGTCATAACCCATTGAGTAAAATAGAAATCTATAAATTCATGCTATAATCAATAAACCGTTTCATGAGAAGGGATATTTGCATAGTCACGAAACACCTCCCCACAAAGTGCTTACTAATTATAGAGGAGAAAAAGGTTAAAGTGAATGAGTGGAGGGACCAATCACTGATGAGGTGCAGGGAACGCAACACAGTATCACTTCTATGGTATTCCTGTCAAAGAAGTGTAACCTGCATCTAATCAGCGGAATCAGAGAACGCTAAATTAAGGGATTGTGTAACAAGATGGCCTGTAATCTCCCCAAGGGTCGTGGTCATGAAAGTTGTAGAAAGACCGGAGGATTGTTCCAGTCTGGGGAAGACTAGAGACATGACAAGACATGACATGACATGACAAGACCTGAATCTGGACTGATCTTTTTGCGGTTAAGGACATTACTGGGGACGACTGGCAAAACTCAATGGGGTCTGAGGATTGGGTGGTGGTAACATATAAATGTGAGTTTCTTATAGTTGAATTGTGATTCTATGGGAGAATTTCCTTGTTTGTAGGAAACATGATCTTGGTAACTTATTCTCAAATAGCTCAGGAAAGGAAGAAGTCGTATATAATTAACTTACCTGTGATTTATTAGGTAGAAATCTGTTGATCATTGTTTTTGCTCTTTACCAAAAAAGTCACAGTCACTATTCTCCCACCCTTTACTCTTGCCTAATCTACCTACCCTGCCAGTTGTCAAACTTAAATCAATACAGCTGTCTCTTCTTTGCTCCCACTGCTGAAGAAAACAAAAATAGCTGTTGATTGATTCCATTACAGAATAATGGACTTGAGCTTCAGTGATGCTTTCACTTCATTTGCTCGTCCATGGTTATTCCTTCTCCCACTCTCCTCCAGGATTCCAAACCTTTGTCTGCTTCCTTGTCTCCTTGGTTTTGACCCTGCGCTTACTCGACTACCTGGGCTCCTACTCATGAGAAAACAGACACTTTCAAGCTTCCTTTCCTCCTCCCCAGAGCAGCCTCTGATGTATAACCATCCATATCTCTTTGTCAGTTTATTCATAAAAATAAGTGAACCTAATTTCTTCCAGTGCTAAATTTTGATCTTCTGTTGGCACGCCCCCGCCGGGACTTTGCACCATGAGTAGTGTTCCTCTCTTTTATTTTGTCCACTGTCCCTTTTCTGTCCATCTGGAAAGCAGAGAGGTTAAGTGGAAGATCTGGGGCTTGAAATTGGGCTTGTCTGATTCTAACACCCACTACACGGGGGTCCCTCAGAAATCTTACTTGCCTAATCTACTGGTCTCTTTTCAATTCTCATACTATATACTTTTTTTTAAGACCTTATTTTGAAATAATTTCTACACCCAACATGGGGCTCAAACACATGACCCTAAGATCATAAGTCACCATCCAGGCGCCCCCTCATCTTACTAAACATCTTCCCCTTCTCCCTGGAATTTCTTTTCTTTTGCTTCAAGGGACAACTCTTTCCTGATTTTTCTACTTGTCTGATCATCTTTGCCCTTGTTCTGCTGAATTTTGCCAGTGGCTGCCCCTTAACTGCTGCTCAGGCATCTGTCCTTGGCCTGCTTCCTTCCACGGTCCACGTATTCTCATTCATAATCTCAGCAGCAGCAAGCTCAAGCTTTCAGCTGCTGAGCAGATACTGTTAACCCAGATCTGCTTCTACTGCCTGCTGGAAAGCTTCTATGGCAGGCTGTCCTGTGCAGGAGCCATGAGCTACATCGAGCTCTGGAGCCCTTGGAAGTTGGCTACTGCAGGGGCACTCGGGTGGCTCGGTCAGTTAGCATCCGCCTCTTGATTTTGGCCCAAGTTATGATCTAACAGTTTGTAAGATTGAGTCCCGTGTCAGGCTCTGTGCTGACATCAGGAAGCCTGCTTGGGATTGTCTCTCTTCCTCTCTCTCTGCCCCTCACCCCAGTCTCTCTGTCTCTTAAAATAACTAACTAAACATTTAAAAAAAAAAAAAAAAGAAAGAAAGTTGGCTAGTCCAAATTGAGATGTGTTGTTAGTGTAAGATACACACTGGGTTTGGAAGACTTAGTATGAAAAACATAATGCAAAATATCTTAATAATTTTTTATTGATTAAATGTTGAAATGGTAATAATTAAATACATATGAAGTAAAAAATGTTACTAAGATTAATTTTACCTTTTTCTTTTTATTTCTTCAATGTGGCTCCTAGAACATTCTAAATTACACCTGTGACCTGCATTGCATTTCTTGGACAGCATAGCTCTAAATGTTTTTGCAAAGGCCTTAAACTCAACATGTTTAAAACCAAGCTTATTTCCTACCCCTGGACTTGTCCCTCTTTTGCTCAACCTTGAAAACTTGATTTTCTAGTAAATTAAACTCTAGCTATGTGCCAAGTACTCTGCTAAGCACTTAGCATATGTTATTTCATTCAATCAGCATATTCTCTCACTTAATCATCACAACAACCTTATGAGATCTCTTTTCTCACCTTCATTTTGCACTTGAGGAATTCCTGATTCCTCCGCCTTCGCCTCGTGTTTGCGGCATCACCAAGCCTCTCTCCCATCTTGACTCCTGACACTTGGGCTATTTGTCCTTTCCGTTATATCCCTGTAACTCGGACTGAGATGCTCTCTAGTGGCTCCCTTCTTTTTCGTTTTTATTATTCCTTTTGAAGTTTATTTATTTTGAGAGAGAGAATGTGCAGGAGGGGCAGAGAGACAGACAGACAGAATCCCAAGCAGGTTCCAGCTGTCAGTTGGGGCTTGAACTCATGAACTGTGAGATCATGATCTGAAACCAAGAGTCGGATGTTTAACCGACTGAGCCACCCAGGCGCCTCCTTAGTAGCTTTCTTCATGGTCTCCTTTTGTCCCTCTCTCCGTTTGCCATGGCGGCCAGAATCTTCTTCCTAAAAGCCATGCCTTTCATAATTCTGCTAGGCTTAAAACCTGGTAAGTAGAACTNATCATGATCTGAAACCAAGAGTCGGATGTTTAACCGACTGAGCCACCCAGGTGCCTCCTTAGTAGCTTTCTTCATGGTCTCCTTTTGTCCCTCTCTCGGTTTGCCATGGCGGCCAGAATCTTCTTCCTAAAAGCCATGCCTGGTCATAATTCTGCTAGGCTTAAAACCTGGTAAGTAGAACCCAGATTCCTTTTCATGGCTGATCGCACTCTTCATAATCTACTTTTGACCTACCAGAATGAGCGTTTCATTTTCTTCATCTCTAAGGACTCCTGCAACGTAAAATGTGTGATTGTTGAAAGAATTTCTGATACTAATGCAGTAATCTCTTAATAGGTTTAATCTTGTTCAGCGAACGGCACAAGCTTGCACAGCTCTGGCCTTTAACCTCCGTAGGAAGTCTGAGTTCCTTGTGGCATTAGCTGATTACTCTATTAAATGTTTCGATACAGGTAAGAAGTCCTCCTATTTATCTTCTGAGTAAGAGTAGAATTGAGACTGAAGCACTGCTTGGAATTTGCCAGTCTGTACCATCCTGGGGGCAGTCCCCACAAGGCAGCCCTCACTTCAGACATTAGCCACAAGTTTGGGGGTCCCGGGACCACCCTCACATCAGATCAGCTGGCTACAGATTCAGAGTTCACAACTATCCTCAGGTTTGATCCTTCACTGGGATGACTCGCCAGAACTCCGGCGCACACTCCACTTACGATAATAGTTTTAATGCAGCGGAAGGATACAAATTAGAACAGGCAAAGGTGGAACGCATAGGGTAGAAGGTGGGAGGCTCCCAGAAGAGAAGCTACTGCTATCCTTAGGGACATAGTCCCCCCCACCAGCATCAANTTAAATGTTTCGATACAGGTAAGAAGTCCTCCTATTTATCTTCTGAGTAAGAGTAGAATTGAGACTGAAGCACTGCTTGGAATTTGCCAGTCTGTACCATCCTGGGGGCAGTCCCCACAAGGCAGCCCTCACTTCAGACATTAGCCACAAGTTTGGGGGTCCCGGGACCACCCTCACATCAGATCAGCTGGCTACAGATTCAGAGTTCACAACTATCCTCAGGTTTGATCCTTCACTGGGATGACTCGCCAGAACTCCAGCGCACACTCCACTTACGATAATAGTTTTAATGCAGCGGAAGGATACAAATTAGAACAGGCAAAGTTGGAACGCATAGGGTAGAAGGTGGGAGGCTCCCAGAAGAGAAGCTGCTGCTATTCTTAGGGACATAGTCCACCCCCCACCCCAGCATCAGTATGTGGCCATCCACACTGAGCATTGCCAAACCAAACGTATACCTTGGCTTTCATGTCCAGGGCTTTTCTTTAGGCTCCGTTAGGTAGGGTTATTGCCCACCTCTTTGAACTCAAATTTCCAGCCCTCGTCCTCTCTCTGGAGGGGGTTCACGGTTCACATGGCCAAACGCCCCAACCTTCTAGTCACTCACGTGATTGGTCTTCCCCGTGTGGCCAGCCCAGGCTCTGAGGTTCTCTCCTCTAGCCATCTGCTGTTGTCTGAGGCACCTGCCATGAATAACAGAGACACCCTATCACTGGGGAAATTTTAGGGGTTTATAGAGTGCCTCCTAGGAACCTGGACAAAGGCCATACCTCTCTTTGAAGCCCCAGTTCCTTACTATGTAGGTCCAAGGATAATAATTTTCTTAATATAACCTATGTATTTTATACCAGATTGTATATTTTTAGAAAATTTAGAGTTCTGCAAACTGAACCTCTTATTAAGAGAAAAAGATATCTGAACTGTATTTTTTTTTCTTGTTATTAAAATACTTGATGGACATCTGGGTGGCTCCATTGAGTGTCCGACTTTGGGTCAGGTCATGATCTTGAGGTTCGTGAGTTTGAACCCCAGATCAGGCTCTCTACTATCAGCACAGANTTAAAATAATTGCTAGAGGGACATCTGGGTGGCTCCATTGAGTGTCCGACTTTGGCTCAGGTCATGATCTTGAGGTTTGTGAGTTTGAACCCCAGATCAGGCTCTCTGCTATCAGCACAGAGTCCTCTTTGTGTCCTTTGTACCCCCCTCCCTCTGCCCCTTCCTGGCTCACATTGCCTCAAAAGTAAACATTACAAAATCAGTAAAGTAATTGATAGAATATTTTAAAAGATAGTAATAACCATAGTAGTAACAGTGATAGCTAACACTTCCATAGTGTTTACTCTTTGACAGATACTGTTCTATGACTTTATACATATTAATTTTAATCATCATAGAACCCATGGAGATCAATACTCCTCTCCACTTGCAGATGAGCAGACTGAGGCACAGAAGTAACCTAACCAGGGTCCCACAACTTGTCAGCAGTGAAGCCAGGGTTCCCAGCCTGGAAGCCAAGCTCCAGGGTCCCTGCTCTTAATCCCTGCTGCACTGTCATTGTGCACGTAAGAAGACAAACTAGTCATCCTTCAGTAACGCCCAGACGCGGTCCGCGTTTCTCCAGCAGGGACCTATCTCTCTGGTCTGCTTTCTCTGCATGTGCCTCTCTTACATTCTAACAAATACATGATCATCTTCTCTATATTGTTTTGTGGAGTCATTTTTTTTTTTACCTCATTAAAAATATTCATATAGGATTTTAAAATCAGTACAGAGTATTATACTCTGTAGATGTTTGCTACGCCATGATTATTAAACCTGTGCTGTATCAGTGGACTTTAAACTGTCTCCAATTTTTGGTGTTAAAAAAACACTCCTGCCACAGAAAACCTAAATGTTTATACTCATCTGTGATTGCTTCCCTTGGATTCCACCCATTCCCGTTTTCTCTTTTAGTTCCATCTGTTTACAGTCTGTTCTATCTGTTGAACCCCCACCCCCACCAATGAAGCCCCTTCCTTCAGATGTCATCTCCACCTCCCCAGCTACCTCCCTCTTCACTGCTAAGTCCACTGGCACCCACTGGTGGATTCTGACTCTTGCTCCCCACCACCCCATGCTGCTTAGACTTCGCTAAGGCCATTAGTAACCTCTGATTGTTTAAATGCTTATTTATTTATTTTAAGAGAGAGGGAGAGCTTGTGTATATATGAGTAGGAAAAGGGGAGAGAGAGAATCCCACGCAGGCTCCACACTCAGCACAGAACCCGACATGGGGCTCGATCCCACGACCCTGGGATCACGACCTGAGCCAAAATCAGGATTTGGATGCTTAGCCGACTGAGCCACCCAGGCGCCCCAGTAACCTGGTTGTTTAAACCCTCTTTATACTTTTCACTCTGCCCCTTAGTAGCACGTAACACTTTGCTTTACGATAAGACCTTAGTTCTCATACTCTTCTCTCTCTTGGTTCTCTTCCTACCATTCTGACTGTTTCTCCACAGTCTCCCCTGTGTTCTTTCAGTGGTCCCTAGACTTGTGGAGTTTTGACCCAATTAAAAAGTAGAGGAACGACAACCCACATGGGTTGTCAACTTTTAATTTTGCCGACATTGCAAAAAACAATAGAACTTCATTCTGTAAAACAAGAGATTGTTTTTTAACATAAAGAAACTGAGAAGGACAGAATGCTAGATTAGAAGGTAGTACTTTCAATTTAGCTTTATGAAAACGTCCTGTCGTTGTCCTTATTTTTCCTCATTTCACTGAAGACCAATGAAAACTTGATCATTAACTAATGCCAGACTTCAGACTGTGTTTGGAAACCACTGCTGTCTCCCCACGGGTTTCTCTTTCCTTTGTTTTCAGTTTTGACCTACTTTGTGTCTTAATGCCTCCCAGATTTACCTCTTGCTTTCTGACTCTTCTCCTCAATTTCATCTTGCTGGAAGAAACAATTCTGTTCATAAAAGTAAAACATGTTCACCACAGCAAACTAGGAAATAGGAAAATGTAAGAGAACATAAAAATCACTTATAATTCCATGACCCAATGATAATTATGAAGTTTTTGGTGTTTTCCCTGCAGGGCTGTTTTCTCTGCTTCTGTCTCTCACATGCACACTTGCACCTCAGGATCCATTTTAAAAACCAGATTCACGATCTCTTCTTCCTGCACTGCTGAGTCTGTTTCTCCTTACGTGTTTCTTAAATCAGCTAATAGTGTCGTCATCTAGTTATATAACTAGAGCCATTAAAGTCTTAACTCGCTTTTATTTCAGTACATCTGTTTAATCACAGAGCCCTTTGAATTTCTCCTTCATAGCTGTTGAATCTGTTCCCTTCTCCATTGCCACATCTGTAGTGTAGACCTTCCTTCTCGCCTCTTTGGATTATTGTAGCAAAAATAAATTAGTTGTCTCATCTCTTCCTTCTTTCCAATGTATCCCCCATGTATCTCCAGAGTGCTCGTTCTGAAATGCACACCAGATATGATACTCTTCTGTATAGAACTGTTACTCACAAGAGAAGGCCCAAACTCCCTACCATCACATTTAAGGCTGTTCTTAAACTCCTTTTCGTTTGGCCTCATCTCCTCACATGTCCGTGACATTCATGTTACTAACCTGTTCCATTATGCATTTTATCTGCTGGCCAGCTTCCATTGTTGTACATGTTAATGAAGGTGTCTCATATAAACACCTAGCCATCAATTGAATCAGTTCTTGGACGATATATAGTGTTTTCCCTATATGACTATGTCACTTTTTACCGCAGTTACCAAGGAGTTGGTTAGCTGGATGAGAGGACATGAATCATCAGTATTTTCGATCTCTGTGCATGCATCGGGGAGATATGCCATCACTACTTCTTCTGATACAGCACAGCTATGGGACTTGGATACCTTTCAGAGAAAAAGAAAGCTGAATATTCTACAGTCTGTGGGAATACAAAAGGTCAGTGAGCGCAGGGCACATCTTGCTCTGTTGTGCTTCTCTGACTGGTTTCTCGGTCATCAGGATTTATAGATGATATGAGAGTAATGATTCACTTTGGCCCACATAGCTGTGTTCTTATAACTCAGCAACAAGCAAAGCAGAGTGGCCCACGGGATTAAAGTTGTTGCTTGTGGCTACAATTTCTAACTTACTGGGTTTTTGGTTTTGAAAAATTTCAAATATAGAGCAGATGTGTAAAAATTTCACAGGGAACACATGCACACCATGTGGGTTCTACCATTAAACACATTCCTGTACTATCCTTTACTTTTGTTATTACGCTATTATAATACTGTGTTAAGGTTCTATCCATCTTTCTGTCCCTCTATTCATTTTTTTTTATTTTAAAGTGAATTGCAGACATTAATGTACTTGCCCATCAATACTTAAGACTGAATTTAATTGACTGTGGTTCAGTATTTGTTGATGTGAAACTTACATATAACGAAATGCACAGATGTTAGTATTCATTTGTTAAATTTTGTCAAATACATATACCTTTGTAACCTGTGTGAACCTATTATTACCATCATCTCATATCCCTTCCTGGGTAAGCACTATTCTGATGTTTTTTTACTGGAGATTAGTTTTGTCTGTTATAAAATTTCAAATAAGGGGTGCCTGGATGACTCCATCAGTTGAGCATCCACCTCTTGATTTCTGCTTACGTTATGATCCCAGGGTTGTGGGATCGAGCCTCCATCAGTCTCCATGCTAAGTATGGAGCCTCCTTGAGATTCTCTCTCTCCCCCCTGCTCGTGCTCTCTGTCTCTCTGAAACATAAAATAGTAAAATAAAATTCAAATAAATACAAGTCAGTAATGGTATGTGTGAAGCTTTTCTCCTTCAGCATGATGATTTTGAGATTCACCCATGTTGTACATACCATAATTCATTCCTATTTATTTATTTATTTATTTGGGGGAGAGAGCGCAAAGCACAAGCAGGGGAGGGGCAGAGAGAGAGGGAAAGAGAATTCTAAGCAGGCTCTAATCTATCAGTGCAGAGGCCAGTGTGGAGCTTAGTCCCACAAACTGTGAGATTATGACCTGAGCCAAAATTAAGAGTTGGATGCTCAACGGACTGAGCCACCCAGGCGCCCCTATTCCTCCTTATTGTTTGATAAGTATTCCTTTGTATACATATGTCACTTTTTTAAAATATCCACTTCTTTTGCTTTTATGGTTTGATTTTTTTTTCTTCCCCATTTGATTAGCTAAATACTATTTTCAAGATTGTCTGAGTCTCCCATGTGATTCATTCTATTGCTTTAGGTTATATTATATATGCAGTATTGCTTTTAATTTCTTGGTCATTAACGTGAACAGCTAGCAGTGCATGTTAACCAGAAATTTACTTTGTGGTCTCTGTGGACATCTCAGTCTTTAGATTGCCTTTAATAATTAAAAAAAGATAAAAGTTGTAGCCAGCTTATTCATCAGGGTTTTAGGCCAAATACCTTACTTAGTAGGTCTTTTCTTCTTTAATTGCTTTAGTACTTAAATTGAATTTTAAATTCTAAAGAAGAGGGCACTGGGAGTTGAACTCACAAAGGAAACGGTTATGAAACAGGGACACAAAAACCATCTGTTCTTTTTACCATGAAATTAAAACTAGTAGATGCTGCATAGTTGCCAGTTCTAACTTTTCTTGGTCATTTAGATATTTTAGCTTAAAAGACAGGACTCCAAAAGTTAGTGATAGGAGAATAAGATTTAGAGAACATATGTATAATGTGCAGTATGCATACAAGCGTTGTTCTAGAATAATAGGACATCATGGTCTATATGTTACCTGCAAACGTCTTCTCAAAGGACTAGATGGTAAATATTTTTGATACTGCAGACCAATAGAAAAGTTGAGGATATTATGTGTATACTTATAAGACCGTCTACAGTGAAATAATTTATTATTGTTTTATAGTTTATTGTCAAGTNTGTCCTTCTCTGCCTGACTTATTTCTACAGTGAAATAATTTAAAAAAATATATATATATAAAAACCATTCTTAGCTCCTGGGCTGTACAAGAAATGAAAGTGGGCTTGATTGTTGCCACTCCTGGCTTATTCTGTTGAAAACAGAAGTAATTGTAAGCTAATCTTATTAAAGTAAAACTTTTAGTCTTACTGAGTTTTTTCTAACNAACCCACGAACCGCGAGATCATGACCTAAGCAAAAGTCAGACGCCCAACCGACTAAGCCACCCAGGTGCCCCTCTGATTCTGTATTTCTAATAGAACTTTTGGGGCGCCTGAGAGATTCAGTAGGTTAAGCCTCCAGCTCTTGATTTTGGTTGAGGTCATGATCTCATGGTCGTGAGATCAAGCCCCACAACAGGCTCTCTGCTGGGCATGGAGCCTGCTTAGGATTATCTTAAGAGTGCATGCATGCTCTCTCTATCTCAAATATAAATAAATAAATAGAACTTTTGTGGCTTTTCTGGGAAGGGGGTGATACGTGGTGACAAATGATGCTGTGAGTTTCATTTTATGATGGCTTTTTTTTTTTTAAATGTTTGTTTATTTATCTTTGAGACAGAGAGACCATGTAAACAGGGCAGGGGCTGAGAGAGGGAGACAGAGAACCTCAAGCAGACTGCAAGCTGTCAGTGCAGAGCCCGATGCAGGGCTTGAACCCATGAACCGTGAGATCATGACCCAAGCCAAAATCAGGAGTCAGACTCTCAACTCACTGAGCCACCCAGGCAGCCCTATGATGGCTCTTTTTAATCTAAAATAGTCTTCTACCATTTTTTCCTCTGACATTATTAATTAATTTATTTTAACATTTATTTTTGAGAGACAGAGCATGACTGGGGGAGGGGCAGAGAGAGGGAGACACAGAATCTGAAATAGGCTTCAGGCTCCAAGCTGTCAGCACAAAGCCCGACGTGGGGCTCGAACCCACGGACTGTGAGATCATGACTTGAGCCGAAGTTGGACACTTAACTGACTGAGCAACCCAGGCACCCCTCATTTATTTTGAGAGCAGACTAGCTGTCCTGGAAAATGCCCCAAATTCTGAATTTGTCTCACTGTTCATCATTATGTCATTTAACTTATTCTCTCATTTGTACTTCTTGTAAGCTGGAAGTTAAGTCTGAAGACTCGACTATTCATGTTCATGTTCAACATTTTTGATGAGCTGTTAACCTTACGTGTAGGATGCACACAGTAGTAATATTCACCTTAGGGCTGGCTTCAGGAGGGAGGGGATGGTTCACACAGAGCACAGTACAAGTCCTCTGAAGCTGCTGTTGCTTCTGTTATCTGGTTTTGTTACAGGGATTATCTCAGTCCAGTTAGATATCTACTTAAAGAGCTGCAAGGTAACTGTTGTATTTCTTTCAAACTATAGGAAATGTATGGACAGTACCTCATCAGCAATTCAGAAACCCTAAAGTTTTAAAATAACTCACTTGGTGACAAAATCTGATCTTGCCTGAATTCATTTGGCAGCAAAATCTGAACTGAATTGACATGAGGCTGAAATATTAATATGTTTGAATATGGAATATTGCCCCAGGTCACCCAGGAGTTAACATTTGTAATGTTAGAAAATATACATCATATTCCCTTTCTCAAAAATTCCGGAACACATCTGGCACCAAGGGTTTCAGATAAATAACTGTGGACCTTTGATTTCAAATGTTTTTAAAGAACCTGTTATTCTGAGGCGCCCAGGTGGCTCAGTCGGTTGAGCGTCCAACTTTTGGTTTTGATTTGGGTCATGATCTGATGGTTCGTGGGTTTGAGCCTCTGCTGTCGGTACAGAGCCCACTTTGGATTCTCTCTCTCTCTGTTCCTTCCCTGCTCGCTCTGTCTCTCAAAATAAGTAAGTAAACTTTAAAAATAAATATACAAATAAAAAGAATCCATCATTCCAACATCTTTCCACTGGTTTTTGTACCTGGCAGTAGCGGTAATTAATACCAGTAGCAGTGGATCCCAGTTGTTGAGTATTCACTGTGTACCTAACATTTTGTTTAATTTTAAACTTAGATAATCCTAAAAGTAGATATTGTTCTCATTTTACAAATGTGGAACCTGAAGTTCAGAAACATAAGTGATGTGCCCTGGGTCACATAGCTTACCAAAGACTTGTGGTTTGAATCTAAGCCCATCTTACTCAAAAGTCACTCCAGTACCATAACCTCTCATAACCAGTACCTCTCAGGTAAGCAGTCATGCCTCTTCATATTCGTAGAGTTTGATGGTTTTTTTGATGTTTGAGGTAGAATAATTAAATTAATATTTGAGATTTTTGAATAAATCCTAGGATTTCTGATTACTGCAGTTCGGTATGTGTCAGAAAAGGTTTTCTGACAGGATATAAGAAAACATTGACAAAGGATGTGTTGCTAGACTTAATTCAGCTTTGTGTCCAGTTGGCGCTTGCTAAATTTTTGCTCAGTTGTACATTTGACTTAATTGTACATTTGCTCTTATTACCATCCTGAACTTTCAACTTTGAAAAGAGCTCACAAGCCTCTCAAAAGTGAGTTGGACGTGGGCTCGAGCACTGCCTCGGGCTCTGTGCTGACGGCTCGGAGCCCAGAGCCTGCTTCGGATTCTGTGTCTCCTTCTCTCTGCCCCTCCCTGCTCCCTTGTTCGTTCTCTCTCTCTCTCAAAAATAAACATTAAAAAAATTTTTTCTAATTCAAAAGTGAGTTGAAAAGTCTGGATTTTCCTATTTTATAAGGAAAACTGCAGCCCCGTCCTTATACTCAGCCCTCCAAAAAGTACGTTTTGTTAGTGCTTTTGAAGTTTTCTCCAAGCTTTTTATGATTGTCAAGACATGACACTATCTAAATAATGACATGATTCATTAGGAACAATTTTATAATCATTAAAATCTGGCAATTAAAATCACAAATCTAGTAATGAATAATCATGTAGGCAATAATCTATCACAGCTCTTCCCCTAAAATAGCATTTGGTGCTCATTAACTTTAAAGCTTTTGCTTCTCCCAGTAGGAATAAACTTTATTTCTTTTCTAGAAAAATATTGCTAATTATAATAAAAATCTTAAGTTTGTTTTTTCGACATTGGTTTTGAAACGTCTCAGGCTTCATTACGGATCTCAGTGTCTTTATTGCACTTCTTCCGTAAGACCTTCCTGTTATAAATCTTCCTGAGTCTGTTGGCAAACGATGTGCCATAGATTGTCTTTGATAAAGTGAGCCAAGGACAAAAGCGAGGGTTGAAGCAGCCAAGGGCAGCAGTCGAATTAGCATTTTTTATTATGTCTTATTAGCATTAACACTGAGTAGACGGTTTTAATTAACCACTATGTCCCATAGTGCACTATGTGTGTGTATGTGTAAGTGCTATGGTTTTTTAGCTGTGGTTTACTATTTATTATTGAAAAAAGATACTATTATATGTATATCAGATAAAACAGTTCATGATAACAGCCAATTCTACTATTATAAAAATTACAGATTTCATTAAAAATAAATTTTTTTAATGTTCATTTCTGAGAGACAGCACGAGTGACAGAGAGACAGAGACAGAGGGAGACACAGAATCTGAAATAGACTCCAGGTTCTGAGCTGTCAGCACAGAGCCTGACGCAGGGCTCGAACCCACAAACCATAAGATCATGACCTGAGCTGAAGTGGGACGCTTAACTGACTGAGCCACCCAGGCACCCCGTCTGAAATTTTATGGTAATATCATTAACTATTAGAATCATTTCTTAACTGTGTGTATCTAATAGGTTGGGTGAAAACACAAATTACATGCAAGGTTACCGAAGTATTTCATATAGATGCCTTATTGATTTGTTATTTTTGTAACACTGGAGACAGCCACAGTAGATGTGACTTTGATCTTGTTTTTCCCCTGGACGTTTTTGGCCTGCTCCCTCTCATTGTGATGACAGCCATATCCAGAATGTAAATACTCAAGGGACGCTCCAATCCAGCATTAAAGACATTGAACACTTCCTCCAAAGAATGTAGCATTTCAAAAGAAAACAGGCCTCCTTCTGACACTGGTAAATTCTGAAGGTGTGTGGCAAATCGGGGATCAGAATGAGAGACTGCAAATTGTCCAAGTTCTGCCTCCCCAGTGAGTCCCTATTTCCTCTCCAACACAAGAACAAATCCTATGTTCAAACACAAAGTATTACAATAAGCTTGGATGTAGTTAAGAAGGCTATTCTTGATGAGAATCAAAGAATAGAGAGCTAGAGATGTAGCTAAGGATTAAACCATGGGAAATAGCTCAGGCTATTTGAGGAGATGTATTTTGAGAAGATAGGCAGGAATATTTTGTTCTTAGGATATTGGTTTCTCCCATTTTCTTCCCTCCTCTCTTTTCCTTCCTTCCCTCCCTCCCTTTGTGTGCTTTACACAAATGACACAAAATTATATTAGAGACCATTGAAATTCTTATGAGAAAATAGTGAATTTTAACTAAAACTTTATATTGTCAAAAGTAAGCATTGTTGGGGCTCCTGAGTAGCTCAGTGGGTTGAGTGTCTGACTTTGGCTCTGGTCACGATCTCACCGTTCATGAGTTCAAGCCCCACGTCAGGCTCTGTGCTCACAGCTCAGAGCCTGGAGCCTGCTTTAGATTCTATGTCTCCATCTCTCTCTTCTTTCCCCTGCTGATTCTCTGTCTGTCTGTCTCTCTCAAAACTAAGTAAACATGAAAAAAAATTGTTTTTAAAGTAAACATTTGTTAGTGTTTATGTAATAGAATCTAGCATAAAATGTTATTTTCAGATTTGCTATTAAGTTCAATCTCAATTGTCCATTAAATAGTCATGAATAAAATACCATGTTTTTGGTTTCAACTTTTTACTTTTATAAATAATACTCAGCAAACATTTATATACATTTATCTCAAAGCACTTTGCTGATTTTCTCTGAAGGATTAACTCTTAGAAGCTGACTGACTAGTTCAGGAGTGATGTGTATTTTCAAGACTGTTGAGATATGTCGTACAGTATCTGTAACCAGATTTTATTACATCAGCCGTATATGACGGGGCCTGTTTCCTATACTCTCACCAGCATTTAATGTTTTTAACATTTATGAGTAGTTAGTATTTCATTGTTTATATTAGTACATAGTTTGTAAATAGAATACATATGTTAGCATATGTATAATTTGTGTACATGTATATGTGTGTTATTTTTATAGTAAATTTGATGCTCATAAAATGCTATCATTGTTTTTATTTGAATCTTTTGTAAGGTTAGATATTTTAAAATTATTATGTAGCATTTTATGAATTGCCTATTTATTTAATCCCCTATTTCTTACTTTAAAGGGACTTTTCCTTTGCGTTTATGATAATATATGAGATATCCGTATTATCCCATCGTACGTTGTAAATTTTTTTTTTTTTTTTTTCAATTTAAGGAAGAGGAACTTTTTTTTTTAAGATTTTTTTTTTAGGGGCACCTGGGTGGCTCAATCAGATGAGTGCCCAATTTAGGCCCAGGTCATGATTGCATAGTTCATGGGTTTAAACCCTGTGTTGGGCTCTGTGCTGACAGCTCAGAGCCTGGAGCCCGCTTCGGATTCTATGTCTCTGTCTCTATCCACCCCTCCCCTGCTTGCACTTGCTCTCTCTCTCTCTCAAAAATAAACACTAAAAAAAGTCTTAAAAAATTCTTTTTAATGTTTATTTTTGAGAAAGAGAGGAGGGAATAGAGGATCCAAAGTGGACTCTGTACTGAGAGCCCTGTGCAGGGCTCGAACTTACAAATGGTGAGATCATGACCACAGCTGAAATCAGATACTTAAACCAACTGAGCCACCCAGGCACCCCAAGAAAAAGTTACTTTTCAAAAGAAAAATTGACTACTTGTATTATTTTATTTTATCATATTTTTAGAAAGAGAGCATGCAGGAGGGGGAGAGGGAGAGAGAGAAAGAGCATCTTAAGCAGGCCCTACACTCAGTGTGGAGTCAGACATGGGGCTTGATCCCGCAATCCTGGGATCGTGGACTGAGCGGAATTCAAGAGGCAGATGCTCAACTGACTGAGCCACCTAGGAGCCCTGACAACTTGGATAATTTTGAATTTAAAGAGGGCTGTGGGCTGTATGACCATTATATGAACAATAATTGTTTTTCTCCTTTAGGTTTTCTTTTTACCATTAAGTAATACCATCCTCAGCTGTTTTAAAGATAATTCTATCTTCGCCTGGGAATGTGATACTCTTTCTTGCAAATATCAACTGCCAGCTCCACCTGAAAGCTCCAGTATATTATACAAAGTGTTTGCTGTGACCAGGTAATGTGCATTTTACTTTTTTATTAAGTTTTTTGTTTTTAGGGGGTTTTTTGTTTTCTTTTTATTTTTGTAATCTCTACAGCACCCAACATGGAGTTCCATCTCAAGACCCTGAGATCAAGAGTCACACGCTTCTTGAACTGAGCCAGCCAGGTGTCCCCACAACACTGAGAAGTTTTAAGAAATCTCACTTCCAGTAGAATTTTACAAGTTTTCATTCCATTTTCATAACCTTACGGTCATATGAGAAAAGTTTCCTTCAAACTTACATATGATCTGTAAAACTTTTTCTTTTTACTTTATTGTGGCAAATTTCAAATCTCTACAAAAATATAAAAATACATGAAGCTCTAATTAGAGTATTCTTAGTAGTTGTAACAATCAACTAATAGCCACTTCTGTTTTATCTATAACTCCACCTATTACTGCCTCCTGCCACCTACCACATTGCCTTAAAGCAAAGCCCGTGCATGTCATTTCATCCGTAAGTGTTTCAGTGTGTGTCTCCAAAGGAAGGCGCCCTTTTTGAACATAACCATAGTACTGTTATCACACTTTTTCCCCCTACGTTCTTATTTAAATTTCAGTTAGTTAACCTATTTCACACTTTTAAAAATGAATAATTTCTTAATATTCTCATATATCTAGTCTTTGTTCAAGTCAGGAATCAAGGTTCACACAGTGTCTTGGTTAATATATCCCTTTTTAAATGTTTTCTTTGCAGCTAATGTAAGGAACTGGTCATTTGTCCTATAGCATTCTCTGTATTTCGGGTTTGCTTTTTCCATCCCTGTGGTGGTGGTTAATGTGACCCTCTCATCTGTATTTCTTATAAACTGGTTACACCTAGATTTCCTGTAAATTGGAGGCTTGGTCTGATTCAGGTTTGATTTGGGGGCAAGAGGCATGATAGGTGGTTTGTGTACTTTCATTGGGAAGAATGTTTCTCGTGGTATCAGTGGATACCGATGCTTATGACCTAGATCCAGTATTGCATTTGAGGTTAGCAAAACGGTGCTATGCTAATTCTGCCATTCCTTCTTCCCTTATTAACTAGAATCCTTCTAAAGAAAAAACTTCCTCTCATTAACTCTCTGGTTACTTATAGTTTTTAATGAAATACAGGATAAATGCTTAATTTCCCTTCTTTAAAAAGATTTTTTTATGAAGGGGTGCCTGGGTGGCTCAGTCAGTTAAGCGTCCAACTTCGGCTCAGGTCATGATCTCACAGTTTGTGGGTTTGAGCCCCGTGTCGGGCTCTGTGCTAACAGCTCAGAGCCTGGAGCCTGTTTCAGATTCTGTATCTCCCTCTCTCTCTGACCCTCCCCTGCTCACACTGTCTCTCTTGCTTTCTCTCAGAAATAAATAAAACATTAAAAAATTTTTTTTATGAAAAATAATGAATTATTCATTGGCATCTTTGAAAGGTGGCCATTGAAGGCTTTTTTGTCTTTAATCTTTGTGAATGGATGGGTTTAAATAGAACTGAAGTGATTTAACCCATTAGCATTATTCTTAGTGATGCTGCAGTTCTTTTATTGTTGACCAATGGGATCTTCTTCAAGTTGGCTTTGAACCCTTTTGATACAATCCCAGTTGTTTGTTTTGAAAGCTCTCATTCTTTCTAACCTGACAAAATGTTCTAGGCTTATCTTGTACATTTTCTGTCCCAAACCTGGTATCAGCCATTTTGCTAAAGACCCTGGGTTCGTTTTTTTTTTTCCTTAAGTTTATTTATTTATTTTGAGAGAGAGCATGAGCAGAGGAAAGGTCGGGGGGGTGGGGGGAGAGAGAGAGAGAGAGAGAGAGAGAGAGAATCCCAAGTAGGCTCTGGGCTGTGAGCACAGAGCCCAGTCTGGGGCCCCAATCCCATGAACTGTGAGATCATGATCTGTGCTAAAATCAAGTCTGACTCCTAACCTGCAGAGCCACCTACGTGCCCCAAGCCTGGTTTCATTTTTGTGGGTAATGATACTTCAAGACCCAATCTGGATGCTAGGGGGTGCTCCTCATGACTGATTTGGTCAGCATCTCTAGGCCTTTTCAGTGGAAAGAGCTAGAAAATACATAATACTTCCTCATTTTCATCTACCTTCTTCTAAATCATGAGTAAATCCCATCAGTTCCACCAAATCATGTCTTGAATTGGTCAGATCTTTTGTGCATTGCCACAGCTATCGCCCTCCTCCAGCTACCCTGGTCTCTCCCAGGCTCCAGTAACAGTCTCCTTATTCGGTCTCCATGTTGTCAATTTCATTTCCTAAAGTCAGTCTCTACATAGCACATCGAGTGGTCTTTTTAAATCATAAGTCAAATAAGTCAAATCTTGTCATTTCCCTATTGAAGTCCCTTGAAAGGCTCTCCCTGATATTAAGAATAAAACCCAAACTTCCCACAATATTCCTGAGGCCTCTGTCATCTTACCTTGGACTTCCTTTCTTTCGTCCTGTTTCCTTTCCCTAACACGGTTAGGGCCACATTTGAGTGAGGCTTCTCACTCTTCCTTAGGTACAACCTTACTCCTTTCTCAACACTGTGTACTGGCCAGTCTGGAGTTTCGACCAGCGTGGATTTCTTCCTCCAAATCATCCCGTGACTGGCTCGTTCACATTTAGAAGAATATTTTTTTAATGTTTATTTTTGAGAGAGAGAACATGAGTAGGAGAGGGGCAGAGGGCGGGACAGAGGATCTGAAGCAGGCTCTGTGTTCACAGTAGAGAGCCCAATTCAGGGCTCAAACTCTTGAACCTTGAGATCATGACCTGACCCAAAGTTGGGCACTTAACCAACTGAGCCACCCAGGCGCCCCTGGCTCATCATTTTTTAGGGAGCAGACCTTCCTACTTTCCCAGTTCTAACTCCCTTCTCATTTTATAGTTTTTTTTTTTTTTTTTAATGTTTATATTTTGAGAGACAGAGAGTAAGCAGGGGAGAGACAGAGAGAGAGGAAGACACAGAATCAGAAGCAGGCTCCAGGCTCTGAAGGAGCTGTCAGCACAGAGCCCGATGTGGTGCTCGAACTCACAAACCATGAGATCATGACCTGAGCCAAAGCCAGTTGCTTAACTGACTGAGCAACCCCAGGCGCCCTTCATTTTATAGTTCTTTATAGAACTTAGCAGCTGAGATCAAGTTCATTTGTTTGCCTTCCACTAGACTGGTGCCTGAAATGATACCTGGCTTTTATGGTATTAGTCCTTGGTGAATGAATGAGCAACACCCTTGCAAGGTGTTAATACAGCATATTGTTTTAGTACTTTTCTAAAAGTAGCTTTCTTTGAGCAGAAAAAATTTGGGGCTTTTTGAGTTTTCACATAGTGTTGTACCAATTCAATATAGTCGTACGTGAGATATAGGAAGTTGGATAGTGGTAAGTGACTTTGAGATTATGCTATAAAAGATAAATGTTACTCAGAAATCCTCAATCAAGTCATCAAACAAATATAGATTAAGCTGGTGTCTTAATACAATAGGTAAGAAAATATATGCTGTAAACCTGAGCTTTCCTATATGGTAGCCACTGGTTGTATAGAGTATTTAATAAAAATTAAATATGGGACTCAGTCAGTTAAGCCTCTGACTTTTCATCTTGGCTTATGGTTCATGAGATCAGGTCCTACATTTGGCTTTGCACTCACAGCACGGAGCCTGCTTGGGATTCTCTCTTTCCCTCTCTCTCTGCCCCTCCCCTCCTTGTGCTCTCTCGCTCTCAAAATAAATAAACTTTAAAAAAATAAAGTAATTAAGAATTTATTTCTTCAGAAGCATTTGCCACATTTCAAGTTCTCATTCACATGTGGCTAGTAGTGACCATATTGAGCAGTGTAGATACAGAATATTTCTATCATGTTGGATCATACTGACAGTGCTGCTATAAACAATTCATGTTAGGGGCACCTGGGTGCCTCAGTTGGTTCGGTGTCTGACTTCGGCTCAGGTCATCATCTCACGGTCTGTGAGTTCCAGCCCCAGGTCTGGTTCTGTGCTGACAGGTCAGAGCCTGGAGCCTGCTTCAGATTCTGTGTCTTCCTTTCTCTGTGCCCCTTCCTGACTCCTGCTTACTCGCTTGCTCTCTCTCTTTCAAAAATAAAAATTAAAAACAATTCAGGTAGTCATAAATTTTCTCCTTTTGTTATACAGAGATGGCCGAATCCTGGCTGCTGGCGGTAAATCAAATCACCTTCACTTGTGGTGCTTGGAAGCTAAACAGCTATTTAGAATTATTCAGATGCCTACTAAAGTTCGGGCCATTCGCCATCTAGAATTTCTCCCTGATAGTTTTGATGCTGGCTCTAATCAGGTTAGTAATATAAATAAATGTAGGACATTATACTTTCTGAGAAAGAGCATATCAATTTCTGAACTATATTAGCTCTCCTCGTTAACTTGTACCCTGGTTGTTATAAAGTCTTGAAATTGCTAATATTGCAAAGAGTCTAAAATTGAAAAAAAATTGAAAATATTAGGTTCTGTATATTACTGATAATTTAACCTTTTTCCAAAATCAATATACTTTGAATTTATTTCATACTTTATGATATACAGGGTGCTTTACCATGCTATTTTTTTATTTGCACACAGGCACGGAAGGTATTCTCTCCATTACATAGACTGACATTAAAGCTTAGAAACATTAAGTGACTTGTCAACATGCCTATTAACTGTAAGGATTAAAGGGGGGATAGGATTAAAATTTTCTCTTTGTTGTACTGTGGTTTACCTACCATTACTGGTTGCCTCAGTTTTATGAAACATGTTTCTTTGTATCTTGCCTTAATTTACAAAGTACTTCCCCCTCTACACCCCATTTTTAAAAAGTGGGTTTTTTTGCTTATGTATTTTATTTTATTCATCTATTTGTTTTAAGTAGGCTCCATGCCCAACATGGGAGATTGAACTCATGACCCTGAGATCACGAATCACATGCTCTACTGACTGAGCCAGTCAGGTGCCCCCACACCATTTTTTTTTTTAATAGTTGAGTAGTCAGACCTTAACTTTCTTATTTTAAATTGAGTATTTATGTTATATGTAACTCATAACCCTGAGATGAAGGGTTGCATGCTCTACGGACTAGAGCTGCCCCTAACTTCAGTTTTTGAATAGATAATGCATTCACAAGATGGAAGACATTAAAAAAAAAAACATTGAAGTGAAATCTCTTCTTTTCCATTTGCCCAGTTATTCTGCATAACCACTATTGTTATAATCACTGTTTCTGCCACTTTTTTCCCCTAAAGTTTATTTATTTTGAGAGAGAGCAAGTGAGCACAAGCAGAGAGAAAGAAAGAGAGAGAATCCCATATGGGCTCTGCACTGTCAGCACAGAGCTCAACACAGGGTTTGATCATTGACCTCAAAGATTGTTCTATGTCAGTACAGAACTTCGTTTTTTGTTTTTTGTTTTTTTACAGCTGCATAATATTTTATAGGTTTTTAACCAGCACTTTGTTATTGGGCACCTACCCTGTTTCTAGTCCTTCTTTATTACAAATAATGCTGTACCAGGGATGCCTGGGGTTGGCTCATTTGGAAGAGCATGTGGCTGTTGGCCTCAGGGTCATGAGTTCAGGCTCCACATTGGGTGTAGAGATTGCTTGAGTGAGCAAGTGAACGAGGGAGTAAATAAATAGATAACAAACAGTGCTGCACTGAATAACTTTTTGCATGAACATTTCACACATCCTGCCTGTAGGATAAAATCCCACAGTAGTTCTCAGAATTATGTACATCTATGACTTTGACAGATCTTGCCACATTGTCCTCCAGAGAGGCTGCGTCAGTTGTGAAGGAGGCGGTTTCCTACAACCTGACCCAACCGAAACGATGGTCCCCTTCAGACCGTCTCCAGCTACTTCCAGACTGTCGTCCATGTAGCAAGTGACATAAGCATTCCGTGCAGTCACATGGTGGCACTGCTTACCAGCCACTGGCACTGGGGAAAGAGCCCATCCACAGATTAGGCAGTAGAGGAGTTTATTGTGTATTTGCTTATACTTTTTTAGTACATGTTTTTAATTTTTCAAATTATGTGACTGAAAACTAAATTTTTTTTCCCTTAAAAGACTAGTTTCCTTCTTACCCTTCTACTGCCCATGTAGCCCACAGACTTTCTTTCTTCCGCCGAATGTTTATTATAGCTGCCCAGAGCTGGGAGACAGATGTCAGCTGTCATCCAGCTGCGGGTGTGATGAGCCAGGGCAAGCCCTCCTCTCCTTGCCTCTGACGGCCAGTGTGTGGGGGTCCAGGTGAAGGCCTGGCTCATCTTTTGCCATAGTCTCCCAGCATGGGCACCTGACTGGTTTTGGTCACAGCCAGGCCTACCTGGACCTGAACAGGGCAAATCTACTTGAGCCATATTAGGGATTTTGAAATGATGGCTCTTTATGAATCTCTGTCCTCCCCTCAAAAACAAAAAACAAAAAAAAACCCCAAACCCTGTATATAAATACATACACATATGTACATGTAAGTGTGTATAGTTTGACTTTCAGAGAGTTGATTTTTTTAAAATTTGAGGTATAATTGGCATAAAGCGTTAGCTTCATGATGATTCAAAATGTGTATATATTGTGGAAATGACTNACATGTAAGTGTGTATAGTTTGACTTTCAGAGAGTTGATTTTTTTAAAATTTGAGGTATAATTGGCATAAAGCGTTAGCTTCATGATGATTCAATATGTGTATATATTGTGGAAATGACTGCTANAAAAAAAAAAAAAAAAAAAAAAAAAAATGACTGCTATAATAAGTCTAGTTAACATCAGAGACATTTATTTTTTTTCTTTTAATGTTTTTTACTTATTATGAGCAAGAGATTCAAGGAGAGCAAGTGGGGTAGGGACAGAGAGAGGAAGAGAGAGAATCCCAAGCAGGCTTCATGCTGTCAGTACAGAGCCTGATACGGGGCTCAATCCCACAAACCATGAAATCATGACCTGAGCCAAAATCAAGAGTTGACATGTAACGGACTGAGCCATCCAGGTGCCCCAAGAGACATTTGACTTTTAAACAAATTTTGGGAGGTGCCTGCATGACTCAGTCAGTTGAGCATCTGACTCTTGATTTTGGCTCAGGTCATGATCCCAGGGCTGTGCGATGGAGCCCCATGTCTGGCTCTGTACTGAGCATGGAGCCTACTTAAGATTCTCTTTCTCTCTTTGCTCCTCTACCCTGCTTGGACATTCTCTCTTTCTCAAAAAAGGAAAAAAAAAAAAAAAGGAGGGGCTCAGTTGGTTAAGCGTCCGACTTCGGCTCAGGTCATGATCTCACAGTTCATGGGTTCGAGCGCCGCATCAGGCTCTGTGCTGCCGGCTAGCTCAGAGCCTGGAGCCTGTTTCAGGTTCTGTAGCTCCCTCTCTCTCTGACCCTCCCCTGTTCATGCTGTCTCTCTCTCTCAGAAATAAATAAAACATAAAAAAAATTTTTTTTAAAAGGAAAAGAAAAAAAGAAAGATTAAAATAAACATGTTTTTGGAATTCATATATTATTTCTCTCTATTCTTAGGTTCTTGGAGCGCTAAGTCAAGACGGAATCATGAGGTTTGTTAATATACAAACTTGTAAACTTCTCTTTGAAATTGGGAGCCTTGATGAAGGAATTAGTTCATCAGTAATTAGCCCTCATGGAAGGTACATTGCATCCATTATGGAAAATGGAAGTCTGAACATATATTCAGTTCAAGCTCTAACACAAGAAATAAATAAGGTATGTTTTCAAGTAAAGAACAGCAAGGTGGTTTTTTTTTTAAGATGTAAATGTTGTGTCATCAAAAATAAAATCTATGTGCTCTGATTTTCTAAATTCAGATTAGCCTGAATTCCTTATCTGTACTTCTGGGTATATATAATTTTTTTGCTCTTACCCCTAAAGCCACATCTCTACACTTGTTTTCAAGGTTTTATTTTTAAGTAATCTCTACAGCCAACATGGGGCTTGAACTTACAACCCTGAGATTAAGAGGCACGTGCTCCACCGACTGAGCCAGCCAGGCCCCGCCACACTTTCCTCAGCCATGCTCCATTCTTACGGTGCTGCGTTCCTCAGAGGCACCTGTTCGGGATCCCTGTCGCATTCACGGTGCCTCCCATGATCTGCTTCCCAAAAGAGATCTTCAGTCCCAACCTCTTCATTTCTGTCTCAGTCTTTCTTCCCATCGTATAGGCTTGAAATCTTGGAGCACGAGAGCCGTTCCTATTCCTTTTCATCTTAGATCTAGTCAATAGTAAGTCATATAATTCTTAAATTTTAAGTATCGATATACATCCTGTATATTCTCCATCTCCTCGTTAGCCATGTTTGTATCGGCACTTTGTCAACTACTCTTGAGTGATAGTAATTTAAACCAATTCACTAAAACTAGAGCCCTCAGGGCCTGCTTCTGCCCACCAATCCATCCTTTATATAGCAGCTTCCTGAAAGAATACTGTCATCATCATTTCTGAAATAGTGCTCCGTTAGTGGCTTCCTTCCTTTGGCCTGTTGCGTTAAGTCCAGACCCTTCTGCCTGTCTGCGACAGTCCTCTCTAATCTTGTCTGGTCTGCTTGTCTAACTTACTTCCCCATACTTGTAATTTTCCTCACTGTCACCCCAGAGACCCATTCTTATTTCTACATCTGCTGTCTACAGTGCTCATTTCATCTAAAATATACTTCCCCCTTCTCTTTTATGGTTATCTAGAATTTTCCCCACTCGTTGCCCAGTCTCATTGTCTATTTGCAGCCTGTCTAGGTCTGGAATTGTGTCATGGTGGCCCTGAGAGGGACTTTGATGATCACCTGGTCTGACCATTTCATTGTACAGAGGAAGAAGCTTGTGCCCCGGCCTCGTCACACAGCTAGTCATTAGCAGGCCCCGGTGTTCTGTGCTTAAAATGATAGTCTTTTTCTGTGTGTGTGCTCCTTCTGTCCTTTTTATCCTTTTTTTTTTTTTTAATTGGACAAGTAATAAATGTCTTAATGCAGACAAAAATCAAGACACAGATAAGTTGGGGTGCCTGGCTGGTCAGTCACTATAGCACACGACTCTTGATAGGGTCGTGAGTTCAAGCCCCACCTTGAGTATGGAGCCTACTTAAAAAATGGGGGAGTCAGGGCACCTGGGTGGCTCAGTTGGTTAAGCATCTGACTTCAGCTCAGATCATGATCTTGTAGTCCGTGGGTTTGAGCCCCATGTCAGGCTCTGTGCCGACAGCTCAGAGCCGACAGCTCAGAGCCTGGAGCCTTCTTTGGATTCTGTAACTACTTCTCTCTCTGCGCTTCTCCTGCTTGCTTGCTTGCTCGCTCCNTGGGTTTGAGCCCCATGTCAGGCTCTGTGCCAACAGCTCAGAGCCTGGAGCCTTCTTTGAATTCTGTAACTACTTCTCTCTCTGCGCTTCTCCTGCTTGCTCGCTTGCTTGCTCTCTCTCTCTCAAAGATAAATAAACATTAAAAAAAAAAGATAACAGATGAGCAAACAGATCAGAAACCCTCAATCTCTCCTTTCTCAGATGATTCTGAAGTATATTTTCCCAGTCCTTTTTTCTATGTTTGTAAATGTTTAGAGTCAATCATCATTATTCATGGATTCTGTAAATGTGAACTCGCCACTGCTAAAAATATACTTGTAACTCGAATCAGTACTCGGTACCTATTCATAGGGATTCACATGTCCACAGAAGTGCAGACCGGGAGCTGCCCATCACGCAGCTCCCGGCTGAGGTCGGACAGGGCAGCGCTCAGCCTTGTTACGTCAACCCTCATGGCAAGTGTCCTTTCCGTGGTTGACTTAGTGCCGCACCTTTCAGTTTTGTGCTTTCTGTTGTTGATTTTGCTCTTTTAAGTGGCTCCCAGACATAGTGCTGATGTGCTGTCTCATGTTCCTGAGCATAAGAAGGTGGTGATAAACTTAATTTAGGCACAAGTTATAGTGTTGTTGGCATGAGTTCAATGTTAGTGCATCAACAGTATAGATGAAAACAAGTGTTTTTAAACAGGGGCACCTGGGTGGCTCAGTTGGTTGAGCATCTGACTCCGCTAAGGTCATCATCTCGCAGTTGGTGAGTTCAAGCCCCACAGTGGGCGCACAGCTGTCAACTTGTCAGCGCGGAGCCTTCTTAGGATCCTCTGTCCCCCTCTCTCAGTCCCTCCCCTGCTTGCACTCTCCCAAAAATAAATAAATATTTTTTAAAAAGTGTTTTTAAACAGAAACACACTAAACAAAGTTATATATTGATTGGTTGACAGCAATGTTGTGATCACTGGCTCACAGGGACCTAACAATTTCTGCTAGGAGCAGTGATTCACTATTTACTAACTTGGTACTTGCAGCTTCTTTAGAGAACAGAACGACTACGAATAGTGAGGATCTACTCTGTGTGTGTGCGTGTGTGTGTGTGTGTGTGCGCGTGTGTGCACGTGTGTGCGCGCGCGCGCATGGGCATGCATGCACACATGACACTTACACATTTTCTTTAACCATATGGAGTTATACTCTACTGTTCTTGTAAACATTAAACACTTTAATAACATATTATTTGCTCTTAGAGTTTTCAGCTTAGCTGAACAAGTCATTGACTTCCTCTCTGGTATTTGTTAAGCATTAAATTAAGATCATATTGACCAGAAAACTAGCCTATAACAGAAGTAGGAAATTGTTTTTTTCTTTTTCTTTATGGACACGTCACCAGCAGCACTATTTGTGTCTTTGTGGCTATTCTAGGCTTTACACAAATGGTCAGGCCTGTGGTCTCTGCAAAACTCACTTGTGTCCCATTCCTTCAAGTCCTATTTATTGTGCACTGGAGAATTTCCAGCATTGTGCTAATAAGTACACTCATTCCTACTTAATGTGTAGGAGTTTGAAAACTACTAAGGTATGGCAAGTCAGGTCATATCTCGGGCTCTAACTTTCAGGAGACTATTTTGAGGAAGCACATGAAGTTCAAAAGGAAAAAATGTGGCTCTAGAATAAAAATGTTAATAAACATTTGGAAGAATGGATTGAGGTTAGATGATGGTTCAAGGATATTAAGGATGGGCAATATTTAGAAGTTAGACCTTTTAAAATTCTTTTTCCTTTTTTGGGAGAGAGTGCAAGCAGGGGAGAGATGCAGAAGGAGAAGGGGAGAGAATCCTAAGCAGGCTCCATGGCCAGTGCAAAGCCCAACGTGGAGCTCGATCTCACGACTATGAGATCGTGAGTCAAAATCAAGAATCGGACACTTAACTGACTGAGCCACACAGGTGCCCCAGAAGTCAGACAATTTTTTAAAGTTTATTTATTTATTTTGAGAGAGAGAGAGCACTTGAGCAAGGGAGGAGCAGAAAGAACCCCAACAGGCTCTGTACTGATAGCATAGAGCTTCACTACAGGGCTCAACCTCTCCAACTGTGAGATCATGACCTGAGCTGAGACCAAGAGTCCAACGTTTAACCAACTGAGCCATCCAGGTGCCCCCAGACCATTTTTAAATTATATTTTATAGAGAAAGAATTGAAAAATTAAATCATAGAATAGGTGGTGATTTTACTTTTTTTTATCAGAGCTACTGTTGTATTTTGCATTATCCTTATATTCTTTATGGATGTGAATAAATAACAACGTATCCTAGAAAAACAGTATTTAAAAAACCTTATAGATAAAACTTTAAAAGTTCCTTATAATAATTTTAGGAGAAAAATGCTGTATCTATACGTGTGTGTATATTATTTCATTACCTACTCTACACATTTTACAGTGTTACATATTCATGATACTGCAGCTTACAATCGGGAAGAATTTTTTGGACACTTACAGTAGGCTACAGGTTTCAAAAGCTGAAGTCCTAAACCTATGAAGAGAAAATGAGAAAAATCTTTGAAACCTCCAAAGTAGTCTTTTGGTTGCCTATGTTATAAAAAAAAGGTCAAGATGTTTGTTTTATTCTGTTTTTTTCTTTTAGAAATGAGAGGGGAGGAGGTCAAAAAGTTTGATTTCCTCAGGTTACCTGGGCGGCTCAGTCAGTTGAGCATCCGACTCTTGATTTCGGCTCAGGTCGTGATTCCAGGGTCAGGGGATCGAGCCCTGCATTGGGCTCTGGGCTCAGCATGGAGCCTACTTGGGATTCTGTCTTCCCTCCCCCTCCCCTGCTTGTGCGCTCATTCTCTCACTCTCTCAGATAAATAAATATTTTTAAAAGTTTGGTTTCCTCTTCAGAGAGCTTTCTTGAGAAGTGGTGATTAATTTTCATTATACATGATCTTGGTAGAACACTGCTCTGGCTTTCGTGACAGTTTGAATGCAAGGTAATGTGTATAACGTGTGTTTTTCTGAAATCTAATGTGTTCACTTGAACATGTGGGGTATTCCCTGTGTTCTTGTTCTCTGTTCTCATATGAAAGGAATTGGCACTTTGGCTTCCAGAAAAAAAATTTTTTAATCACAAATCCATCTTGTCTTTGTCAATAATGGCCTCAAACTTTTTTTTAAGTTTATTTATTTTCAGAGACAGAGCATGAGCTGGGGAGGGGAGAGGGAGAGGGGGGGAGAGAGAGAGAGAGAGAGAGAGAGAGAGAGAGAGAGAGAATCCCGAGCAGGCTCTGCACTATCAGCATGGAGCCCGACGTGGGGCTTGAACCCATGAACCGTGAAATCATGACCTGAGGCAAAACCAAGAGTCAGATGCTTTTTATCTGACTGAGCCACTCAGGTGCCCTGGCCTCAAATATTTAAATAATCTCTGGAAGTTACTGTACTTTAATAATATTTAGAACTCAGGAAGCTGAGTTACCTTATCTCCTCATTTCCTTTGAACTCAAGGAAGATCTTTTGATTGCAAAGAGGTATTATTCACAGAGAAAGTGTTTTAGTGAATCCTTTTCCCTTAAGTAAATTAAAGTTGTTGGGGTTTATTTTCCTGTTATTTTCCCATAAAAATGAGGGTTTACAGTTTAAGTGGTACTGCCTGAACTGCCTTGCAAGCTGTGGATGCAGTAGGAAACTACCAGCCGTCTCCCTGCAGATTAAAAAATGTCACCTGGGACAGAGAGGCAGGTGTCCCAGGCTTGCAGAGGGAAGTCATTTGATCGCCTCTTCAGAGGAAGCTCACTTGAGCCTGAAAAATATTAGGGGCTTTTCCTTGCATTCTAGAGGGCCCTACGTCTAACTGTCCCTTCTCTGCTGCAGATTATCACCAAACTACTCACTTCATCGTGTGGGTATAAAAAAAATGGACTGGTATACTATGATTTAAGGCCAGTTTTCAAGGGATAAGTAAATTCTATTCTTGTTGCTCTTGTTTTTATCTCTATTGTGTTCTTCTAAGGAATTTGGCAGAAACTGGATTTGATAACCAGGAAACATTTCTTGAATATTTTATTTACAGTTGTTGCTTGAAGAATAAGGATGTATGTTAAGGCACATTTACAATATTATAAAATACATTTTGTAAATCCTATGTGAATAGGTCTGTTTTCCAAGGATAGCCACTCGATTTTATTTTTCCCCCTTTTAGCCACCTCCTCCCTTAGTGAAAGTGATTGAAGATTTGCCTAAGAGTAAACTGAATTCGGGTGGCCTTAAGATGAAAGTCACATCAGGAAGAGTTCAGCGGCCAGCAAAATCAAGGGAAAACAAAATGCAAGCCAGAATATTAAAACAAGACCTGACTGGTAATTTTGAAAATAAAGAGGTAAAAATATATTATAATTAAGTTTTTGTTTGTCATGACTGCTGGGGACAGGATTTATGATCCCTTAGGCCATCCTCACTCTACCTTCTCTTAGAAGTTAAGGAAAGGTATGAAGAGAAGAAGGTTGTAACTGAAATTATAATGTGCTTTCTAAACTTTTAAATATACCGTTAGTACATGTTTATGGTTTTTAAAAAAGTCAAACAATATAGGGGCACCTGGGTGGCTCAGTTGTTAAGCATCTGACTTTGGTTCAGATCATGATCTCACAGTTTGTGAGTCTGAGCCCCGCATCAGGCTCTGTGCTGACAGTTCAGAGAGCCTGGAGCCTGCTTCGGATTCTGTGTCTCCCTCTCTCTCTCTGCCCCTCCCCTGCTCATTTGATCTCTCTCTGTTTCTCAAAAATAAATAAACATTAAAAAAATGTTTTTTAAATAGACCATTACCTGCACCCTGGAAAGCCCTCTCCTCCCCTCCAGACATTTCCCCCTCTTTCCCCAAGGAGGACTACTCTCCTGACTTGTAACACTGCGGATTAGTTCTCTTTTTTGTACTTGTATAAATCGGATCATTCAGTTTTGTACTCTTTTGTGTCTGGCTTCTTTCTTTCAACATTAGGTTTATGTCTGAGAAATCCATGTAGTTGTAAATCATTCACTCGTAGCTGTATAAAACACCATCATGTGAGTAAACCATATTTTATTCATTCTGCAGTCGGTAAGCATTAGGGTAGTTTTCTAATTTTTTGTGCCATTAGAAATAGGGCTTCCACTATTCTGGTACATTCTAGCACATCTCTGTGCACATGGGGACACATTTATGCTGGATATAAACCTAGCAATGGAATTAACTGGCTTGTTGGCAATGCATTTGTTCATCTTAGTAAGCTGTCAGCTTCCCCAAGAAGTTGATTGAAACAATGCGTATTCCCACCAAGAGCTCTGGTATTTGAGAGCTGCAGTTGCCTTATAGTCTCACCAACACTTGACATTTGTCACATTAATTTTAATGTGAAATTAAAATTTTTCTCTGAACATTTGAAAATTGTGAAACTTGTGTAAAAAGAATGTGTTTACAGGGAAATTCATTAGAGACCCAGTGCCGGGAGCTTTTACTGGAGGCTGGCCATGTAGGCATCCTCTGTTTAGTACATTTTAGAATCCCAGGTATTCAGCATACATCATAGCGTACAAACAATTCAGGCATAGTGAGCTACTCTTACTGCTTCTGGGGATAGTGGGAACTTTCTCGAAATCCAGGTTTCTAGGCACAAGACAAGGGCCAACCTTGTATGTATGCCTTTCTAAGGGTAGCATTCTCAGACCCGACATGTTAACACTTTTCCATATCCATGTAAAGAGAGTATTACCAGTAGCTTTGAAGCTCCTGTGTGCTTATCCCCACTCATTTCTCTCCCCATCCCATAGATGTAACTGTTATCCTCGTTTTTGTGTTATGTTCTTGATTGTCTTTATAGTTTTATCACCTCTACATGTAACCCTAAACAAAATGTTTAGGGTTTAATTTTTTTTATTAGAAAATTTTTTTTAATGTTTGTTTATTTTTGAGAGAGAGAGAGACAGCGTGAGCAGGGGAGGGTCAGAGAGAGAGGGAGTCACAGACTGAAACAGGCTCCAGGCTCTGAGCTGGCAGTCAGCACAGAGCCCGACGCGGGGCTCGAACCCACAAACCGCAAGATCATGACCTAAGCGAAAGTTGGACGCTTAACCGACTAAGCCACCCAGGCGCCCCAACAGGTTTAGTTTTAAAAAGCTAAGTAGCAGGCACAAATCTAGCTGCATAAAGATTGGGCACTATCGTTCCTATTAGTTGAATGCTCTAATGAGGGAATAAGCTGATGTTATCTCTGAGACGCGGTTTGACTTCAGCTTTCCTGAGAATTTACAGGAGCCTTTTCTGGGAAAACAATGGGCATGATCCCAATTGACTTCTGGGAAATAAAAGAGACATCACAGTCCAGACATCTGGCAGAGCTCTAGTGTCGGTGAGGTTTGGAAGTCCCACAGAAGTACGTCCGGGAGCACGCTGCCTCTGAGCATTGCATAGCCAGCCCCAGGAGTAGGGCAAAGGAGAGCACTCATGCAGGGTGACATGCGTCCTTCACCTGATCCGTGTCGGGACCTGGGAAGGAAAGCAGGAACTTTATCCATAGAGGTCCAGGTGAGAACAGATCAAACTCAGGCCAAACTCACCTGGACATTTTATCAGTTGCAGTGGCAGCAGGTGTCCTGCAGATGACAGAAATGAATATGTCTCTTGCATAGATCGTACTGCTCCAGTCCAGCCCAGTTGCCCTGAGCATCTGGTTGCAAGGCTCTCAAATGGGAATCTTCATTCGCTATCATCTTGGGTTTTCCCTGCACCCCTCACATTGGATTACCTGTTTTCTGTGCTAAAAAGGACAGTGAACTAAGTTAGAATATTTGGCTTTGAGTCTTTAGCCTAGACTTATTCAGCTAGTTAGTGACCTGAACTCACAGATTTGTGGCACTGAGCTCTGACCTCATTTTCCCAAAGAAAAGAAAACAGCATCCCATCTGTTTCATTGAGTTGTTAGGATCAAGTGAAGTAATCTAGGAAAATGGCTTTATAATCCAAAAAATTGTAAAGTATTTTTCCATCAANCTCATGCTGTCTCTCTCTCTCTCTCTCCTAGAAATTAAAAAAAAATATATTAAAAAAAAAAAAGTAAGAAGGGGGAGATGCACCTAGGTGGCTCAGTCAGGTCAATTTCCGACTCTTGATTTTGGCTCAGGTCACTTGGGATCGAGCCCTGTGTCAGACTCCATGCTGACAGCATGGAGCCTCCTTGGGACTCTTTCTGTCTCTCTGCCCCTCCCCTGCTTAAACTCTGTCTCAAAATAACTAAATAAACTTTAAAAAGAACTTCAGATATCCATTTAAAACAAAAAAAGATGATGGAAAAAAGAGGGAAAGGGAGAGGGAAGAAATTGACTATCTGACCATTTACAGAAAAGTTTGTCAAAATTGAATCTAGGGTAATAAGTCATGAACTTTATCTACTGTGTGTATGCGCATTGGAGAGAGAGAGAATAGAAAGTCCCAGAGGTAAAAAAAAATTTTTTTTACTGTTTTGTGTCCTAAAGTTGGAAAGCCATTCTGGGTTAGATTACCTCTTCAATTTTGAGATTATGTCACTTATGGACATTATTTTTTTCTTTAAGAATGAGATGTCAGATGGATTAAACAAAAAGCGCTTACAAATCTTATTAAAAGGCTATGGTGAATATCCAACAAAATACAGGTAAAATTTACATTCTTTCATGTTAAATCAGTTGTACCCCCTGGACTTTTCTTAGTTAAAATTATATCTTTATTTCAGAATGTTCATTTGGCGCTCTCTGCTACAACTGCCTGAAAATCATACTGCATTTAGTAGTCTGGTGGACAAAGGGGTTCATGTGTCATTTCTCAACCTTCAGAAGAAATACCCCATCAAAAGTAGGAAACTACTCCGAGTATTACAGAGGTATGATCAGTATATTGCAGCAATATGTCTCTTTCTCAAGATATCTATTAATTATGAATGGGAAGATAGTAATTTTATAGCAGAGAAACTCAGCAGATACCACCTTAACCAAGTAATCAAATTTAAAATCACCAGCAGTAACACACATCAGTACATTGCCCATCGCTTTCTTGATATTCTTGCCAAACATTTATAACGCCCATCTAAATCTTGAGAAAACATTGAAGGGCAATCTATAAAATAACTGTCTGGTATTCCTCAAAAATGTCAGTGTCCAAAAAAGCAGAGGCTGGGGAGCTCCCAGCACTAGAAAGACATATGGTGACTTAGCGAATAAATACAGTGTTACATCCTAGACTGGGGAGAGCACCAAATGGCACACAAAAATGGGAACAATGATAAAATCTAAATTTAATGAATTTATTAACAGTGATAAAGCCTGATTTAGTTAATACCATAGGACCAATGTTAATTCCTTAGTACTGGTAACCGTACTATATTTATGCAAGATGTTAACATGAGAATAATTTGAGCGAAGGAATTCAGAAATACAGGAATGCTCTACTGTTTTTGCAACTTTTCATAAACCTAAAACTATATCAAAACAAAAGAAAAGACCTTAAAAGTATCAGAAGTAAATACGGGAGGATTGGAGTCCTAGAGTAAGGCAGGCCTTCTTTAGGCATGACTTACCCAGAACAGCGTGATATGAACAGAAATCTCTACATGTAAAAAAATTCCCCAGAGACCTACATAAGGCTGAGAAAGTATGTATATATACAAAACATCAGACAAATAAAAGGCTGATTTCTATGTGAAGTATTCATGTAAATGAGCATGGAAAAGACCAACCAATAAAAACCAGAAAGGATTGAATGTATAGTTCATAGCTGGGAGTATGGTTCTTAAACATGTAAAAGATGTTGTAACTCACTTACAATAAATGCTAATTAAAATTACATTGGAAAAAAATGTGTATATATATATTTATTTATTTAAAACTACATTGAAATAACATTTCTCATCTAGACTAAAGGTATAAAAAGAAGATTGATAATAAAACACGTTGGCTAGAGTGAGAGCATGGCTGTCCCCATACTCTGCTAATGAGAATGTGAATAGACACTGTTTTTGCAGAGAATAATTTGGCACTCGCTATTGAAACTAATGTGCATGTCCTTTGACTCAGCAATTCCATTTCTAGGAATTTATCCAAATCTGTATTCCCACATTAAGAATGATGTAAATAACAAGATTAAGCGTGGCATTGGTTATAAAGGATTAGAAACAAATGCCCAGGAAGGCCAAGGTAAAGAAATTAAAGTGTATTTATACAGAACTGTCTTGTGGATCAAAGCTCCACATATACTGATAATGAACTATTTCCAAGATACTATTAAGCAAAAAATGCAAGGTGCAAAACAGTGTTTACCTTTGTGATTTTTTAAAAAAAGAATCTGTGCTTTTAACGGTGGTTCTGGGGAGGTAAGCTAGATGATAAAAGTAAGAGGGAGGATTTTCACCAAATATACGTTCTGTATCCAGTTTTTTAACATGTTAATGTATTATTTAGTCCAGGTAAATTTTAATAGTAAACTGTCCCCTGGTCTGTATTTCCTTGTCTGGTTCACAGAACGCTCTCCGCGCTAGCTCACTGGTCTGCCATCTTTAGCGACACACCGTATCTTCCACTCCTGGCATTTCCATTTGTAAAATTATTCCAGAACAACCAACTCATCTGTTTTGAAGTTGTTGCTACTCTCATAAGTAAGTAAATAAGTTTTTAATAATGAAACCAAGAGTGGATTCCTGTATGTTTTTCTGATGTCTTCACAGCTTTGCAACATTCAACAATTCTAGTGGGAAGCAAACCGATCTAGTGCACAAAATGGACAGTTTTGACATTTATACATAAACCTTCTTTTTTTATTACTTACAAGAAAATTTGGATAGTTCCATTTTAATTTTTATTTTTAGAGAGAGAGTGGGGAGAGGGGCAGAAGGAAAGCGAGAGAATCCCAAGCAGGCTCCACACTCAGTGCGGAGCCTGACACGGGCCTCGAGCTCATGACCCTGGGATCATGACCCGAGCCAAAATCAAGAGTCAGACGCTCAACCGACTGAGCCGCCCAGGGGACCCAAGAGAGCTGCATTTTGAAGGCACTGTTATAGGCTAGATTTTGGTGGTAGGAAGGAGGCAGATGCTTCACTTACTGAAAGTCAGTTATCATGCCTAGGACTGTAGGGAGAATGTAAAGCGTTGAGCACACAGTGCCCAGTGTGGCAGGTTTGCGCTGCTGTCCTCATTCTCGTTATTCATGGTGCAAATTTGAGAACTTCCTGTGTACTGGGTACCATTCTCAGTACTTTGCCTTTGTTAATTTCTTTAAATCTTATGTTAACTTCTTTAAATCATACAACAGTCCTGTGAGGTAGGTGTTACTATTTCCTTTTACAGTTGAGGAAACTGAGGCCTGGTTAGCTTAAGTTCCCCAGGATAGATTAGTGGCAGAACAACGATGTGAACCCAGGCAGGCAGACTGTAGGCTGTGCTCCCACCCACTGTGTTGCCATCAACTCATCTACACTGAAAACTGAATCCTTTCTTCATTGTTAGTGTAATGGGGTCAGTTAAACAGTTGATACACCGGATCCAGTTTACATTAATTTAACAAAAATAACCAGTTTCATTTGTATTTTAATTACTTAAAAAGGTTTTCTTTTACAAAGGACGTAAGCACTTTAACTATAACAGTAAAATTCTGAAGAACAGGAATTTAAAAATTCAAGCATATGTATTTTGAATGTTTTAGTATACTTTGTGTTTTTTTTCATTTAATTACATTGCATTTGCTTTGATAAATTTTTACTGATCATTGAGAAAATATAGGAAAATATGCAAAAGAAAAGAGAATTCGCCAGTGTTCCTCCTCTCTGTTCATAATATTTGATAATACATTGAATTTTTTTAAATGTTTTATTTATTTTTGAGAGACAGAATGAGCAGGNTACATTGATGAATTTTTAAAAGTTTTTAAATTTATTTTTGGAACACCGAGAGAGACAGTACAAACAGGGAAGGGGCAGAGAGAGGGAGAGAGAATCCCAAGGAGGCTCTACCCTGTCAGCATAGCCGGACACGAGGCTCAATCTCATAAACCATGAGATCATGACCTGAGGCAAAGTCAAGAATTGGAGCTCAACTGACTAAGCCACCCAGGCGCCCCTTGATGAGCTTCTTATAAGAGCATTTCCCCGAAATCATTAAATATTCTTGAAAAACATAACTTATTCCCTGCATAATGTAATATTTCATCATATAGGTATATCATAGTTTAGTCCCAACTGCTAGACTCTTAGTTTTTTTGATAATTTTTCCATACTTAAAAGCAGGTTTTAAATTTTTATATTTTTATAATTATAGTATTTTTATTTAATACCTACATTTTCTTTTTATAAACTTTATAAATACATTTTTGGCTGTAATATTCTTTTTTTCCCTACATGATTATAATATTCTGTACTATGAATGCACTAGTTTAATCTGTTGTTGAACATTTGGGTTATTTTTAATTTTTACCTAAAGAAGCAATGTTATAATGATCTTCACATACAAATATTGACAGTATTTTCTCTTGGTCAGAATGCTAGAATTGGTATTATTAGGTCATAAAATATGAATATTCTAATTGATTCTTCAGAAGGATTTTACTAGTTTACCCTGGCAATAACAGAGTTTTAAAAGGAAAAGAAGCAATTCAACAAAAAGACAATCCAGTTTTTATATGGGCACAGGACTTGATTAGACATTTCTCCTTAAAAGATACACAAACAGCTAATGAGTGCATGAAAGGCTGCTCTGGGTCATTAGTCAATAGGGAAATGCAGATCAGAACCTCACACCGGGATACCACTTTGTACTTACTAGGATGGCTGTAATTAAAAGACACAAGTGTTGGCAGGAATGTAGAAAAATTGGAACCTTCATGTATTGCTGGAAATGTACATTCACTGTGGAGAATTGGCAATTCTTCAGAAAATTAAACATAAAATTAGCATAAAATTACACTAAAATGGTTGGGTTCATATAACCCAACAATTGCACTCTTACGGATATACGTACCCAAAAGAATTGGAAACAGAGACTCAGGCAGATACTTGCCCGTGAATGTTCACAGCAGCATTATTCCAAACAGCCAAAAGGTGGAAACAGCCCGAGTATCGTCGTCGTCGTCGTCATCATCATGTTAACATCATCATTGTTAACAGGTGAATGGATAAACTGTGTATATACATTCAGTGGAATATTATTCCACCATCTAAAGGAACGGAATTCTGATACATGGCACATGGATGAACCTTGAAAGCATTGTGCTCAGTGAAATAAGCTAGGCATAAAAGGATAAGTTTATATGCAATATCTCGAATAGGCAAATTTATAGATGTAGAAAGTAGATTAGAGTTTACCAGGGGCTGTGGGAGGTGGAAATAGGAAGTTAGTGCTGAATGGGTACAGAGTTTCTTTTTGGAAAAGGATTTTGCAAATAGCGATGGTTGCCCAGCACTGTGAATACAATTGATGGCACAGAATCATGTACTTAAAAATGCAAATTATATTTTACCCTAAGAAAAGCTTATTATATCTAGGTAAGTGTGTAGAACTTCTTTATTTCCAGTAAAATCTTGTTACATCCCTGGAGTATGATTGTGTGCTAGGGAAACTGATTTTCTCCTCTGAACCTGAAATCTAAATCTAGAAGATCCATCATGATCAGCATGAGTAGCTGTGAATTTTCATCAAGGGCCTCAAACTAACTTTATTAAGTAAACCTTTACTGAGCTCCAGCTAAATGTTAGCATTGCTTACAATATGCCGTTGTTCTGGCTTTTTAGGTTCACAGTCTAGTTGGGACCTAGGAGGAGAAAGTTTGCTGGAATATAGTCACTTTGATGTAGAATTTGAAATGTTTATAAAAGTCACCTGTGAGCACTCTTTATGGTCTCTTATGACCAAGAGGGAGTTCTTGGGGTTTAGTCAGGTATCTCCACACAGGTATTTCTCTTTGTCCTGCTCTCCATTCTGTCCCTAGGTCCTCTACCCACACTTCTGTTGTGGTGACACCGAGCAGAATGAAAGAAGAGAAGGCAAACAGTTACCATATAAAGCAGGGTTTCCTTCGTGCCTAAAGAACACTGTTGTGTTGATGAAGATTTAGATACAGGAATCAGGGCTGTGTGTGTGTGCTTTAAAATTCCTAGCACTTGCAGTGTCTGAGACATGATAGGTCCTTGGCACATATTGCTAAACTGCATTTTCCTTTTTTTTTTTTTTTTAAGTTTATTTATTTTGAGAGATAGAGAGCACAAGCAGGGGAGGAACAGAGAGAAAGAAAGAATCCCAAGCAGCCTCTGCACTGACAGCATGGCGCTTGAGCCCACAAATCATGGGATCATGACCTGAGCTCAAGAGTCAGACACTTAACCTACTGAGCCACCCCGGTGCCCCTGAACTGGATTTTTCCTTTAAAGTTAGCTTAAAAGCAGCAGTTAAAGAAGTTGAAATAATTTTTTTTACAGCTTAGTCTTTGCAAGAGTTTATTTATGCCTTAATTATTAACTCAGAATTACTTTCTAATAAATAATTGACTTCTGGAATTAGTGGGCCCTTTATAAACCATATTTATCCCAAATTTTGCTGATCTAAGCCTTCTTTTGCTAATCTGAGAAAGAAGGAGATCTTACTGTCATAGGATGGAACCACAACTCAATGTTTAAAGTAAAAAAAAATCTGAATTAAATAATTAAGGAGGACTGTGGTGATTAGATGCAGTTTATTGAGCGAAACTTACTGATCTTATCCGGTTTATGAGGAGAATGTTTGGGCTTGTAGTGGTTACTCAGTGAGTTAGAAGCATCTTTAGTAGGATGCTTTCCATGCCACTGTCACTGGTTGGTTTTCAAAGTCAGGTTTACTGAATAAGCTGTCATTGATGGCTTAGATTTAAAAACAATTCTGGTGGGGGGTGCCCGGGTGGCTCAGTCGGTTAAGCATCCATCTTTAGCAGGGGTTGCCTGGGTGGCTCAGTCAGTTAAGCATCCATCTTTAGCTCAGGTCATGATCTCGCAGTTTGTGGATCCAAGCCCCGCGTCGGGCTCTGTGCTGACAGCTCAGAGCCTGGAACCTACTTCAGTTTCTGTGTCTCCCTCTCTCTCTGCTTCCCCAACTCATGCTCTGACTCTCTTTCTCTCTCTCAAAAATAAACAAGCATTAAAAGAGATTTTTTTAATTAAAAAAATAAAAATGAAAACAATTCTGGTGGTTACTTCTTACCACAGCTATAGAAGAGGCATTCTTGTCCTAGTAATGGAGACATGTTTATTCTCCTGTAACATTTCAAGGATGGGGATCTGATACATGCCTATTTTTTTTTTAATGTATTGCTATTGATGCATAAGAATGTAATTTTTAACATTTCTTATGAACTTTTCTAATCTTAGTTAAGTATGAATTTGAGTAGATTTCAGAAGGGTCATTTTTGTTAACCATGAGAAGCAGGAAGCAGAGAATACTTTAGGGAGTTTTGTTTGTTTAAATTGACACTTTGTCATTGACTGCTCTTAGTTGAAGAAATTGGCCAATTCCATAAACCTAAAATACTGGGTTAACATAATGAAACTTTAAAATCAATTGTTCTAGAATTTAAAGATTCTTTATTGTTTTCTTTATTAATAGGCATATTAAGGACATAGAGTGGATACATTTATGAATTAGAAAGTCCTTTGATAATACAGAATAGTAAAGATAAATTTTCCATTTTTTTCTTCATAGTCAATTGGTGTCAACACTGGTTTGAATATTTTCCTAATCCTCCTATCAATATTCTCAGTATGATAGAAAATGTTTTGGCATTTCACGACAAAGAACTACTGCAGCATTTCATAGATCATGATATAACTTCCCAGGTAAGGAGTATAAGGTTTATAGAATAACATGACTTACTTTGGAAGCTCACATTGGTTCTGGTATAAATAAGGCAACATTTTCTTGAAAGAGTATAATAAAAAACAGGTCATCTTCTGTATTTAGAATAAAGAATGGAGTAAAAAGTATTCCATTCATTTTCTCCATTCAACTGTTCTCCTAAAAATCTATAAAGAAGGGTCCGTAGTGAGGTAGTTCTTTTCGTAATTGTTTTTAATGTAACGACTTTAATAGCTACATCAAATGTAAAAGAGTATTAGCAAGGACTTACAATACTTTTCCATAGAAGACTAACAAATTTTTCCTTATTGACTGTAGCTGTATGCATGGCCTCTTCTTGAAACCATTTTTTCAGAAGTGCTAACAAGAGAGGAGTGGCTAAAATTATTTGATAATGTCTTTTCCAACCACCCTTCATTCCTCCTGATGACCGTCGTGGCCTACAACACATGTTCCAGGGCGCCCCTGCTCAGCTGCAGTCTCAAAGATGATTTTGAGGTGAATATCCTTGTTCTCAAGTAGCAGGTCTCCACTTTTGTTTATTTCCGTTGACAAATCCATTCGCTTATCGAGTACCCGTTGCATGTGCAGCGCCGGTGCCAGTGATAAACAGCACAGAACAAGTTCTACCGCATCCTTACCCTGACGTGGCTGGCAGGTAATCCCCCAGGCAGTTACAGCACACGAGCCATTTTAAATCATTGCTTCAAAAAATAAACNTTTATTTCCGTTGACAAATCCATTCGCTTATCGAGTACCCGTTGCATGTGCAGCGCCGGTGCCAGTGATAAACAGCACAGAACAAGTTCTACCGCATCCTTACCCTGACGTGGCAGGCAGGTAATCCCCCAGGCAGTTACAGCACACGAGCCATCTTAAAATCATCGCTTCAAAAAATAAACTTAGTAACATTGGAGTTTAGTGCTTGTTGCCTGTGGAAGGGATGTTACACAGTTGGGTCACTGTTAATTCTGTGCATGGTTTTATCAGCGACCCATCTGGTCTGTGACAATCTGGATGCTCATTACACAGACACAGTGGTAACTAGGAGAATTCTGAGACTTGGCCGGAAAGTTACTTGACAGCATTTAGAGGAGGTTTTTAAAGTGAGAGGGTTTTTTTGATAGGCGGGATGAATTGTTTGATACTTATTTTGTGGTTCCCGCCAAACTTTATTTTTACTTACTGTTCACCAGATAACATACATGTATGTATTTTAGAGTTCAGACCTGTCGGCAGAACAAGTTAATGTGGAAACAGTTCAGATATGTTTAATGAATCAAGCTCATTTATTTTCGGCTTTATTTATTTTGGATTTTGAAGGGAAAAGAATCCAAGCAGAAAAGTTTGCTCCATTGGTGGGTGAAGCATTCTTCCTCTGATACAAAGGAAGCCTTTGGTTTGAATTAAAATTTTCAAAGTATTATTTCAGATGTTTGGTTTGAAATTTTATTGGACTTTGAAAATACGAAATTGGACCTTCATTTTAAAAGTGAAGTTAAGAAAACCCTCAGTGAACTTGCCAAAAAAGAAAGAAAGGAAGAAGGAAGGGAGGAAGGAAGAAATCCTCCTAAAGATAAATTCACATTTACTTTTTAACTTGTGTTTTAATTCTACCTCATAATGGCTTTGTTAGGTAAATCTCAAACACAGAGTTTTCTTACAGTATTTTTTTCATCATCGGAATAACCTGGATATAAGTGTTGTGATTAGAGAAGTTTATCATCTCATGGATACCACTCCTACTGATATTCATCCAGACGGCAAGCTTAATGCTTTCATGGCGCTAACAAAAGGGCAATATCCAGTGTTTAACCAGTATCCAAAGTTTATTGTGGACTATCAGACACAGGAGCGGGAACGGATAAGGAACGATGAGTTGGACTTCTTAAGAGAGAGGTAATCATAGAATAGTTGTTCTTTGTGTGATAGAAGCAAAATCTGTTATAAATACAGACAAGAAACTTTTTATAAGGAAACATATAAATTAGCAAGTATTTGTGTAAAATCAGAGTTCGAAGGCTAGAAATATCTTTAAAGATATTTAATTATTGCACATAGAAGTAAAATAATGACATTAATCAGGTATACATCTTGTGTTTTGGTTGTTCTTGGATTTTAAATTACTCAGTTTTGTATGAATTTTTTTGTGAGACTTGTATAGGACATCCTTTTCAATGCTTTTTTTTTTTTTTAAGTTTATTTATTTATATAGAGAGCGCATTTGAGAGAGAGTAGGGGAGGGGTAGGGAGAGAGGGAGAGAGAATCCCAGGTAGGCTCTGCACTGTCAGTGTGGAACCTGATGTAAGGCTTGAACTCAAGAACTGTGAGATCATGACCCGAGCCGAAAACAAGAGTCAGACGATCAGCCAATCGAGCCACCCAGGTGTCCCCTTCTCAATGTTTTCTACTATTTTAATGAGGTAAAATTTTTATTTATCAAAGTGAAAGGCAATAGTTCAAGATCTCAAGGGGAAATAGCAGTATACCCTTTCATAACCACAAATGCATATTGGGGTCTTGTGTGCATCTTGATATAACAATAAACATTATCTATTTAAGGCAGATGGTTGAAGATATGCAAGCTGAAGTAGACCAGCAGAGAGTTGAAGATGAAGCTTGGTACCAGAAACAAGAACTGCTTCGTAAAGCTGAAGAAACAAGGCGAGAAATGCTCCTACGGGAAGAGGAGAAGATGGTGCAGCAGAGGCAGAGGTATGTTTTCATCGTTTTGAGAAAATCTGGGCATGTGAGTTAGTTGGATAATTTTTATTTTCTTTTTTCTATGTATAGCATTACCCAGCCATGGCATTTCCATCAGGCAAATATTTAAGTTAATAAAAAGAAAGCTGCATATACCACATTTCAAAAAAATTGGCATATAGTGAAATGTAATTCTAAAACTGTATTGAATATAACTTTGCACTGATTATTCAGAAGTAATTCAAGATCTAATGTTCTTTGGAGGACATTATTAGAAACATCATTGTCCCATAGGCAGAAATGCGCCGTAATACGGTGCTGGATAAATCACCTTGAGGGAGCATAATTTTTAGAATTGTGTTTGAAACATATCTGTATGACTTGAAAATTGAAATATAAAAGGATTATCTCATCATGCATTTCATGCGTTGGAGGCCAGGGGAGGAAGTATGAAATGCTTATTGAAAAGTATATTCATAAAGTAAAATGTTTAAATTAAGATTATGGGATGGGCGTTGAGACTCTGCCAAATTGTGGGGAAACTCCCTTCTGTAAGTGATTTTTACTCTTGGTTGGGGCTTCATGAAACCGATTTCTTGTGTGGGTTAAAGAGAATGAACTGAGCAGTGACCTGCCCCTAAAATTCTGGAAGAATAAGCATATGTAATCTTTGGTAACCCTGGGGTGTGTTCTGGTGTGCTTCCTTCAGGTAAAGGATGTCGATTATATTGAGATGATCTGAGTAGACCTGTTAAGAACTTCTAAATATGAAAAGAATAGCCAGTTGTGTTTGGAACGCTTGTCATTTTCATGACTGCAGACACGGGTGTCTTTCCCATGGGTGTGTTACTTCTGCAGCGTGAGTAGCGCAGCAGCAGCTACGCGGGGGAAGTCGGCCAGAATGGGGGCCCGGCCTTGCGCTCTTGCGAAACGTAGCATTTTTCCATTTAAATCTACACTGGGACATGTTTTTATGTGTTCCTCTTGACATATTTTGTGTTTAAGACTAGCTTCTGTGAAAAGAGAGCTGAAAGTGAAGGAAATGCACTTACAAGATGCTACCAGAAGGCGCTTTCTGAAGCTTCAACAAGATCAGCGCGAAATGGAACTGAGAAGACTGAACGATGAAATCGAGAGAAAGGTTTATGAGTCTTCTCTTAGTACCCACACATGGTCTCCATTCACTCTCACTCAATGTCATGACCACCTTCAAGTTAAAGGCTATTGCCAGGATCCAAAGGGAATGCTAAATAGCCCCTTTGATTTTATTTACTTTTTCCCTCAGCTTTTCCCAATATTTCATATTTCATTAATAGTTAAAGATTTCAGAAATGTCAGGAAAATTAGTCAGTTTGACTGGTGTCCCTAACACCAGTCTTCTCTTTCTCTAAGAATATAAGAATCCGTTAACCATTAACTCTGAAGTAGGGGAAGTACTCTTTTTTAATATAAAAATTTGCACATGGCCAGTATCAGAAAATTTCCGTTATTAAATACATGGAGTCAAAAACGGACCTTTCCTACTCTTCTCTCATTTTGTCCCCAGAGATAAAATAAGAATATGGAAATGTATCTTTTTCTTTTTTCAAAGACTTTATTTTTAAGTAACTCCCGTACCCAGCATGGAGCTCAGACTCACAAGCCCTGAGACCAAGAGTCTCGTACTCACTCCACTGACTGAGCCAGCCGGCCACCCCCTGTCTTTCTCCTTTCTTACGGTATTCCACTGTGTGCCTGTGTCAGAATTTATTTAATGAATCCTTCGCTTTTGGACACTGACGTTGTTAACAGCACTGTGCTCTACATCTACAAGATGGTGCTAGGTTGTGTGTTCTCAGTACAAACCTTGACTTGCACACGTAGTTTTGTTGAGTGAATTCTAAGGCATACCAAATTATCCTCCAACAGTGAACTCCCCCTAAGTTATTTTAAGTGTATATGTAAGAGTGCCTATACCCTACTCAATTTGGACTGCATCAGTCTTAATATTTGCCAATCTGCTAGGTGGAAATTATATATTCTAATTTGCCTTTTTTTCCTTGCTAGTGAGGTTGAATAGCTCTCCAGTTGCTTGTCTTCCATTTGTGGAAGAACTATAAATTGTATTTCCATATCATTTGTCCACTTTTCTATCAAGTTTTTTCTTATTAATTTATATGGGCTGTTTTTGCCATTTGGGGAAGTACTATCTGGTAGAAATACAACATGAGCCACATATGCAATTTTGTTTTCTAATAGCCACATTAAAGAAGAAGGAACAGGTGAAATTAATTTTAACAAAATTTTATTTAACTCCATATATTTACAAATTATTTTGATATGTAATTAGTATAAACACATTATTAATGAGCTGTTTTACTTTTTGTTTAAACTAAATCTTTGAGGGGTGCCTGGGTGGCTCAGTCGGTTAAGTGTCCAACTTCAGTTCAGGTCATGATCTTGCAGTTCATGGATTTGAGCCCCATGCTGGGCTCTCTGCTGACAGTTTGGAGCCTGGAGCCTGCTTTGGATTCTGTCTCCCACTGTCTCTGCCTCTCTCTCAAAATAAATAAACATTTTAAAAAAATGTTAAATCTTTGAAATCCAGCAGTCAGCTTATAGTACACTCAGTCCAGACTGGTCACATTTTAGTGCTCAACTGACCTGTGTGGCTAGTGGCTGCCAGTAACCAAACTTTTGTCCATTGTAAATGTGTTCCTCACATCAGTGTTGCATGTTTCTTAAGAGTGGCTATCTTGTCCTTCTTTAATCATGCAAAATACTTTAGTTTTTTAATAACTTTATTTTTATGATTTCTAGGTTTCATGTCCTATTTATTTATTTACTTATTTTTTTAAGTAGGCTCCATGCCCATTGTGGGGCTTGAACTCATGACCTTGGGATCAAGAGTTGGATGCTCTACTGACTAAGTCAGCCAGGCACCCCCTGTGTCCTATTTAGAAAGACCTAGCCATTCTAAGATTACATTTTATATTATATTTATGCATATTTTTTTCAAATTTTATGGGTTTTTTTTATGTTATTCATTTTTGAGAGAGAGACAGACAGAGGTGTGAGCTTGGGGTGGGGTGTGCAAAGAGGGAGGGAAACACGGAATCCGAAGCAGGCTCTAGGCTCCAGGTTCCGTGCTATCAGCACAGAGCCCAACATGGGGCTTGAACCCACCAACTGTGAGATGATGACCTGAGCTGAAGTCAGCCTCTTAACCAACTGAGCGACTCAGGTGCCCCTCTGTTGTGGTTTTGTTTTGTGTTTTTAGTGAGTTTTTTTGACCTTTGATGTGTCACAAGGGTCAGCAAATTATAGAGCACCACCTGATCTGGCCTGCCACCTATTTTCTAAGGACCATGAGTAAGAATGGTTCTAATTTTTTAAGTGGTTAAAAGAACTTAAGTAATTAATAATTTCATGACATGGAAATTATATGACATCTTTAAAAACATGAAATTGATACCTTAGTACCCTAAATACAGTTTTACTGGCACACAGTCACACCCATTGTGTGATTAGCAGAGGCCCTTGCCGGCTGCTGGTTACTAACTGTGCGATGCCCGCAGCGGTATCCCCTCTGTGGCCCGCCCTGCCTTGAGCCAGCCCCGCCCCGGATGGTAGCTGTGTAACATTTTTCTGACTAGCGGACCTAAGTCCCACCATTAGCTTGCCTTTTCATAATTTTCTTCCATATTCTCAAACGTGTGTCATTTCAAATGGACTTTGAGAATGTTACTTCTCTTTCTTTCTGAATCCTTCCCTCCCCCAATCCCAGCAGTGTTTTTATTATGATTGCATTGAATGTATAGATTGATTTAGGGGAGTTTTAAACCTAATTTTGGTAAGATACTAAATAGCTTTCCAATCTTTGAAAGTATTTTTTTAAGTTTGTTTATTTTTCAGAAAGAGCATGAGTAGGGGTGTCAGAGAGACAGAGAGAGACAGAGGGAGGGAAGGGAGGGAGAGAGAGAGAGAGAGAGAATCCGAAGCAGGCTTCATGCTGTCAGCAGAGTCCGATGCAGGGCTCAGTCCCATGAACTGTGAGGTCATGACCTGAGCCAAAATCAAGAGTCGGGCACTTAACCGACTGAGCCACTCACGTGCATCTGAAAGTATTTTGAATTCATATATTAGAAATCTGTCATCTCTTTTTTACAGCATCAGCTAATTTTGTTTTGTTTAAACCCAACTAATTTTAACTTGATTTTTGAAAGCTATCATTCCTTTTATCTCATCTAGCAAATGAGGTTGATAATACATTAGCCTAGAAAAGTGTGTGTTCTCCAAAAGTAATACAGGCTTAGAACTCTGACCTCTTTATTCCAAACTCTTTGAGATGGTGAAGGCAATTTTTTTACAACGTCCTGGAAAGTCCTTTCGGTTTGCATGATCTGCTTCTGCCTCCCCTCCCAGCCTCCTGTCCCTCATCTCCTTATTCCAAAGATGAGCTCTGACCCTGCTAACCTGCCAGAGCTTTTCTACTTGAAGTTCAGGCACCAGCAGGGAGACTGGGTCAGCGCGACAGGAATGAGTGACTGCACATTCGTTAGGAGTGAGCAGAGCTGACGTGCGTTTGCTCTGGCACGGAGCTAGGTGTGTGTCTAAAAATTTGTATACAGAAGAGCCTCCCTAATTGAAGGTCCTAAAAGGCATTATTAACTGTGCCAAACCTCTCCTCCACCTATCGACATTTTTACTACTCTGGTTTCATAAATTCAGGCATCCCCACCTTTGAGCGGCTGCTTTCCCAGGAACCTCGTTAAGTTGACCTGGTTGCCAGTCAGTGGTTTATTTACTTCTCAGGTGTATGTCCTGCTTGTATATCCCACCGTATTTTCATTTTTACTCTTTGTTTCTCCAGTGAGAGGTATCTGTTGGTGTGTCTTTTATCTTTCCAATGTCTAACACTCAAGGATACAAATAGTAATGCAGTCATTAAATGTTTACTGAATAAATGAATGGGCTGAGATGACTGATAGGTGGTTTGTTTTGTTTCTGAAACACACGTCATGCCTAAGAAATGGGGACTTTGGGCAGCCAAGTATTAAGACAACTCCTAAGTTTCTCTGTCCACCTCAGGAAGGCCTTATTCAAACCCTCTAGTGTAGAGGAGTGAAAAGCTCCCAAGTTATCAAAATTTGGAGAAAGTAAACTTAAAATTAACTAAGTCCAAGGAGCGCCTGGGTGGCTCAGTTAAGCATCTGACTTCAGCTCAGGTCACGATCTCACAGTTCATGGGTTCAAGCCCCACATTGGGCTCTGCGCTGGCAGCTCAGAGCCTGGAGCTGCTTTGGATTCTGTGTCTGTTTCTGTCTCTGCCCCTCCCCTACTCATGCTCTATCTGTGTCTCTCTCTCTCAAAAAAAAACATGAAAAAAAATTAACTAAATCCAAGCAGGGCACATTTAAACTTGGAGTTCCAAAGTGAATTTATGAAAGTATAGACATTTAATCAAAAAGAACATTAAATAATGTTATATTTAATAAGATTAAACATTCTATACTTTTAGCTACTGCAAATTTAAATTGCTCAAGTTTTTCTAACACATAATATTGGCTGATAGAATATGATAAGAGCTCCCATTGTTCTCCCAGTCTGGGTAGATGAGCATATGGTAATTGTACTTTGCTTTTTAGAAAATTAAGCTTAACTTTAACTCAGACATTACTCCCACACTCTACACTGAGTGTTAATATACTGTCAATTACTCTGATATCAAAAACCCAATACTTCTTATTGTAAATACTTTTAGTGGGTTGCTGGTTTTCAAGATAACCAAATCCGTTAAACAGAAACTATCTTGTAAATTCCTTTCGGTGTTCATGGTTTGTTGTTTGGCCACAGGTACATATGAGAGATCAAGAAATTGCTACTACAGCGAAAGACCTAGAAATGAGACATCTGGAACTGGAATCACAGAAGAGACTTTATGAGAAGGTATAAATCATCTGTTCTCACTGTAAGAGCTGCAGGGTTTATACAAACTCTCTTTAGATTGTATTTATTCATGATTTTTTAATGTTTTATTTATTTTTTAAAATTTATTTTTTAAGCAGATACAATGTCATCCAGGTTTGTAAGATAGAATGTCTGAATGTACAGTTTGTTGTAATTCTTTAATTCACCTTTCTCTTAGTAACTTAGTTACAGCTTGAAGCACCAGCTGTTAGCCCCAAATTTGGCCTCAGGATTTTCTGTCAACGTACTAAGTTTCCCTCTATCTGTGTAGTAGTACCTACAGAATACCCCTGTACTTCACACAGATTTTACAAGGTAAATCAGACAAGAACTGTACAGTACTTTATTTATTTTAATGTTTTTTATTTATTTCTGAGAGAGAGAGACAGCATGAACAGGGGAGGGTCAGAGAGAGGGGAAGACACAGAATCTGAAACAGGCTCCAGGCTCTGAGCTGGCTGTCAGCATAGAGCCCGACACAGGGCTTGAACCCACAAACCATGAGATCATGACCTGAGCCGAAAGTCGGACGCTTAACCAAGTCACCGAGGCACCCCATACAGTACTTTAAATTAGAATCTTCTGGAATCAAATTGTCAAGTATCTACTTAGAATATATAATTTCGTTTCCACAACACTGGATAAAGGAATTTTATTAATATAAATATTTGTTATTTGGGAAAAGCATTTTGTTATTCATTTATTTAATGTTAAAACCATAAGTTTTCACTTGCCTCAGTCCTCTTAAAGTGAGACTATGAGTTTGAAATTAGCGATAACTGCAAATATGTAGCAGGTAATATGACTGTTATTCACATTAAATAAGATTTAAAACATATGGCATCCATTCGTATCTATAACACGTTTAAGTACCACACTGCACTACTTCTAGAACCGAGCCAGGGAGTCACACTTTGGCTAAGTCTCCTATGATTTTAATTCATTTGGACTAAACCTAAATTTCCTTTTTACTGTCCTTCCTTTAGGGGAGCTGGGTGGTGGCACACAGGGGCATGATTTCTGAATTAACAGGAAATTTGCAAGAAAAATACTAAGAATTTCCAAGTCTGTTTCTCTCAGATTCTCAAATATTAACAGTTTGCTAAATTGGCAGTCTCCTTCTCTTTCTATCTGTACACAAATACACACATAGATGCATTTTTTTTCTAAACTTTTTTAAGACAAAGTTGCAAACAAGATACCCTTTTACCCTTAAATACTTCAGTGTATATTTCCTAAAACCAAGGAATCCTTACCCTTCCACAAAGGTGTGTCTGTAGTTCCCTGTCTTTAGACAGGTAAGAATTGGAGGAAAAGAAACCTGGATTTGGAGAAGTCTGGGGTCAGCTTGCTCCCTGCAGACTCAAGACCAACCATCCAACAGAGAAGAAGAAAAATAAATAAAATAAAATAAATAAATAAAACCAAGGAATGCTTATTACATGATCACAGAACACTTAACAAAATTGGGAAATGAACGTATCATTATCTGTTGCATAAGCCTTATTCAGATTTTATCAATTGTCCTAAACATGTCCTTTTATTTTATTTTATTTTTACAAATAATTTATTGCCAAGTTGGTTTCCATATAACATCCAGTGCTTTTAGAGCAGGGGCGCCTGGGTGGCTCAGTCAGTTGAGCATCCAACTTCCGTTCAGGTCATGATCTCATGGTTCATGAGTTCGAGCCCCGTGTCAGGCTGTGTGCTGACAGCTCAGAGCCTGGAGCCTGCTTCAGATTCTGTGTCTCCCTCCCTCTCTCTCTGCCCCTCCCCTATTCATGCTCTGTCTCTTCTCTGTGTGTCTCTCTCTCTCAAAAATAAATAACCATTTAAAAAAATGTTCTTTAGAGCAAAAGGAAGTCTAAGATAATCCATTTTTTTTCAGTTGTCCTGTCTCTTTAGTCTCCTCTAAGTGAGCACCACTCCCAAGTTCTTCTTTACTTCTTTATATTTTACAGCAATGATATTTTTTAACAATTTGATCAGATATTTTGTAGAATGTCCCTCAACATTTGTCTGTTGCTTCCTCACATAAGGTTCACTTGCACACTTTTCACAGAAATGCCTAAGACATGATGGCTGAGTTTCTTTCCACACATCAATGTATCCATACCATTTTTGCCCTCTTTGGACATATTTATTAAGCAAACTAATAGAGTTAGAGAAGACCAAACCTATTCAACAAGACTAACATAAAATCATGAATTTCATCTGGTCCGTTAGATTCAGACATGAGGCTACTGCCTTTTTCATCGACTTAGTGATTAGTACTTTACCTGCCAAACTTAGCTCTTGCATTAGGTTGATTAGCTGTGTCTATTTCTAAACCAATTACATCTAGAAAACAGATAATATTGTTTTGCCCTCTGCTGGAAATATATGCTCAATATCCCATATATATCTAATTTGAATAAGAAACGTTTTAACAAAAGAATAAAAGCACAAACAAGTGAATACTGACCTCTGATCCAGATTCCCTCCCCTTCATCTCCTAGGACCTTGTTACATCAAATCCATTTTCTGCCTCTGTCTTGGTCTCTCTCTCGTGTATGTGTACCTTCTCCTTGGCACAGGCCCACCCTCGTCAACATTGCTGTGACAATGAAATGAGTTAATATCTAGACGTCAATGATAGGAGTCCCCGACACTACCCTCAGGTTCAGTGATTTGCTAGAAGGACTGACGGAACTCAGAAAAGCTGTTACACTTGTGATTATGGTTTATTACAGTGGAAGGAAACAAATGAAATTCAGCAAAGGTAGGAGGTGCCTGGCTGGCTCAGCCGATGGAGCATATAACTCCTGAACTCAGGGTCATGAATTTGAGCCCCACGCTGGGTGTCGAGATTACTTAAAAACAAAACAAACAAAACAAAACAGAAACCTCAGCAAAAGTAAAAGGCACACAGTGTAGAGTCCAGGAGAGACCAGACACACGGCTCTGGTCGTCCTCTCCCAGTGGAGGCGTGCTGGGAGCACTGAATTTCGCCAGCAAAGATGTATGACAACACATGTAGAGTATTGCCAACAGTACAGCTCACTCGAGTCTTGATATCCAGGGTTTTACTGGGAACCAGTCACACGGGCAGTGAGCGCCACTGGCTGAACCTGGGTACTTGCTCTGCAGAGGTCACAGCCGATCTGCTGTGGCCCGAGGCTCCTACCGTACGTCACATTATTAGCGTAAGCTGTGTGGGGGAGCCCCAGACCCCAGCTGCACAGAGATACTCTTATCAGGTACCATATTCCCAGGGTTTAGAGCTGGTCAAGAGTTCATCTTTGCTTTGGAACATTCAGGATTTGAATAACTCTGGCTACTGAGTTGCCCTTTTACTGCACAGTGTCTGATATTGGCACATGCTGGATAGGTGTTCGTTTCCCATCATCCCCTTGGCTTAAGATGCTCTGACATTTTACAGAATGAATTGACAACTTCCTTCCCCCACTCGCTTCTTCAAACCACCACCTTGTGGTCTTTTCACTGTTGTAGATTCCCATGGTTTTCCTCCTAATCCCTAATTTCTACACATACACTGTTTTGCCTCTTATGGAGTATCTAAGATTCTATATTCTGCTTTTCTATTTTACTTACTAAGATCCTTTTTCTGGGGCGCCTGGGTGGCTCAGTCGGTTAAGCGTCCGACTCCACTCAGGTCATGATCTCGCGGTTTGTTGGGTTCGAGCCCCACGTCGGGCTCTGTGCTGACTGCCAGCTCAGAGCCTGGAGCCTGTTTCGGATTCTGTGTCTCCCTCTCTCTCTGACCCTCCCCTGCTCATGCTGTGTCTGTCTCTCTCTCTCCCTCAGAAATAAATACAATATTAAAAAAAAATTTTAAGATCCTTTTTCTAAATGACTGCATATCTCAACAGTTGCCATTTGTTATAGATATTGATGAACCAGAACTTAAACTTTTTTTCTGTTGTTGGATGTTTAAGTGGCTTACAATTTTTGGCAATAAACTTCTTCATACATCTATCTTCTCTGCATATAATTGGAAAACATTTTTATTAATTACGAAGTTAATTATGTTGCCAGTAGATAATCAGAACAGCGGGAATAAGTCCCTGAATTAGGAAATAACTCCTAATGTCATCAATAAGGATAAGTGAGATTATTTGGTACATACAGTTGCTATTCTGCATTTTTTTAAACTTAAATCTTCATGAATACTCTTTGCCGTCCTTCCCTACAACACTGTACTTAGCACTCACTCCCCAGGCCCCTGGCGCTGGCAAGCACTCATTCACTTTCTGTCTCTATGGATTTGCCTATTATGACATTTCATATAAATAAAAATCATACAATGTACAGTCTTTTGTGACTGGTTTCTTTCACACAGCATAATGTTTTCAAGGTTTATTCGCGTTGTGGCATGAATTATTACTTCATTTCCTTTTTACAGCTGAATAATATTCCAGTGTATGGATAGACCACCTTTTGTTTATCCATTTATCAGTTGGTGGATATTTGGGTTGTGAGCTGTGATGAGTAGCGCTGCTATGAAAATTCATGTACAGCATTTTGTTCGAACATATATTTTCAGTTCTCTTAGCTCTGTACCCAGGAGTGTAGAGTTCTCATTTCTCTACATTCTTGTGAACAGTTGTTCCCATCCGTCCTTCTGATTGTAGCCTCAGCAGTGGGTGTGAAGTGGTGTCCTGCGGCTTTGATTTTCATTTTTCCAAGGACTGGTGATGCTGGGCATCTTTTTGTGTGTATATTGGCCATTTTTATATCTTTTTTGGAGAACGTGTGGCTATAATGACTGTTCAGAGTACACACAGCCATACTTTTGGTTTTTATTATCTCCTGTCATTTTTTATTGAAAACTAGATCTGTTAAATCATGTGATATGACAGTTCTGAAAATCAGATTCTCCTCCCTCTTCAGAATTTCTTGTTTCTTAGCGACTTCACAGAGTTGATTCAGTAAAGCTTAATTTACAGAACGAAATTAAAGTCTTCACTCAGTTTTAGTGACTGCACAGAGATTTCCTTAAGTTTCCTTGAACCAGGAAAGCCTCTAGGTCTTTGCCAAGGGGCTCTCTGTGCATTATGTTGGGGCAGGGCTTCAACACTTAGCTGCACAGCTCACAACTCTTGAGAGTTCCCCTCCTGACTGTGCAGAACTTCCGCTCACCAGCCACTAGAGCCTCGCACTTCCTCAGTCTGAGCATTCACAGCCCTGGGCGTGTGCCTAGCCCTCCACATGCGCATGGACTTTAGGTCTCCAGGAATCTATCAGCTTTTCAAAGGGCCCTGCAGACATCTAATTCTTCAACTTTTTCTATAAAACTTTTTGATTAACTTCTGGTTTGCACTGCGATAGGCTGTCTCCGGCAGCCAAGATATTCACCGGCTTCCTCTAATGTTTTTCAGCAGATGTGCCCACGGGGAAAAGGCAGTTCAAAGTAGTGAGTTCTGAGTCACGACCAGTAAAGACAGCTTTGGGAGTAGGCTCTTCCAGAACCACCTATCGGTCAGATGGGGACTGTCAGTGGACAGTGGGAGTTTGAAGGAGCCCCACCTCCATTTTGCCCCTTCCTTTGGCTGCCAGGTCCCTGGTTTTCAAGGCTAATGCCGAGCTTAGGGGCTGGGCGGGACTAGGGATAATGCAAGTTAAAAATGCCCTAATGCTTTCTGTTCTTACCAGGATTCAGCCATTTTTATGAGTAAATGTTCCTCAGATTGCTGCAAGCCTTTGGTTAATTTCCATAGTTCTGAAAGACTTGCTTTCCCAAGCATTCTCAGGGCTCTTGTGGACAAAAGTATTTTCAGAAGTCCCTATGATTGCATCTTCAGTGAGGTCACTGCTGTTTGCTTTTTACTTTGAAAATTCAATGGCTACAGTTTTTATCTGTGTGCTAGAATTCTGGGGGGGAGGTCATTTTGTGTTCTAGCATTGTTATATAGATTTGTGATTTCTCTCTTCTGTTGTAACAAATGGGTTTGTTTTTTTTAACAGAATCTTATTAGAAATCACGAAGCTGTCGCAAAAGAGATGAGAGAAGATGCAGATGCCTACAGACGAAAAGTGGATCTTGAAGAACACATGTTCCACAAACTGATAGAAGCAGGTCAAACTCAGAACGAAAAAACTCAGAAGGTAAAAATATGGTGAACTTAGTGTATGTAGAGAGGGGGAAGTTTCCATCTGGCTTGCTTTTCCGTTTATTTTTCCCTGTCCTGCCTCCCGCGTCTGCCATCCTTCCAAAGGGAGAAATTCAAAATGGAACTCTGTGAAGGAGTTAATTCATTTCTTTGCTTCAGTTATCACAGCTCTTAGAATCTCACATTATTTTATTTATAGGCTACTTCACTGCCAGACATATACCAGTATCTTTTATATTTGTTGAGAATTTTCAGACCTAGAAGAAGATACAAGGGAAATAGTAACTTTATAAATATTAACCTACTGTGTTATGTCTCAGAAATTATCGCTGAGCAGATTAGTTTTTTTTACCAGGCAAAGCATCAAGTCTTTTACTGGTATATAAGCCAAGGTTTCCAAAGTATATTCTGTAGAATATTAGTAACTGTCATTCAGTAAAATAGAGGGTGGCAAGTAAGTATTAGAAGTGCTATTTAAAGTTGGGATTTTTCAGGCCACCTGGGTGGCTCAGTCAGTTAAGCGTCTGACTCTTGATTCTGGCTCTGGTCATGATCTCACGGTTCATGGGGTCCATCTGTGCTGACAGTGCTGATCCTGCTTGGGATTCTTTCTCTCTCCCCCTCCCTCTCTCTCTCTACCTCTCTCTCTCTACCTGTCCCCCTCCCTCTCTCTCTCTCTCTCTCCTTCCCTCCCTCTCCCTCCCTCCCCTTCTCTGCTTCTCCCTTGCTGTCTCTGTCTCTCTCAGAATAAATAAATAAACTTTAAAAAAAGAAGTTAGGATTTTTCATGCCAAATTTGAGGATATGGTACATTGTGAAGCTTTAAGAAAATTTCCCAAACTTATTTTGTAGAATTTCTGTGGAAATGCTGGCTTCAGTGAATTGAAATAGAATTTGAGAACTTCAAAAAAGAACGTTCTGTATTATCCAGTCAACAAAATGCTAAGTAGGTCTGTGGCCAGGCCTGGCCCTCGTCCAAAAGCCAGGAATAGTAGAAGATTTCTCTGTCTTCTGTTCAACAACCATCCCTTAGCTGATCCCATCAGAATAGCCCACCATTTATTTTTCCTTACAGGCTTTTGTTCAGTCTGTAAGAATGGGCTCTTGTGACTCCTTTTCACAGGTTGAAACATGGAAATTGTTTAATCGCACCCATTCCTGAGCCTAGAAATTCTCAATCTTAGCTATGCACTAGGATCACCTTTGTAAAAGTTCCAATATCTAGCCGCCCCAGAGACTGATATAATTGGTTTGTGCTGGGTCCTGGGCACCAGTTTATTTTAAACACCGTTAGGTTACAAACAGGTACCCTACACACTTGGTTACATTGAATGGATATACCATATTTTATATACAATCTGACCTTGTTTCTGGAATTTACAAATATTTCTTAGTTAATTGAAGAAAATTTGGCAGAAGCTGAACAAGCATGTCTAAATGCCGACTGGCGAATTCAAGCTTTACATAAACAAAGATGTGATGATCTACAGCGGAACGAATGTTACCGGGAAATGGCCAAACTCCTTCGGGAAAACAGAAGGAAAGAAACAGAAGTATTGAATGCAATGGTGGGGGAGGGAGCTAAAAAGGTAAGAATGGGGTTACAGATTTTTTGCTACTCATTGTTTAAATTTTGAAATATCTGGTTTGATGCTTCTGTTGTTTGATTATAATTTTTGTTGGAAAAGCTAACCTAATTTTAATAGGTATATGCAGAGAAGAAATCTAATATGATGCCTAAAAACTGACTAGGCATCTCTCTCATTGACATTAGTGCCTCTCAAGTTCTCAGCTTCCTGGAGTGGACCTGTTCTGGCTAATTGGATAATATTATTACTTTAATTTACCTAGTTTTTGATTCTTACAATGTAGAGGACTTTAAACAGGTAGGAAATATATGTAGCTACTACTAACAAAACCTGAAATAATAGTGACAATGAGCAAGATAGAAGTGTTTCTCTTTTTCATGTGAAAGAAGCCTGGGGGTAGGAACCCAGGGCTGGTTTCCTGGCTGCAAAGTCATTAGGGAAAGGGGCTCCTTCAGTCTTTTCTGCACTACTTCCTGGTGCATGGCTTTCCTTCTCAAGGACCGCTTCCCATCCAAGATGACCGCTGGTTTTCCAGCCATCACATATGCGTTCCAGACAGTGGGAGGAAGAGGGGGCAGAAGTAGGAAAGGGCCAGCTCCCAGCTGAGACAACTCTGTAACTCTTTCCAGAAGTCCCATGTCACATTCTAGCCACATCTGTCTGCAGAGGATGTTGGGAAATGTCGCATTTTTAGCAGGGAGCATTATCATCCCAAGTAAAAGTAGAATTCTATTCCTAAAGAAGAATCAGAGAATGGATTTCGAGGCGGCAGCTAAGAGTATATGTCACACAGACGAATCCTTCGGTTGACCCCACCAGCAGCAGCATCCATGCTCTGTAGATATTATCGCAGGCACCGTGGGCTTCCCCGAGGACACTGCAGAGCTACGGAGATCATGCACTAGATAACTGGCTGCTGCTCATTCCTCCTTGTGCCGCTCTGTCGTGTTGTCTGTTCTGAAAGCTTCTCATAATGTATTCATGTCACTTCAAGTCACTATTCCTATTCATTCTCCTCCTACCCCATCTAACATGGCCCTGTCTGGGAACACTCTCAATCAAGGACGGGGGGGTGGGGGGAGTGATGCCCTCCGAGGCTGTTCTCCTCAGGAAAGTTATGGTAGAGGCCCACGTCTTCGAGGATTGCTGACCTTGGCACTAGACTGTGCTCTGTTAGGTGCTGCTGTACTTTGGGTAAAACGGTACATTTGAGGGTGGGCTCAGAATCACTGTAAGGGCTTTCCATACCACCCAGAGTTCCTCCTGTGTATATGGTGTCCTGGGCTCTAAAGTTCGCTCGACTACTGAGTGGCCTTGGGAAATCACTAGGACTCCGTCTGCTCATCAGTAACGGGAAAGGCCTGGATATCTGTGGTTCCTCCTGGCCCTGATGAGTCTCTCAAATTATGTCACTTCATGCATATTTAATGCATTAGCATTTCTATAACAAAAATTATATGTTAACTAGCTTGGATTTAAATTTTAAAAAATTATATGTGTGTTTGCATATAAGAGCTGTAGCACAGAACACTGATGAACTTTAGGAGTTGTAGAATATCTTAAATGTATTGTTTTTAGTTACCCTTGAGCTAATTTTCAGATAACTGTTTTCTCACTTTTCCTTGACTTCCATGGCAGAGCTGGGCAAAGAATTCATTCTCTGAACTTTGTAGAGCTTACTATTAAGGGATAGCATGCAAATTAAGTAAGAAAATTGTCATTAATTTTAAAAACTATATCCCATAAAGTTTGACACTTGAAGCATGTTGGTATGACTTATTATTTCAAAGGCAGTGGGTACCCGTGTGTGTGCTCTGTGGCACATCACACGTGCCTGCACCTTCGAGACTCTTCAGCCTTGGGCCAGGACTGGCACCCAGATTACCCTAAAACCAGAGAGATCCTACACACCATGGGAATCCCTAAGGAAGTGGAGTAGAGGAGATGGAAGGGAGTTACTCCACTGTGGGAACTGACATTACCCCAACTTTTAGGTGATTTTTATTTTCTTTCATTTATTTGCACATAGTGGGAGGAAGCTAAAGAAAAAGACTTTCATTTGAAGTCAGAAAAGAAAGCTTCGACTCTCTCAGATGCATCTCGAAAGTGGTTTCTGGAGAAGGAGCTAGATGATGCTATAGAACATGCTGAACACCCATACAGGACAGGTGAGTGGCCATGAGTGCCTTTCTCTTAATGATACTTCGGAGTCATTCATCACAGGTGGTCTCTTTGCTGTCATGAACAAATCCGTGAGCTGTGTTCTGACACTTTACTCAAATGATTGCCCAACTAAAAGGCGATCACCAGTCATCATTTTTGGGGTTGCTGGGGCTTGTTAAGAAACAAAACAAAACAGAAAAAAACAGCTCCAGTCAAGAAAACTCTCTCAGCCATCTTGTAGAAGTCTGTTTCATTCTGTGGTTCCATGGTCCTTGGCATCCCTGTAATCCATCAGAGTATGATTTGTTTTCAAAGTGCTATTTCTAGTTTATTTTGGTTAACTTTGTGCTTTGCCAATAGCTGGTCCTCAGAACAACAGTGCGGTAAAGTAGCACAAGGAAACTTGTTACAGCCAAACATTAGGTTTGGGGTTACAGGCTCACAGTGCCAGCAACCGAAAATCTCGATTACTGTACTTAGAATTCTAAAGTAGGGGCACCTGGGGGCTCAGTCGGTTGAGCATCCGACCTCAGCTCAGGTCATGATCTCACAGCTCGTGAGTTCGAACCCCGCATCGGGCTGTGCTCAGAGCCTGGAGCCTGCTTCAGATTCTGTGTCTCCCTCTCTCTGCTCCTCCCCAACTTGTATGCCCACGTGCGCTCGTGCATGCGCTCTCTCTCAAATATTTTTTTTAAAGAATATTTTTAGTGCCTCCAAATAAGCCCTGTACCCATTTGCATTCACTGCCCACTTCCCTCACTGCCCCCCAGCCCCAGGTTCCCACTGATCAACTTCCTGGTCTTCCATAGATCTGTCTGCTCAGGAAGCTTCATCTAAATGGAATCCAGTGATATATGGTCTTTGTGTCTGACTTCTTTCACATCATGTAATGTTTTAAGGTCCAGCCACGTTGCAGCATGCATCAGGATTTCATTCCTTTTTATGGCCTGTATTGCTTTGTGTCAGTACTCCACATTTTATTTATCCATTTAGGTTGTGTCCACTTCCTGGCTTTTATGAATAATGTCACTATGTGCGTAACTTTTAGAATTCACAAATTTGAAAAGTAGAAATGTAGGTCAGGTGCATCATCATTTAATTATGCCTACTTTTGAAACTCCTCATTAGCCCTCATGCTTTAAAAAAAAATTTTTTTTTTCATATGTATTTATTTTGAGAGAAAGAGTGTGAAAGCATGGTAAGGGTGGGCAGAGAGAGAGGGAGAGAGAATGTCAAGCAGGCCCCACGCTGTCAGCACAGAGCCCGACGCGGGACTCCATCCCACAACCGTGAGATCATGACATGGGCCAAAGTCAAGAGTCGGATGCTCAACTGACTGAGCCCCCCGAGCACCCCAGCCCATGAGGAAGGAGAGAGGAGTGTCACTCATTGCACAACGTGAATATTTACAACCGGCTTACAAAAGACAGTAACCCATGGAGCTGCTCCCTGCCCCTAACCCTCTCACACTCCTTCCTCCTCTAGGAAGAAACAATTCATGCGACTTTGAGAGAACCTATGGGTTTGGAAGTAGAAAAAAGGAAGAAACCGCAAAAGGCTTCTTCCGCTTCCCTCATCAGGAATCAGGAGTCCCCCTGCATGTTGGCCCCTCTGCCTTCATGGGCTCTTCCTACCATGCTCCCTAAATTTTTTTTTTACCTTTCCTAAATTTCACCAGTGAGAGATAATTTGGTTAAGAATCATCCATTTTTCAAAAGGCAGACATGTAAGGATTTGTTATTTTCTTAATCAGGGTGTATAAATGAAATCAGAGTCATTTGATCTTAACATTGGGAGATAATCAGCTGTAATTAGGAAAATGGCATTTTGATTGGAGGTGCTCAGCATTAGGTCTGTCACTCAGGGCCTAGAATAAAGGCACCGTGAAGTAGGAACCAGATAAGAGTGTGCCAGTGACGGGTCGTTTATTTCAAATTTTTGCATAGTGTCAAATCTTTATTAGCAGTGGGGAGGAAATTCTCATTATTTTCTAGAAAACAGAACCTTCTGGACAATGTGAACCTTCTGAACCTTCTGTAACCCCTAAAATCCTGGGTCCATAAATTTAAATTATAGCTGAATAGTCATGTCCTATAAAACAGTATTGGTCCAGAGTTTTAAATGAGCAAAAGATTTGAATATACTGTTCTCCAAAGAAGATACAATACACACATGAAAAGATGTTTAACTTCGTTAGTCATTAGGGAAATACAAACCAAAACCATATGAGGAAAACATTTTTTAAATACGAAAACACAGTGAGATGCTGTTTCACACCCACTAGCATGACTGTAATCCGACAATAACACATGTTGACGAGGGGCAGACAACAGTTGGAACAGTGCTAGAGGGGATGTGACATGGTGCAGCCACTCTGGGAAACGGTCTGGCAGCTTCTGGGAAGGTTATACGTAGGGTGACTATATGAGCCCACAGTCCCGCGGGTCGGCACGTGCCCAGGACATTCGGAAGCACGTCCCCACAAACACCTGTACGTGATGTGCACGGCATCGTTCTTCATAAGAGCCAGGAAGTATAAACAACCCGGATATCCGTCAGACCAGGAGTGGACCAGCACAATAGAGCACATCCATGCGACGGAAACTTCCATAGCAATAAAAAGTGGGTGAACCTTGAAAACCTTAGGCTAAGTTTAAGGAGCCAGACATAAAAGCACACGTAGCCTATGCTGTTACTCATGTGAAATGTTTACAACAGGCAGATCCCATTGAGATAGAAAGTGGACTGGTGGTTTCAGGGAGATCAGGGGGGTAACCCCTAATGGCCATGAGGGGTTGGGGTTTGGAGGTGATGAAAATGTTCTAGGTTAGTGGTGATGGTTGTACAGCTCCGAATATGTGAAGAACATTGAATTGTCCACTTCACCAGGGTGAATTTTAGGGGATGTGGATTAGATCCCAATGAAACTGTTATTTAAAAAAAAGACTGTAGTAAGTGCTGTTATCGGGTGGGGCCTTTGACCAGGTTGTAAGGTCCTGGGCCTTTAAAAGGGAGCGGGCTTGGAGCCACCAGAGCGCGCTTGAGAGGGAGGGCTTCCAGCAAGAGCCCCTCCCGCGCGGCCGGCACCTGGGTCCTGGTTCCAGCTTTATNGTGGGGCCTTTGACCAGGTTGTAAGGTCCTGGGCCTTTAAAAGGGAGCGCGCTTGAGAGGGAGGGCTTCCGGCAAGAGCCCCTCCCTCGCGGCCGGCACCTGGGTCCTGGTTCCAGCTTTACGCTCCGTGAACCTGGCCGGAGTTTCTGAGCTGTGGACCTCGGGGCAGTTTATTTAGCCGCTTGCGTTTGTTCATTTGGATTTATTCAGAAATGTTGACTGGTCTTCACTTTCCTCATTTGTAAGATGAGAACATTAGAGACCAGGCGATCTTTCGCTTTGCTACAGCACTAGCACGGAGGTGCACCATTTTCTGTGGCAAAACCCTTGCCGGTCTGCGGGCCTCTGAGACTCTTCCCAGAAACATGCGCATACACACATACACACAGTTTCCCCTTATGTTTGTGGATTCACCAAAGTCCCCATGAATTCCACTCACACATGACAGAACGTGTTAGAGGTAATGAATCCATGGGAGAAGTTAGACCAGCTGGAGCAGGGAGCTCATGCACAGGAGTCACCGAGACCACTGAAGACGACAGAAGATAGGGACGGTCAGGGCCGGGCTCAGGGGCTGGGCCACATCCTGTTTGCCAACCTGCATAGACAGCAGAATGACCTGGAAACACTAGTAGGGCCTAACCTCCTGGGTAAGAAACTTGGTGCCGCGGTTACAAGAAGGAAGGAATTGTGCTGTGTACCTTTTATTCCTTTTGAATTTTGTGGTACTTGTAATCCAGATTTGGTACATAAATACTGATTTAATATGAATCCCCTTTGGGGCTTTAAAATATATTAAGTGAAGAAAAAGAACAAGTTGTGGTATAAAAAGTACAGGAAAGGAACTTTCTGACTTATTCTTTATGTGTTCAAATTTGTTATGTTTTTTTGTTTTTTTGGTAAGTTACAGATTAAAAAAATACTCAGGACCTCACCTACAGTGATTTAATTTGGGAGAATTGGGATAGAAGCTAGGAAGCTGGGTTTTTGTTGTAAAATTTCATAGGTGAGTCTGCTTAGCCAGTGAGTGGAACATGGCTGTAGGCAAAGTTCAGCGCTGCATCAGATACCTCATGTTTACACCATGGCCCCTCGTGAAGGAGAAGTGAGGTAAACAGCTGTTGGCCCACTGGGTTTTAGAGGACATATGGTAGGCCAGGCACAGTGGGGCCTCAGATTTGGAAGGATCTGGAGGACCACCGTCTGCTGTGGGAATCCTCTGTGACATGACAGTAGTGAAGAGTGCGTATCTAGCTCATGCCAGAAAATTACAGGGCTCACTACCTGATTCCACTTCTGCCAGTATTTTATTTAAAAGCTGTGTCTTCCTTCTGTAAAGTTGAATAGGCTTTTTCTTTTTTTTTTTTCTTGTAAATTCTCTCATTAGAAACCATTCTTTGGAGCAAATGCAGATGACATCTACCACTACCTCTGCCACATGACAGCCCTTCAGATATTTTTTAAGAAAACCCCATGGTTCTTTTTTTTTTTACATTTATTTTTCAGAGAGTAAGACAGAGTGTGAGCAGGGAAGGGACAGAGAAAGGAGGAGACACAGAATCCAAAACAGGCTCCAGGTTCTGAGCAAGCATTCAGCATAGAGCCTGACACGGGGCTTGAACCCACAAACCGTGAGATCATGACCTGAGCCAAAGTCAGACACTCAACCAACTGAGCCACCCAGGCGCCCCCCTTCAGATATTTTGAAGATGAGGCTCACACTCCCTTTCCCCATACCAGTTCAAATTAGACATTTGGTAATTAGCCCCAAATAGTCTTAATGACTCATTGAGCTGAATCCATGAATTTAGAACCATTAGCTAAAGCCCTGGAGACCAGGTAAAAGGCAGGCATCTTACTGAGTCAGTGTAACTCAGCCACTGTGGGTGGGCTTGACTCCTGGAGGCCTGGACTCCAGAGATGAGAGTAGAAAGGAAGGAAGAGCTGTGACTCTTGTTAGGATGAAAAATCAAAAAAAGACCTTGGGGTCTTACCGGATGAAAGGCTGTAGGAATCGGAGAACAGAAAAGACACAGCTGAAGGGCAAGTGTAATTTTTGAGGTGAGAGTGGCCCAGGGGAGGCCCCAGGTTGGTTCTCTAACATTGCTGTGCATGCTGCTCCAGAAGGTCTGCAGCACCTGCCTCTCGTGGTTTCTCATTTGCTCTCTGCTGCTGAGACTAGGCCGCGCCTGCAGTAAGCTGCCGGAAGTGGGCTCAGTAGTCCCCGGGGAAGGCTCCATCATTACAATTCATAACCTCTTCCAAGAAATGTTTGGATCTCTGTCCTAACGCCGCCGCTTTTGAGTTGTTTGTTGGCTTTTCACATTAGCTAAAGGTGGTTTTTTTAATGTATTTATTTTGAGAGAGAGTGAGGGAGGGGCAGAGAGAGAGAATCCCAAACAGGCTCTGTGCAAGCAGAGCCCAAAAGGGGCTCAAACCCACAAACCACGAGGTCATGACCTGAGCTGAAATCAAGAGTCAGATGTTTATTTTAAAAACACCTTTAGCTAGGGGCACCTAGCTGCACTGCCGGTGCGCAGCCTGCTCGGGATTCTCTCCACCCCCCCACCCCACCCCACCCCCCGTCTCTGTCCCTCTTGTTATGCTCTCTCTCCCTCTCTCAAGAATAAATAAATTAAAAATAAATAATGTCACCAAAACTTCCGTTCGTTGATGAGCTGCACTCATCCGACCATCACAATGGTGACGGCACTCCTCTCAATGGAAATGTGAGGGGCTTACCTCCTTGGCAATTGTGATTTCCTAGTGACCGTGTGCAATTAAGAAAGGCTTTCTCCTCACTCCCAAGTGTCATCTTTAACAGGGCCCAGATGCCGAAGCAGACAGGCTTCCTCAAGCTCTCTGCCCAGAACCTCACAATTAAATGACACTTCTGAAGTGGATTCCTCAACACACAGTAAGTTGATAAGCAAGAAGTATTTCTTCTGTCATTTATTCATTTAAAGTTGTATTAATTTGAGAGAGAAATAAAGAGATCACATGAGCTGGGGAAGGACGGAGGGACAGGGAGAGAGAATCCCAAGCAGGCTCCTTGCTGTCAGCACAGAGCCCAATTCAGGACTCGATCTCATGAACTGTGAGATCATGACCTGAGCTGAGATCAAGAGTTGGACGCCGGGCCTCCTGAGCCACCCAAGTGCCCCTCTTCTGTCATTTAAACTTTAGTATTAATTCAAGGAAGATCGTGGCTTGACTTGTATTACAGCACATTGATACCATTTTCCTAGTGCATGGATAATGGCAATCCTGAAACAGAGGTAGCAAAATTCTCAAATTTCTAATGGGTTAGAACGAGATCGGACTGAAACCAAGTCCAGAATGTTTGCCAGGTAACATTGATGCGATTTCAGTTCTTCAGTGCCAGCGTCATCGTCCAGAAGCTATTGCCGGCTCCTGCAGAAGTCTGTCAGTCACTAAAGTAATGATATTCATAACTATTTTTTACGTCCTTGTGGAAAGAAAATCTGAGCATTAGACTTCAAAGCCATCATAGATTTGGGATTTTCTCTCTCTCTCTGGGCTGGGCTCCATCCAGTAGCCACTGAAAACGCGTGTTTGCTCTGGGCACCGTGACGGACCGCTGCGGCCACTGGTGTTGGAGCTGGACACCGTCGGCTTCATGCTGATGAGCTGACCTTTTGGGTTTTTTTGAGAAAGAATGAGAAGAGGAGCAGGGGAAGGGGAGAGAGAGAGGGAGAGAGAGAATCCCAAGCAGGCTCTGCACGGTTAGCACAGATCCCGATGTGGGACTCAAACTCCCAAACCATGAGTTCATGACCTGAGCAGAAGTCAGGAGTTGGAAGCCTAACTGACTGAGCCACCCAGGCACCCTGATTAGCCGACCTTTGATCCCTCCACTTGATTCACTGGAAGTTTTATTTTTGGAAGGGGCAGAGTGGAACAGAAATATGGTCACAGCATTAACTCATAAAGGAGCTGAAAGCTTTCCCAATAAAGTATTTGATTTCTTTTTAAATGAGAGAGGGAACAAGAAACCTGTTAGACTGATTTTCACCAACTTTTTCAATAAAACTCTCATACAGAAGAAGCAGAATTTAACAAGATCTTTTGAGTACTTGTAGAAGAACAGATTTTTAGGGACGCCTGGGTTGGGTGTCTGCCTTCGGCTCAGGTCATGATCTCATGGTCTTTGAGTGGGAGCCCCGCATCGGGCTCTGCTGACAGCTTAGAGCCTGGAGCCTGCTTTGGCTTCAGTGTCTCCCTCTCTCTCCGCTCCTCCCCTGCTCATACTCTATCTCTCTCTCTCTCAAAAATAAACATTTAAAAAAAAAAAAAAAAACCACCAGATATTTATACAGTGCCCTCTAAAGACAAACAAGCTTTATAAGAAATATACCTAATAAGTCATGGAATCCCAGTGCCGTGTACGTCTGCTAACTCACTTCACATGCATCTGTAGATTCTGCATCAGCACATGAATTAAACCAAAAGTCATGCATCAGTGAAAGTACATGAGATTCTCAACTGTTCTCCATTATGACATATCAGAACTTAAATTTTTAGTTAATTCTAAATTAGAAAATCAAGTCCAAGACATATGGTAAGTTTAGGTTATTTAGCAGCAAAATAAGACAAAAAATGTTGTATTCCTTTGGAGGAAAATATAGTTTCCTGGAATTGGAGCTGTTTGAATATGTAACTAAGTTTTAGAGAAGTATATATTTTTTTAAGTTTATTTTGAAAGAGCGTGCATGTGGGGGAAGGTCAGAGAGAAAGGGAGAGAGAGAATCCTAAGGAGGCTCCACCCTGTCAGCATAGAGCCCACTGTGGGACTCAAACCCATGAACCGTGGGATCATGACCTGAGCCAGGGTCAGGCACTTAACTGCCTGCACTTCCCAGGTGTCCTGAGAGAAGTGTATTTTTAAGGTGCTTTTTTTTCCCTTCAGATTCCAGTGTTTACTAGCCCTTCTAACTCAGTATGAATGGCTGTCCCACTTGGTTAGACACACTGTGATATTTTAACTTGACTCTCCCTGTGTTGGCCACTATTAAAACCATTTATTTTTATTTAGTCATTGGGAAAGTAGTCTTGGTATACATTTCTAAATATTAATTTTGGCAACTCGGAATGCTTTTTCTCACTCTCATTAAGCATCATAGTGAGGGAACTTACTGTTGCAAAGAACTTACTCATCCTCTCTTGGACAAGATTTGTCCTAATTTAAAAGATTGATGGGGCACCTGGGTGGCTCAGTGGGTTAAACATCCGACTTCGGCCCAGTCATGTCTGAGAGAACTGTCATGATCTCTCTCAGTTCATGGGCTTGAGCCCCACGTTGGGCTCTGTGCTGACAGACAGCTCAGAGCCTGGAGCCTGCTTGGGATTCTGTGTCTCCCTCTCTCTGCCCCTCCCCATTCACACTCTTGTCCCTTTCTGTCTCTCAAAAATACGTAAACATTAAGAAAAAAAATTTTAATTTTTTAAAATACAGATTGTCTATATCCCCCCAATGAAAAAATAAAGGCTAAGTAACCAAAAGTAGATGAGTTCTCTTTATCTGATAATTCATTCAGTTCACAAATAAATATTTGGCTTGTAAATGGAACGACATAGGGAACATGTTAGGCTTTTTGTTAAAGAAATTGGGTTTTCAAATTTCATTTCATGACTAATTTTTTGCAACAGATTTACCCTTAAAATCCATGCTCTGTCATTGCTAACATCAATCATTAAACTATTGTTAATTTAAAATTTTGTTTTCAAGTTTCTTTAAACCAAAGAAGAGTACAGTGGGACACCATGGAGCAGGATCTAATGGAGAGAGTGAGAAATCTCCGCCAGAGGCTCGCCGCCCAGGCTCGTAACCCACGTCGAACACCTCATCTTTTGGCCGCGTAGGAGGCTGGTCACCTTGAGATAGAGAGATAGCTATTTGGCAATCAATGACACTGATTTTTACATTATTTATTTTATAGCCCTAGAGAAATCAATTTTTTGTACAGAAAAATGTATGTATAAAAATTATGTGGACTATTTCATTCTGATGCTTTTTGGCTTGTAAATGTCTTCTTGTACTTTTCATAAAATCTGTGAAGCTATTAAAGCTCGTGTTAGGATCTTTCAGGTTGCAAGGACCAGCATAAACCTCTAACTTTAGTTGATAAGAGTTTATATTAAAGATAAACGGAGAACAGCAGGAAACCATCTCAACAGCTGCCCGACCAGAACTGAGAAGCCAGCAGGAAACAGCACCGACGGTGCGCGCGCCACAGCGCCCTGTCCCCGGCGGCCGAGCCCACCTGCTCATAACATCGGCGTCTCTCTCTCTCCTTCTCCAGACAGCACTGGCTGCCCTTAGCTCCATAACAGGGCTCCTCACATCTTCGTCTTGGGCATATTACTTCCAGAACCTTACCTGAACTTTTCTTTTTTTTAAAGTTTATTTTGAGAGAGTGCATGTGCTCACGCAAGTTGGGGAGGGGCAGAGGGAGAGGGAAAGAGAATCCCAAGCATCCTCAGCATGGAGCCTGATCCCACAACCTTGGAATCATAACTTGAGCTAAAATCAAATGCTTAACCGACTGAGCCATCCAAGTGCCCCTCTGAGCCCATTTCTAAAAGGAAGGCAAAGGGGCGCCTGGCTGGCTCAGTACAGCATGCAACTCTTGATCTTGGGGTTGTGAGTTCGAGCCCCATGTTGGGTGTAGAGATTATTTAAAAATAAGGTCTTCAGGAGGGAGGCAAGATGGCGGAGAAGTAGGAGTTCCATACATTTCACTCGCCTCCATCTCTCAAACGGAGAAGGCTTGAAGTCATAGGAATCCTTACAGATTCCAGGAGTTTGGGAGGAAAAGGAGACAGAGTCCACTGAATAAACCTTATAGCAGGAGTGCAAACTGGGGAAGATAAAATCGGGCCAGGACCAGAGACACGGAGGGGAGGGAGCCCCCTTTGCGGGGAGCCACAGTGAGTCAAAAGAAAGAGCGGCTGAAACTGCTCAAGGAACTGTCCCTGTCGCTGGAGAAGGGAAAAACCTCGGCTCGGGACACATAGGGACCCAGTTTCCCGCTGTCCAGCTGACCCTGAGCGGCTGCACTGATCCCAGGTGACCCCAGGAGAAACTGCTCCTCACTCACCAGCCTGACCTGGAGGGGAAGCGCGCAACTGAAGCCAGGCTTCTGTGCTTCTGGCTCTGCTCGATCCCCAGGGGGGAGGCGAGAGGCTTGAAACTGCTCAGAGGGACTCGGCCTGCGGGTTTACATTTCGGGTGATATCAATGGGACTCGTGGACTAAGGTCTGGAAACGAGGCCTGGCTTGGGACATAGAGCATGGCCCACCTTGGCTACGTCCGCGGAACAGGGAGATCAGACGCAAGAGAGTGAGTTGCAACACTTGGTTTGAGAAGGGACTGGGGCGCCACCATTTTTCTCCCCACAACCAAGGGGGGACCTCAGGGAGCGGCCCAGGGGACGCAGTGGAAGCGAGACCTGCCTACACCAAACCACGCCCATGCCTGCTAGAGAGCTGTTTTTTTTAACCAAGGCCCAGGGCAAGACCAACATGGATACACTGCCATGATTAATTCCAGATCAATTCTTTCTATTCAGATAGATTTTCCCTTGTCTCATTCGTAACCCTCCACTCCGCTGGACTCAGCACTCTGGTCATTGGTTTGCTTAAACAGTCACATTTCATCCATTCTCTAGATGTATATTCTACCCCTCCACCACTACCTTTCTCTCTCTCTCTCTCTCTAATCAGACTGTATAGTTTCTCTGAGTAACATTATCTTCATTTCTTTCTCCTCGCCTCTAACCATATTTTCCTCTTTCTCTCTCCGAATTAAGGTTCTTAGTCTCTCTGCCTGGTCATTTCCAATTTCGCTTCCTCCCACCCTGTCATTTCTCTCTTTGTAGATGCTCTTCCATCAGCACTGCATACACCCGGCTCTTTATTTGAAGCTGGGAATGCTGGTTTTATGCTTTTAGACTGTCCTTTGTCTTTTGGGTTTTCTCTTTTTTCTTTTTTTTTTATTTATATTTTTATTGTCTTCCCTCCTTCCTCTTCTTTTTGGTCCCTTCCTTTTTTTCTTTTTCCCTTTCGGTTTGCATGTTTGTTGGATTTGGNATCCAAGAGGCACAGAGAACTCCCCTCAGACGTAACGTGAATCGATCTTTTGCACGACATATCATAGTGAAACTGGCAAAATACAAGGACAAAGAGAGAATTCTGAAAGCAGCCAGGGAGAAAAGGGCCCTAACATACAAAGGGAAACCTATCAGAGTAGTTACAGACCTATCTACCGAAACGTGGCAGGCCAGAAAGGAATGGCAGGAGATCTTCAGTGTGATGAACAGAAAAAATATGCAGCCAAGAATCCTCTATCCAGCAAGCCTGTCATTCAGAATAGAAGGAGAGATAAGTCTTTCCAAATAAAAAATAAAATTGGAAGAATTCATCACCACTAAACCAGCCCTACAAGAAATCCTGAGGGGGACTCTATGAGGGGAAACATTGCAAGGAACACAAGGTACCAGCGACACCACCACAAGCATGAGTCCTACAAAGAACACAAAGACTCTAAACCCATATTTTTCAATAATAACACTGAATGTAAATGGGCTAAATGCTTCAATCAAAAGACACAGGGTAGCAGAATGTATTTTTTAAAACATCCATCTATTTGCTGTCCACAAGAAACTCATGTTAGACCTGAAGATACCTTCAGATTGAAAGTAAGGGGATGGAGAAATATCTATCATGCTACTGGAAGTCAAAAGAAAGCTGGAGTAGCTACACTTATATCAGACAAACTGGACTTTAAAGGCAGTAACAAGGAATGAAGAAGGGCATTATATAATAATTACAGGGTCCATCCATCAGGAAGAACTAACAATTATAAATGTCTACGCACCGATATCGGAGCACCTAAATATATAAAACAATCAGAAACAGAAACAATCTTATGGATAAGAATGTGCTAATAGCAGGGGACTTTAATACTCCACTTACAGCAATGGATAGATCAACTAGACAGAAAATCACTAAAGAAACAATGGACTTGAATGACACATAGGATCAGATGGACTTGACAGATATATTTAGAACTTTACATCCTGAGGCCATGGATTCACTTTCTTCTCGAGTGCGCATGGCACATTCTCCACGATAGATCACATACTGCGACATAAAGCAGCCCTCAATAAATATAAAAGAATTGAGATCATACCATGCATACTTTCAGATCACAATGCTATGAAACTTGAAATCTACCACAGGAAGAAGTCTGGAAAACCTCCAAAAACACGGAGGTTAAAGAACACCGGACTGAAGAACACCCTACTGAAGAACAAATGGGCCAATCAGGCAATTAGAGAAGAAATTTTAAAAATATGGAAAATAATGAAAATGAAAATACAACAATCCAAACTCTATGGGATGTGGCAAAGGCAGTCCTAAGAGGAAACTACATTGCACTCCAGGCCTATTTTCAATAAATTAGAAAAAGCACAAGTACAAAATCTAACAGCACACCTAAAGGAACTAGAAGGAGAGCAACAAGAGCACCCCAAACCCAGTAGGAGAAGAGAAATAGTAAAAATCAGAGCAGAAATAAACAATATAGAAACCAAAAAAGCGGTTGAACAGATCACTGAATCCAAGAGTTGGTTTTTTGAAAAAATAAAATCGACAAACCTCTAGCCAGGCTTCTCAAAAAGAAAGGAGAGAGCACCCAAATAGACAAAAATCATGAATGAAAATGGACTTATTACAACCAACCCCTCAGAAATACAANGCTAGAACTACCCTAAAATTTGTATGGAACCACAAAAGACCCCGAATAGCCAAAGCAATATTGAAGAAGAAAACCAAAATGGGAGGTATCACAATCCCAGACTTTAGCCTCTACTACAAAGCTGTAATCATCAAGACAGTATGGTAGTGGCACAAAAACAGACACACAGACCAATGGAACAGAACAGAGAACTCCGAATGGGACCCACAAATGTATGGCCAAAAAATCTTTGACAAAGCAGGAAAGGGTATCCAATGGAAAAAAGNTGGAGAAGGGGAAAAATAGTTGGGGAGAAGGAGGGAGGCAAACCATGAGAGACTTTTGAATGCTGAGAGCAAAGGTAGGGATGATGGAGGTGGGGGGTGGGAAAGGGAGGTGATGGGCATGGAGGAGGGCACTTGGTGGAATGAGCACTGGGTGTTATATGGAAACCAACTTGACAAACTATTATAAAAAATTAATTTAATTTTTAAAAGTCTTTAAAAAATAAAAGGAATAGCTCAAGGACTTGATGTGAGGATTAAGATAATGTCAAGTTCTTGTATTGTGCTTGACATATAGTAAGCATGCAGTACGTAATAGTAATTCTTGTTTCTGTGGTTATAAAGCATAATCTTACAGTAAGCCAAATACTTCAGTAGGCAAAATGCTCTCTCTTGTCCAAAGGTAAAGTCCTGATGCAAGGCATTGGTTTCCCAAGAGCCATTTTCAGGTAGCCACAAACATGCCGTCACAGGCCAGGCTGGCGTGTGTGGCAATACGGAAGTCACAGAATATAAAATGTATAATGATGTGAACTTGGGTGAACTAGAAATTGCTTGCTCACTTAAAAACATTCAAATTTTAAAATATTCCTGATCCTGTGGCACCTGGGTGGCTTTGTTGTTAAGCGTCTTTGGCTCAGGTCATGATCTCACGGTTTGTGAGTTCAAGCCTCACATCAGGCACTGTGCTGACAGCTCAGAGCCTGGAGCCTGCTTCACATTCTGTGTCTCCCTCTCTCTCTACCCCTCCCCCATTCGCACTCGCTCTCTCTCAAAAATAAACATTAAAACATTTTTAAATATCCCCTATCCTGCCGGCGAGAATCAGCTGGATAATGCCCATTTTTTACCTCTACTTCAGATCCCCTTCTATGAGAACTTACACCTACTCAGACCGCTTTTGCAACTACACACACCTCTTTCATAGTATTACAGTATTTCATTTTAAAAAAGCTTCCATTTATCCAGTGAATGTGCCTACCCTCAACCAAATTAAGTTCTTGTCACATTCTTAATCCATTTTCTCTGAATCTACAATTCTCCCAGTGATACTCTTGATAACATGACTGCTGTGGCGGATTTCAGACATGTGGCTGACTCTGGTCATATGTCCTTGGTTGGCATTTCAAAGGCTATCGTACTTAATATAATACAGAATGAAACACATTTCCGATAATCTCTTCCTGCTTCTTGGCATATCTTCAACTTAACACCAATTTCTTTACAGTGTGAATTCTCTGGGAATTGAATAAAGTTGAGTGCAGCAAAAATTCTTCCCACTCCAGGTATTTTCAAAAAGCTTCTCTCCAGTGCTCCCTTGAATCCTTGAATTTGTGAAAGCAGAGCAGTTTCTAAAGTCCTTTCCCTATTTATTACATTCATAAGGTTTCTCTCTGGTGTAAATTGCTCAGTGTTGGATAAATCTGGGGCTTCAGCTAAATTCTCCACGTTGGCTATACCGCAGCGTTTCTCTCCAGTATGAATTCGGTGGTGGTAAATTTTTAACCCGGTTCACGTTTATTACTTTCATCTAGTTCTTGTCTGGTACGAACTCTCTGATGTTGAGCGAGACTTGGGCGTTTGCTAAAGGCCCTTGCGCAGTCGCGCCACCTCGACCATTACAGCAGCAACAGCCACCACAAGGGCCTGCCAGCGGCGTGACTTAGTAGTAGGACTGCACCTGGCACAGCCTCCGGAGTCACTGTCCGGATCCCGTTAGCAGACACACCACACCATAATTTTAAACAGGACAAGTTTCAGATTATCTTATCACGAGTTCTTAAACCGTGATAAGGGAGTAACTGACTTAAAGATGGAAAGGGTAGCCAGGGCTGAGGGAGAGTAAACGAAGGACTGACTTGGAAAGGAGGCCCCTGTCGCTCCCCGCAGCGTGGGGTGCTCTGCACGGTCCCTGTGGAGAGGGGGCCCCGGGAAACCACCTTCAGGGCCACAGGCAAACCAAGGCTGGGAGGCAACTGCGAGGAGCGCGTCGCGTGCCGCTTGCAGGCACCAGACCCGGAGCGTGCCCTCTCCGTGTTGGGAGGCCTGTGGCACAGTGGTCGTCGGGCTGAGGCCGCGGAGTCACTGAGATTGTGCACCCCGGGCACACGGCTGGGACAGAGTACCCTCAGCCGTCCCCACACACCCGCACTGCTGATGGACCGCGAAGCAGGGGAATAAGCACAGCACCTGGGAGCTAGGAAGGGAAGGCGCGTTCCTCCCGCGCCGCCCCCCCAGCACCCCCTGCCGACGGCTTGCGGTCCTGCACGCTGTAGAGGGGGGCTGGCGTCCAGCGGGTTATTGCAGAGCAGGCAAGAAAGAGTGAAACTGCAGCCGAGAAGCAATAAACTGGTAACTGGCATTCCCGCGCAATTAAAAGTGGTCCTCACACTTTACTTCATTGGTTGAGAGCAATGTGGACTCAATGTTGGCCTTTTTTTAAATCAAATTAAGATGCCAAAGTCTGCCTGGCGTGATGTGAATGATGGAATCCAAAAGCTTAGGAAGGTAGGAATGTAGGAGTGGATTTATCACATATGAACTTCTGGCTCACTGCCCAACTACACGCTCAGCCCCAAAGACACTCCCTTCGTTAAGGCACCGGGCGAAGGGAGCACCTGTGAACTTGAAAAGCTCTGGCGGCATTCTGAGGGTGATGAGGGAGGGTGAGGTGCCACTGTTGATGTGCTCCCTGACTTCAGAGGAGGTGATGGGATTCCGTAGTAGCAGAGGCCAAGCCAAAAGGCAGCATTCAGCTACCAAAGACAAGCATTTAGAGTAGTGGGCTGCACAGAAGCTGTGGCAGTAGGGGGTTTGGGGCTACTGGTAATGGATCCCACTGTCCCTAAGAACGAAAGCGTTGCCAGCCTACTAAAACGTTGCTTGATACATGTAACCGGAAAACTTCAGATCTGGTGGCTGAAAATCTGACTTGAGTCATCATAATAGAGACCCCATGCCTGTCACCCTTTCAAGACCTACACTCATTTCCAGATCCAAAGCCATCTGACTAAAGGGGGGTGGGCAGGTCCCCTTGAGGAAGGGTCCTGTAGCAACGAGTGCCACGTATTAGGCTATAAACAATCCCCCAAGCTTTTCCAAAGGGACCCGTTGCCATTTACTTGAAAGACTGGAGTAAGGAAAAGAAAACACCCAGCCCTTTCAGGGGTCCCTAGATGTCGGCTCTGAACGGACACTAATTCCTATGTTCACCAAAGTTAGGGCTAATGGTGGCAGGTGACAGGGTCTTGGGACGAGTCTGAATCCCAGCGGAGGCAGTAGGGCCATGAAGCCAACTGTGGTTATTTTCTGAGTACCTGAATGCACACTCGGAGTAAACATATTTGACACATGGCAGAATCTCGGCAGTGGCACTACGACTCACTGACTAAGGGTCCTTACGGTAAAAAGAGCTAAGTGAAAGCCTCTGAAAGGTGCTCCCTATCAGGATAGTAAACCAAAAGTACTGTCGCATCCCTGATGGGGGAACTTGCAGAGGTTAGTGCCGCTATCAAAGCCTTGAACGGTGAAGGGGCGATTGCAGCTATCACATCTCCATCTAAGTTGCTCTTTGATCCGTGCGGGACACAGAGTTATCAGAAACTTCACCGGTGACGCCTGCAATTGCAGCACGTGTTTTCGGACGCAGTCGCAGCACTGCCCCTGTCCCGCAGCGCCAGCTCAGCAGCCACCTGCACGACCTCCCTAAGACCTCCCCTCCCCCCCCCCCCAGGCGCTGCCCCCTCCCAGCTCCGCAGCCCACACCACACGGTGGTGCTCTGTGCTCCCCCGGCCCAGCCGCCTCCCGGGACCCCCTGTGCCGGCGGGCGCCACCTGGAGCGA
>NW_027527525.1:5032144-5036394 GCF_008692635.1 Crocuta crocuta | reverse complement strand
TGGACCCGAGCACCGGTCCCCCGACCCCCGGGCTGTGCGCGCGGCCCAAGACGGCGCACGCAGGGGAGGGTGCGATTCTTTCTCAACCGCTGAAGAGGTTGAGACCCATGCGTGACCCACCAAGCGCGGACCAGTCTCCTAGTGTGCCCCCGGGCCATCGTGCCTCCGCCTCCCTTCCCATCCTCTGCCCCGGGCCCAGAACAGAGAAGGGACAGCGCCGGTACTTGAAAAGGCAAAGCCGAGGCTGACACACATTGGAGACAGCTTTGCGGAAAAGCACGGACGCCGGTGGCCTTTCTGTCTTCAGACAAGCAAATAAAACCCGTCGTTCTGGCAGGAGAGCGAACAAAAGTATTGTGCCCCGTGTGAGGATCGAACTCACGACCTTCAGATTATGAGACTGACGCGCTACCTACTGCGCTAACGAGGCACCTACAGGCAGCTTCCGGCCGTAGGATAATGAGGCTAGTGCAGGGACCCGGCGCGCATGCCCAGAAAACCGCAGCTTCGTTTCTGTCTGCAACGGGTTTGGAGAACTCCGGCGCCAACGCTGGCGCGCGCGTTCTTACCAACCTACCATCGGCGGTCGGCCTTCCTGCGCCTGCTCCACTGTTTGTCAATTAACAAACACGGTGGCTTACTTGACCCCACTGACTGAGTAGTGGGGACACGGAGGAGTGGGATTCTTCCTGCTGCTGCACTATCTTATTTTCGTTATAGTGCTTACAAAGTGTTTGCACACTTGTGATCGCGTGAAACACTTATTGGGCACCCACTGTGTTCACGGCCCCGTGCTAAGTGCTGCGTTCATAGGCACACTCCCAGCCTCAAACACTTGGGAGTGGAAGCACAAGTGCATAATGATTTGAAAACACACGGTTACAGGCAAGCACACACACACACCCTTTCCGGCCCCACTGCAGACCCCCGATCCAGCCTGTGCCCAGCCCCTCTGCGCGCCCCAAGTTTGCACCGCGGCCGGAGCTCAGTGGCTGCGGCCACTCTTAGAAGCGACAGTAGCTCAGGAAACGACACCTCAGCATCTTGGAAGCCCTCTCATTTCCTTTCCCTCCCCTCCCCCTAGCCCTTTACATGCTACACTATTACTAAACTATGTCCCTTTCATACATGAAAAACGAAGTGTGTGTGTGTTTTAATACACTTTAAAATAAATACATAACTATTAAACTAGTAAATACTCCTCAATGTACCATCTGGCACACTTACCATTCTGGCACACTTAAAGTCTGTGTATGTCGCTGTATGTGAAATTTACCTTTAAAAACGTAAATGAAGACTGAACTCCAGCCAACGACCGGCGTGCGGAAGGGCTTTGGGGCCGTGCACCGACGGCTGCAAGCGTGAAGTGCTTCAAAACTCGGGCCGTGCAGGCGCGCGGGCCTCCAGGACGGGGAGGTAGAGGTGCTGCGTCTGCCCGAGCAGTGGGATGTTAATGTAGACCTAGGTGGTGGGCATACTGACACGCACTGTACAAGTCTTTCAAGGTTTTCTATTTTTCTGAAACTTGCCATTACAAAATGTTGCGGGAGGAGTTTTTTTAATCACCCAGAATTTGGGACATACGCTGGGATGTTAAGGGCGCGAACGGTGAGTGTAAGGAGGTGGAGAAATACTATGGTCTTCAGACCGGGCGCCAGAACTGCGAGTTCGGGGAAAGAGAGTCGGGGGTGAGGTGGGTGGCAGAGCTCTATGTTTGAGAGAGACCCCTGGAGTGTGGGAGGTGAGCGACACCCACAGGGGGGAAGGCTTGCAATGAGCTCCAGGGCAGAGGAGGCCGGGGGCCAGGGGTGGGCTCCTAAGGGCATCAAGTCTCCCTGGGAGACATCGCGGGTGGTGCGGGCAGTCCGGACCCAGGACTCACGGACTGGGTCCACCCAATCCTGGGGGAGTTTCCCCACATTCACCGTCCAGGATGGAGCCCCACGACCACCCAACCCTCGGGGCAGCTCTACCAGCCACGCTCCCTGGGAGTGGGGGAATGCAACCCTGGGGCGGTNGAGCAGGAGCGCAGAGGCTGGGGCGGAGTGGCTGGAGAGGGAAACCCCAACACCCATACACGCATAGGAACACTTGTGGGCCCCTGTCTACCAGTTACAAACCGACTCCCTCCTGGGTCCCGCAGGCCAGCAGATCAACTCACCCACGGTCTGCCCTCGGTGTCGCCCTCAAGTCGTGTTAGGATTGCAAGAAATCACAAAGAGCCCAAGTCCATGAACACGGAACTGGCCACCGGAAATGAAAGTCTTTCCAGGCTGAAAACAAGAGCAGAGAACACTCTATGCCTGACATGAAAGGGGTAAAGAAAGCAAGGGCAGAACTGGGGTGGGGTGTGCCACCATTACGTGTTAAGGGGGGGGTGAGAATATTCCCATTTGCTACTAATTTGCACACTACATCTCTGGACGGAAAGAGAGAAAACTAAGATCAATGATTAATATGTGTTGGGGTGGGTGCAAACGATGGTTAGAGGCAAGGATAGGATGAAAGCTTTCTTTTTTTAAGTACACTATTACTTTTTAACAGTTTTAGATTCATAGAGAAATTACAGATAGTGGAGTTCCCATAAAGCCGGCCCGCACTTTCCCCTATTACCAACATCCTACCTTAGTGTGGGACTTTGGTTACAGTTCATGAACCAGTGTTGACAGATTATAGCCTGAAGTCCCTCTTGACTCAGATTTCCTTAGTTTTCCCCAAATCTGCTTTTTCTGTTCCAGGCTCCCTTGCAGGCTCCCACATCACATTTAATGGTCATGTCTCCTTAGGCTCCTCCTGACTGTGACAGTTTCTCAGTCTGGCCTTATTTTTGGTGACCTTGACAGTTTTGAGGAGGACTGGTCAGATATTTTACAGACTGTTTCTCAGTTTGGGGGACTTGTCTGATGTTCTTCTGGGATGAATGGTTTTCACTGTGTACCTTTGAACAGTTAAAAATAAAATACTTGAAGTGTGTTAATCTATTGCCTATTTAAAATTATAAACCAATGAACCTCAGAGACCCAAAAGGCAGGAACTAGGAGAGGAGGAGAAAGAAACAGGCGTAGGGAAANGGGCGGGGGGGAGGGGGTAGGAGAGGGGGAGGGGATGGAGGGAAAAAACCAGGAGAGGAGGCTTGGATGGGGGGGCGCCCTTGCGCGGGGCACCCAGTCTTGGCCGAGCCCGATGGCCGCGAGGGGGCGCTTTGCCCCGCGGTCTCCGCCCTCACCCGGCTAGACTTGGGTTTGCGGGAAGCCTGGATAAGGAAGGCGAGGCGGTCCGTATGGTTCTAGAATTTCTTCGGCCCGAAGCCGGGGCACGGGGGCGGAGGAAGGGGAGCGGACGCCAGGAGGGTCTGGGGGTGCGGCCACTCGAACTTGCTGGGGACACTGCGCCACGACTGCGTGCGGGGAACCAGTCTAGGCCCCTACACAGGGGACCCCACATCGTCACCCAAACGTACTTACGGAAAATCGATCACAGGAGTCGGGGCGGGGGTGGGGGAGGAGCGGTACAAACATTCCACTTAGTAAGTGTCTCCATCTTTTAAATACGTGTGTCACCAGGTTTCAGAGACTTTTCCGAGCGAGTCCCCGTACTGAGACACACACGTGCTTCCTCCCTGCAGAACCGGGTTAGACGCCGAGTCCCCACTGGGCACCTCTTGGATGCGACAGGCTGTGTCCTGACTGAATCCGGAGGAAGGGGTGGGTGGTCAGTGTCACCTGCCTACCAGGGTCGCAGACGCAGCCCCCCAAGCCTGGCTGGTAGTGGGTGACTGATGGCCGAGGCTTGGCAGGGTCTCAGGCTGTGCCAGCCCGGGGAGGGGGGGGAGTGGGGGGGGGGGTACCCACCAAACAAGCCCTTTCCACCTCCTGGCCTTTAGACGGCCTGTTGTCTAGGCCTCCCAGGCCTCTCCCACCGTCAAGCACCTTGTTTGTGACAGGGACCTCTTCGTTGCCTTTCTTCAGCCAGGTAAAAAGTCACCCCCTCTGCAAAAACCTGATCCCCATTTCCTTGCTCAGCTGCTGCTTCCCCCCCTCCCTCCGCCGCTCCCCTCCGGCGCCTCTTCCCAGCGGAACATTACCCGCGGCCGCCCGTCTCCTCCTGGAACAGCCTGAAGGGCTCGTGCAGCTGCAGGTGCGCAAACTCCAATTCAAGGCGATTAGACCCACCTGCTGAAGTCGGAGCCACTGGAGGCAGTGCGGGGGCGGGGGCAGGCCCCTCCCCCTGCCGAGGCAGCGCGGGCCTCC
>NW_027527525.1:5031693-5032107 GCF_008692635.1 Crocuta crocuta | reverse complement strand
GGCGCCCCTTAAAATAGCTGTGAAACATTTAGGCAGAAACATTTAGGCACCTCCTTGAATACTGTTGATATCTAAACTTTTTCATTATAATTTCAGTCACGAAAGATGTAATTTCCAGCAAATGTTCTAATACTATGATTTTTGTTAACATGTATCCAATGAAATGAAAATACCCTATGGATTCCATACAAACAATAAGCTATTTTAGTATTTTTTAAAGACTTTTTTTTTAATTTTAGAGAGAGAAAGAGAGAGAGCAAGGGGGAGAGGGGCAGAAGAAGAGGGGGAGAGAGAGATTCTCAAACAGGCTCCACACGGATCCCAAGGTGGGTCTCCATCCCACGACCCTGGGATCATGACCTCGGGCAAAAATAGAGTTGGACACTCAACCCACTGAGCTACCCAGCCCCCCCC
>NW_027527525.1:5012691-5030799 GCF_008692635.1 Crocuta crocuta | reverse complement strand
CCATAGTGTATTTTAAACACACTTGAACAAGCTTCCTTTTAGAGTTGGTTAAGTTTACAGTTATTCCCCATACCCGCCCCTAACTTCTATTTCCATTTTACTCCCTGCCTGCTAGAGTCTTGACCCCATATAATTCACATTCTCTGATTGAATGACTGTTATTAATCACCCTAACATGTCTCTCAGCAACAAAAATATGTCTATAAACTGCAATCTTCTTGTTTCCCCATGACTATAAGACTCTAAGTGCCAAAATTTTCTTCTCAATTGACATATTGTTACTTTTATTAGTACGCAGTGAATCAAAAATCATAAATGTCTAGATTTGAAGAATAATTATTAAATGAAAAAGTAAAAGTAAATCCAAAACAAATATCCATCAAGAGATGGATGCAACATTCTAATCCTCTGTAGTTCATAGAGTGTATGACTATTACTTTTTGCTAGAATAAGGTGGATTTCAATATTAATTTTATTCCTATTTTCCATATTTGCAGACCAAGAAACCCACCTCTGCTTAAAATAGCTTATTGTTTGTATAGAATCTGTACAAACTGTTCACATGAAGAGGAAAAAAGGGTGGAAAGCGGTTTGTTTCAGCACTAAAACTCAATTTCTTAAGCACGTTTCAAGTTACAGCCTAAAAAAACACTTCAAAAATCGTTTTCATCCATTTACCAGCTTGGTTAGTCCTCTTTGAGTTTTGAATTGAAAGCCACAATAATTAGTCACTAGACTCTTTAGGTTTCTCAACTTTTTTTTTTTTTTTTACCATTTTTTACTTATTTTTGAGAGAGAGGGAAACAGAGTAAGTGGGGGAGGGGCAGAGAGAGAGACACACACACAGAATCTGAAGCAGGCTCCAGGCTTTGAGCTGTCAGCACAGAGCCTGACAAAAGGCTGGAACCCATGAACCATGAAATCGTGACCTGAGCGGAAGTTGGATGCTTAACTGACTGAGTCACCCAGGCGTCCCTAGCTTTCTCAACGTCTAAGTAATGTTGAATTGAACATTCCCCTTATTGGAGGTGCGGAGGCTCCCACACCCATGTCATACAATCCTCAAAGTGGACTGAGAACAGATGGGAAACAAGAGATGGGGAAGGAGCGGTGGCCTAACCCCCTGCCCCGGTCCAGCTGATCAGTTTCAGGACCTCTTCATGGACACTGACAGGCAACAGAGACTGTTGTAAACCCATTTTACAGAGTGGAAAGTTTATGTGGTCGAGTGTGTGTGTGTTTTGAGAGAAGGCCTCAGGGCCACCTGAGGAGGGTAACTTAATGGAAACATGTCCAAATCATTGCTCTCCCAGGGCCTGGATAGACAGGCAGAGAGGCCCCTCACCCCCACCCCGGGGAAACCCAGGAGATAATCCAAGCCCAGGGTGATGAAAACCCAACCCAGGAGATGGCTGTGGAGACTAAAGTTAGGGAGCCAGTGGAGACACGTGCTCTAGGAACAGCCAGGACTTGGGTCTGGTTAACTGCCAAGGATAGAGAGAGAAGCCAAGAGCCACTCCAAATTAGGATGAACAGTGTCCAGAAGAGTCCTGGTGCCATCCATCCGCAGGCAGGAAAACAGGAAAGAGGGTCCTGTTTAGGGGAATCCAATATATGCCGATTTTGCATATTTCGTATTATACAAATAATGTATACTCATTATAGACTACACACCTCACACCCACTCTATCAAACAGTGCCTGATTAGTGCCACTTAAACTCTTCAAAACTCAATGGCTTAAACAACAAGCATGTATTTTTCTTTTTTAGAAATAGCTTTATTGAAATGTAATTCACACACCATCCACTTCACCACCCATTGTGTTAAAATCAATGATTTTGTTCTTCTACATTCTTTTTCTTTCTTTCTTTCTTTCTTTCTTTCTCTCTCTTTCTTTCTCTCTTTCTTTCTCTCTCTCTTTCTCTCTTTTTTGATAGGGAGAGAGTATGCACAAGCAGGGGAGGGGCAGAGAGAGAGGGACACACAGAATCTGAAGCAGGCTCCAAGCTCTGAGCTGTCAGTGCAGAGCCGGTTGTGGGACTCCAATCCATGAACTGTGAGATCACGACCTGAGCTGAAGTCGGATGCTCAACCGACTGAGCCACCCAGGTGCCCCTACATTATTTTTTTTATTGTGGTAGAATATTCATAGACAAAATTTACCATTTTAACCATTTTAAGTGTGCACTTCAGTGGCACTAGGTACATTTACAATGTCAGGCAACTGTTATAACCATCAATTTCCAAAACCTTTGCGTCACCCCAAGCAGAAGCCGTACCCATTAAGCTATACCTCCCTCTTCCCCTCCCCCCCTTGTTCTGAGTAGCCTCTCATCTACTGTGTATGGATTTGCCTATTCAGGATATTTCCTGTACGTGGAATCATACAGTATTTGTCCCTCTGTGTCTGGCTTACTTCTCTCTCAGCATAATGTGTTCTAGGTAAGGATGTATTTTCCTTGCTCACCGGTATGTGGGCTGGAGGGCCTGCTCTAGGCTGAGGCTGAATGCAGCTCTGCTCATTGTCGTCTCCACATTCTCCTGAGAGCAGCCTTTCCCTGGGGATATATTCTTCTCACTGAGGGTCATGGCCCCCCAAGAGGCTGAGCTGTGCCAACCAAGCACACTTAAGGCCTCTACTCTGGGTGCTTCCATCGAAATGCTACCGGGCAAACCAAGTCACCTGGCCAAGTTCAACATCCATGGGATAGGGAACGACACTCGGCCCCCAGCCGGAGAGGCACAAAACCAGGGCAAGGGAGGGAGTGAGGAGCGGAGAACAATCATCCATTCTGTCACATACGTACATACGTACATACATACGTACATACAGAAGTGAACAAAATCGCCTTTGTCCTATTCCCTCTCCAGAGGGAACCACTGATATCAGTATCCTATCGTCCAGTGACTCACTTCGTCCACTAACAGTAAGCTCGGAACTCTTTCCGCCAATACGTATAGATCTTCCTGTAACCGCCGCAGAGAAGCGGACATCGGGCTGTGCACCCACAATGGGAGACTGTTTGAGGACACAGGGAGAAGACGGCCATCTACAAGCTGAGGAGAGAGGCCTCAGAGAAGGGCTCTGGCCAGTACCTGGCTCCCAGCCTCCAGAACTGTGAGACGATGATGCATTTCTGTTGTTTCAGCCACCCCGTCTTGTGGGCCTTTGTTGTGACAGCCCCAGCTGCTCTGGGTCTTCCGATTTGGGAACATCTTATTCCTCCCAATCAGTGGCAAATGCTGTTGCGAACCATTCTTGTGCGTGTGTTTGGCGGTGGACATCTGAGGAACTTGTGGACAACCAAAACATTAGTTCTGTCCTGGCTTCTGGTGGATTTGCTGTTTCGCTCCCAGTGGAGCACATACGGAATTTTCCAGGTACCTGGTGGTGAAGACCGGAAGCTACAGGCTCTATCTGGGCAGGGGCATTCCCAGCTGTCAAGAGCCGGGACTTCTCTTTTCACCTTGACCTCTCCCTGCACTTCCATCCACCCACAGGGCCACTGACGCCATCTGCTTGGCAGGGTCACAACCACACTGTGAGCCGCGTCTGATCTGACCACAGCCCACAGCCTGTTTTTCCTCAGACAGCTGTCTGCTGTCACTGATCTAGTTGGGCAGAAGTCAGGGTGAGTGGGTTCTGGGGCCCAAGGTCACTGTAATTCCCATTTCCTCTCCAGCTCCCTCTGCTTTATATATACATATGATATACATTATATATACATATAATTAGATTTTATAATTATACAATATGTTATATAGTACATTAATGCATATATATTAACATAATATGTTAATATATGCACATATATTAACAAACATAAACTATAGAGGGCCGAGTGAGGGGAAAGGCTATTGGGGAAGGAAGAAGTTGGGGAGAAAGGCCCCATTTACGGTGTAGGTTCGCCTGTGGCACTTTGGGTAACAGCAGGGGCTTCCCAGCCTGGCCCCTTCCCAGCCAGGACTTGGCAACTGGCTGCAAGCCCCCGTGTCCATCTCCTGATTCAGGCTGCGACAGGCCAGGAGCGAGCGCACCGCCAGCTGGGCAGGTCGAGGAGAGACTCGGAGAGGCCGAATGTGGGGCCAGAGGAGGATTTTCCTCAGACTCCCTCTGTGGGAAGTCCTCCTGTGACCCCAGGGGCCTGAGCTTCGGAGTTCATCCCTTCCCTCCCCCTCACCACCCTCTGCACCACCTCTACACAATGAGAAGGGAGTGCCCATTCCCTCCCACCTCCCCCAGCTGATTCTTAGCGCCCTGCTGGTCACCGCCTACTAGGGCTGGGTCAGGCCTCTCTGTTCTGCATTCTCTTGGTTCCCTTGGCCTTAAGGCTAATCATAGTTTGATGCTGTGACTTCTCATTTGCTGTCTTTCCCTCGGAAAGGGGCTGCTGTCGGCCCTGTAGAACCCGAGGTGGGCCTTCCTCCCGTTTGCTTAGGAGAGGAAGCTTCTCACTTTCTTTTTAAGTTTTGTTAATGTTTTACTTACTTCTGAGAGAGAGGCAGTGTGAGCAGGAGAGGGTCAGAGAGAGAAGGAGACACAGAATCTGAAACAGGCTTCAGGCTCTGAGCTGGCTGTCAGCACAGAGCCCGACGTGGGTCTCGAACCCACAAACCACGAGATCATGACCTGAGCCCAAGTCGGAGCTAACTAACTAACTGAGCCACCCAGGAGCCCTGAAGCTTCTCACTTTCTACTGTAACTGCTTGTCTTTCCTGGAGGGCAGGGACTGCTGCTGGTTCATTTCTATATCCCCAACTTAGAGGCACCTGGGTGGCTCAGTCAGTTAGGCGTCCGACTTCGGCTCAGGTCATGATCTCGTGGTTTGTGGGTTCGAGACCCACGTCGGGCTCTGTGCTGACAGCTCAGAGCCTGGAGCCTACTTCAGATCCTGTGTCTCCCTCTTTCTCTGCCCCTCCCCTGCTCACGTTATCTGTCTCTCTCTCTCTCAGAAAAAAACAAAAACAAAAAAAAAAACCTCACTATATCCTCAATTTCTAGTCTGATCAAAGACCTCTTTATTAGTTGCAAACGTGTGCAGGATCGGATTTAATAACCAAGTAGCCTTTCCCTAACCTGGCCAGGAATGGACTCCAAGATCCATTGCCCACTCTTCACACACGGGGCGGGGCGGGGAGTGGGGGGTGGGACGGGGAGGTCCCTTAGACAGCGGAGAGGAAAGGGTTACAGCACTCATTCTCAGGGCCTTCCCACCCCTCAGGTGGGACAGGTGGTGGTGGGTGTGGTCACAGCAGCCCTGGGGCCCCAAGGAGGTGGGTCTGTCCCTTCCAGGTTCAGATCTGGAACAAGACAATAGTTTTGCCCACGGTTCCAACAGACACAATGGCAATGACAGAGGCCACAGTGTGTGTCCTGGCACGGTGCTGAGACACCCAGGCATGAGGCGCCCTTCTTCACAGGGCTGATGGGGGTCAAGGCTCCTACCTGCAGTAGGCATCCAGGGACTGGGCTGCTTAAATATTAATGCTTTCAAATCATATCACTAAAATCTACTCCCACAGCTGCATTTCAAACAGAGAGTTTGTGCCTGAAATTGCCCAACCACATTGTGGAGAAAAGTTGCATCACCTGGCTTTTAATTTAAGGCTTAGAGGCTTCCACTAATTTAGGTGACAGTCCGATAGCCAGAGGGAGAAAGTCTGATCACAAAGTGGATTTGACTGGGAGGCCCCTCCTCCTGCACCTCCCACGTACATACATAGCAGACAATCAGTGTTTGTGGAATGAATGAATGAATGAATGAATGAACGAACGAACAAATTTGCTATTCTAAATCAGTGGGTCTTTCTATTCAGAAAATCTGTCCCCACTTAACACATACAGACACACATGCTCATACGGAGCAGGTCTGTGCTCACTGAAGGGAAGCAGGGAATTGGCCACAGTGGGTTTGTTCATTTGTACAACCTTAAGTCACTAAAGCCAGAGGGGTGCAAGCCGGTATCTTCTAGGACATTGCTTTTCTCGGCACAAGAGGCAGTCGGCAAATGTTGGCGGGGAGGGCATACCCGTAGAAAGAATGTCCCTTGACTTGATCCACAAAAGTGGCTGGTGCTGGGCTCAGTGCTGCCGGAAGGTGACCAAGTGTTTCACTGGACAGATACTTACCAAGCGCTGCCCTGAGATTCCGCTGGGATCCAGGTGGTGAGTGTGACGAGATTGGCTCCTCCCCCATGAAGACACATCATGTGGTAAAGGAACACATACACACGGCGGTTCCATTTTATGACAAGTGCTCTGGAGGAGGTTGGGCAGAGGCAAGCTGAGGCCCAGGTAGAGAGTTCTTCATGCTGACGACAGAATCCACTCTGGCTGGTTAAGCAGAGGGCGTTTGTGGCAGACTAGTCAGTTCAGTAGAGAATTTCCAGGAGGGCTGGGGAAGCGTGCTCGGGAGCTACAGAGGCGAGGGCAGCCCCACACCGTGGACGGTTCCAGTGGAAACCCGGTGCCAGCACTCTCCTCTCCACCTGTGACACCGGACTGCAGCCTGCGCTCACTCCTGCCTCCGCCGCAGGGTCCTGGCGGCTCCCACGTGCTCACTAGCGCCTTCCGGGTCCCGTGAGGGTGCCCCTGTCCCGTGAGGGTGCCCCTGCCCCATGTGCTCCTGTCCTTAAGTTTTTATTTTATTTTATTTTTTTAAATATTTTTATTTATTTCTAGGAGAGAGAGAGAGAGACAGCGTGAGCAGGGGAGGGTCAGAGAGAGAGGGAGACACAGACTCTGAAACAGGCTCCAGGCTCTGAGCTGGCAGTCAGAACAGAGCCGACGCGGGGCTCGAACCCACGAACCGCAAGATCATGACCTAAGCGAAAGTCGGATGCTTAACCGACTAAGCCACCCAGGCACCCCTTAAGTTTTTATTTTAGAGAGAGAGCACATGTGAGCATGGGTGAGGGGGCAGAGGGAAAAGGAGAGAGAGAGAATCTTAAACAGGCTCCAAGCTCTGTGCTGAGCCCGATTTGGGGCTTGATCTCATGATCCTGGGATCATGACCAACCAACTGAGCCACCCGGCCGCCCCTGTTTTTTCACAGATTTGGATAATGAACACGTAATATTCATGAAACAAAGGGCAAAGCCAACAGGTTTATCTTCCAAAGCAAAGAGACAGGGTGGAGTCTCCCGGCCCAGCTTGGAGGGAGGGTCCCTGTGACCACCCACACAGGCCGATGCACCGGGGCAGGTTCTGACCTCTTGCTGACCTGCACCAGGCACTATATGAAATTCCTGACAATCATTTCTAAGTCGCTGAGACGCTGCTGGGCTGACCTACTTATACATACGTTCCTCCCTTTACCATCTGAGGTTCTCCAACCTTCCTAGGGCACCACTCCCAGCTGTGGGGGTTGGGGGGTAACAGGGGAGCCCGGCACTCCTCCCCACTCCTGCTTCCTGCTTCCACAAGGGCCAGGGCGGTGCAGGAGCTCATCGGTGCAGTGGGTTTCTCTGAAAACGAGCTAGAACTTTCTGACCACCCATGGGAGCCCTGGCCAGGCAGGGGCTATGCTGTAATGAAAGAGCAGAAGCTGTGTTATTTTTTTTTTTTAAGGTTTATTTATTTTTGAGAGAGAGAGAGACAGAGCGTGAGTGGGGGAGGGGCAGAGAGAGAGGGAGACACAGAATCTGAAGGAGGCTCCACGCTCTGAGCTGTCAGCACAGAGCCTGACATGGGGCTCAAACCCGCAAACCTGAGATCATGAGCTGAGCTGAAGTCCGATATTTAACCCACTGAGCCACCCAGGTGCCCCTAGAAGTTGTGTTCTTTATTCTAGAAAAAAAGAACAATCTCATTGGAGAAACAAAGCGTAAGTTAATCTCCCAAAGAACAATACCCCAAATAATGTAATTAGCTAGGATCTCAGAGACTGATTTTTTTCAATAGTATAAAAGTATTTTAGTTTGGTATTACAAATATTTAATTTGCTCACACAGGCCCTAGGCTCAGAAGGGTCCTGCACTTGGTTTAATACTCTGCTGTCACCATCTTGAAATTCTTAATGATTTGATCATTGAGCTGGAGATTTTTTATTAATTTATTTTTTTAAGTGTATTTATTTTGAGAGAGAGAGCACACAAACAGGGGAGGGGCTGAGAGAGAGAGAGAGAGAGAGAGAGAGAATCCCAAGCAGGCTCCATGCTGCCAGTGGGGAGCCCGACATGGGGTTCAAATCCATGAACCATAAGATCGTGACCTGAGCAGAAACCAAGAATCGCTTAACTGACTAAGCCACCCAGGTGCCCTTGAACTGGGGTTTTGTAAGTGAAGTCCGATGGCGGTGTGAGCAGAAGAGACGTGTGCACTGTGCCTGCCTGCAGTTCCTCACTGACCCACCAGCACCGAGCACTCACACTACCCCATGAACACTGAACCCCGGTGGGTCCATGATTCGTGGAAAGTCCGTGAGACGCCCAGCGAAGACCGGGTACGTGCCTTGCGTCCGTGACTGAGAGACATGACACAAGACCCGAGAGATCACGCTTTCTGTTGGAACCAGAATTTGCCTCGAATGTAGCAAAGGGCAATCATGTCCCAAAAAACAACCAAGGGATTCTACATATGCTTATGGAAGGAAAGGGAAAGAAGATGCTTCCTTCTCTCTGTCCTCCGTATTCACCACTGAGCCAAAGGTAGAGAGTGTTGGTAGAATACGCACACATCAAGAAGTGAAATAAAAACAGGTGAGCTCGTTTTCTGCAGCATTTCCACTTTGTGGGAAGAACAAAATACGCACGCATGCACGCACAAATGAAATATCAATTGTATAATTTCAGCGATTCTGCATACATGATAAATGTTGTCATATTTGCATTTAAAATGGTCTTGCACCATGCGAAGATGAATGGTCACAATCATGCTAATAATTTTGAAATTTAATATTTCTTTACTTAAAACATGAAATAGCAAGTTAAAAAAAAAACCCACCGTGAGAGGTCGAGAGAAAGGTTCTGTGGTAGAAGGGGGAAAGCTTTCTATTTTAATGCCATTAATGGCACTTTTTTCCTTTCGTTTTGTTCCCTAGGGCCCCATGTTTTCGTTTTGCACGGGAGCCCGAAAGTTATGTGGCCAGCCTTGCTGTCAGCAGCGACGGATATCACTGTGTTTTGAATTCTATACCCTGGCATAGACGTGAAGCTCCTATGGGAAGCTGGTGGGAGGCAAAATGGTACAGGACTTTAGGAAAGAGTTTGGCAATTTCTTCTAAAGTTATCTACACACCTACTATAAGACCCAGCAACCTCACCCCTAGGTATTTATCTAAGTGAGTGAAAACTTATGTTCATTCAAAAGCTTATAGATGGGGACACCTGGGTGGCTCACTCAGTTAAGTGTCCGACTTCAGCTCAGGTCGTGATCTAGCACTTTGTGGATTGGAGCCCTACGTCGGGCTCTGTGCTAACAGCTCAGAGCCTGGAGCCTGCTTCAGATTCAGTGTCTCCTCTCTCTGCTCACCCCCTCCCCCCACACTCTATCTCTCAAAAATAAACATTTTTTAAAAAGCTTACAGATGTATATTTACAGTGGCTTTGTTCATATAAGTCAAAACAAGCCAGACTCAAAAGACTCACACTATATGAGTTGATTTATAGGACATTCTGGAATAGGCAAAGCTTTGGGGAGAGATCATTGATCAGTGGTTGCCAGAAGTTGGGTGTGGGGAGCAGTTGACTACCGGAGAGCGTGGGGGATAGAAATGTTCTAGATCTTGGCTGTGTTGTGGTTATATGACTGTGCATTTCTCAAAACTCACTGAGGTGAACACTAACAAGGCTAAATTTTACTGCCTTTAAGTTATACCTTAATTTGAAGAAAAAAAAAAGCATCTGCAAATTTAGTCACCCCAAAACTGGGAACTCTCACGGTTTTTATGCATGTTTATGGTTTCTATGCACATCGGAAATCTGGAGCCACAAACTGGGAATTCAGACTCCGATAGGCCGCTGGAGGAGGTAAAGGGACCGGGCAGCCGAGGGGCCCTGGGGGTTGAGCTGGGTGCCCAGGATGCAATCCCTGAGGACAGCCCGGGAGAGGCTGCCCCCACGAGAAGGGTAGAAGGGCATGTGGCTGCGTTTCGGGGTATCTGGCTGGCCACCCCACCCCTCCCCGCTCCTGCCCCAGGCCCTCCCTGCCAGCAGAAGGCCCAGCTGCAGAGCTCCCGGCCTTCGCGGGTCTGATTCTATGCAGAATAGAGTGATTGGTGTTGACAGGGAGCTATTTACCCGTCTAATTAATTATGCCAACTAATTTCCAACTTAATTGCACTTTTTGGGTCACTGGGTAATGAGACGGTACAGCTTTCCTGCCGCTGCAGGCCTTGATGGAGAGGCGTTAGGGGGAAGGTGGCAGCTGCTCAAGGGCAGACAGTCTCCCTGCTCCTCCGGTTCCGGGCCCAAGGCCCCGGCCCCCAGCCCCTGGCCGCTGGAGACCAGCTCTGGAATCCTCTCTGTGTACCTTCTCAGTGATCCGGCCTCCGCCCCGGGAGCTTTGCCAGTCATTCACCTAACAAGCATTTATTAAATGCCTACTATGTGCCAGCCCCCAAGGGGCGTAAGCACTGGGGGTGCCAAGAAGTTAAGTCCTGCCTTGCTAGACCCCATCCCCCACCCCTGCAACTGCTCACAGCCTAAAGGAGGAGAGTTTCACCTTCACCAGTAACTACAGAAGCTGGTTGCAGATTGCAGCAAGGGCTTTGGAGCCTCTNGACTCTCTCCCCCCCCACTCCCCAGGTCCCCGTCCTCTCCCCCATCTCCCAGCTGCCTGTCTCCTAGAATGCTCCATAGTCAGGATTTGTCTGATTGTTTCTTCCTTAAGGGATCACCTAAAAACATTTTTTAATGTTTATTTATTTTGAGAGAGAGAGACCACAAGCAGGGGAAGGAACAGAGAGAGAGAGAGAGCACAAGCAGACCCCGCACTGTTGGTGCAGAGCCTGACGTGGGGCTCCATCTCATAAACAGCAAGATTATGACCTGAGCCAAAATCGAGTCGGATGCTTAACTGACTAAGCCACCGAAGCACCCCTCACCTGAAAACGTTTTTGTTTTTTTTTTTATTTTTTAAATTTATTTTTGAGACAGAGAGAGAGAGAGACAGCATGAGCAGGGGAGGGTCAGAGAGAGGGAGACACAGAATCCGAAGCAGACTCCAGGCCCTGAGCTGGCTATCAGCACAGAGCCTGAAGTGGGGCTCGAACTCACGAACCGTGAGATCATGACCTGAGCCGAAGTTGGATGCTTAACCGACTGAGCCACCCAGGCGCCCCCTGAAAACATTTTTTAAAAAACAGTCAAAATTCAGCTTACGCACATTTGGCAAGAGTATTATGAAAGCAATGTTGGTTCTCACTGCATCTTATCAGCTGGCTCAAGGTTTTCATCTGTCCCGTTATTGACGAGGTTCACTTTGATCAGGCGATTAGGGTGTGGCTCACAGGATCCTCTGCCACAAAGTTTCTTATTCCCTCTTTGTAACTACTAAGTATTTCATGGAGAATTTATTGGAAACTGTTTAAATCCTGTTCTGGGGGCACCTAGCTGACTCGTGACAAGCGTGTGACTCTTGATCTCAGGGTTGTGAGTTTGAGCCCCATATTGAGTGTAGAGATTACTTAAAAAAAAAAAAAAACTTAAGAAAAAAATACTTGGTCTTCCTCAAACTTTCAGTATTTATATTTTTGTCAGTATGAACTCATGGTTTCCATTTTGATATTTAAATTGTGCCAAGTTTAGCCAGTGGGAACTCCTTCAAGATGGTTTCTTCGTAGTTTTGACATGTCTGTGTTATTCTTTTTTTTTTATGTTTATTGATTTTTGAGAGAGAGAGAGAGAGCAGGGGAGGGGCAGAGACAGAGGGAGAGTCCTAGACTCTGCGCTGTCAGCACATAGCCAGACACGGGGCTCAGTCTCACAAACTATGAGATCATGACCTGAGCTGAAATCAAGAGTCAGACTCTTAACCAGCTGAGCCACCCAGGCGCCCGGAGATTTTATTTTTAAGAAATATCCACCCAGCGTGGGGCTCGAACCCACAACCCCGAGATCAAGAGTTGCATGCTCCAGCAACTGAGCTAGCCAGGTGCCCCGATTCATTTTCTATATGGATATATTTATTTATCACTTATATGTAATATATTAGAATTTATGTAACTCAACCATTTCTAAATTTATCTATATTGGAAACCTTGAGTGTTAAATAACAATACCAACTCATATTCAACACTAAAGAGTTCATTCTGGTTTCCCCTCTTTCTGTACTTTAACTCCCTGCTCTGATGGTAAGAAACTTGGTTTCCATCATCCTCAAATATTTATATATTTAATCAGTGTCCCTCTAGGTAACCAATCTAGAGGCTGCCTCTTGTAGCTCAAGTGCTGACACCCCATTCCAGGCTGCCCCTCTCCGCGTGTGGACGCCTCCTCACCTGTACCTCCTCCCCTGCTTGGTCTGTGACACCTGCTCTGGGCCACCGTGGACTCCCCACCACCGTCACCTTCCTTACTGGAACCCACCCGGTGGCTTTAGGACTAAGTTCAGCAAGAAGCAGGGCGGGGCAGCAAGGAGGGGGGAACATGGGGGGAGCAATGATTTGAAAAATATACTTCTGAGTATTGTTAAGCTATCAAAGAAGGCAAGATATAAAATTGCATGTATAGTATCATATCAACTATGGACAAAGCTCCAAAAAAGATATTGGTGCTGTCTGAGGCTGAACAAGTTTTGATCTCGGATTACACAGGGATCCCCTTTAAATCCCATGCACCTTGAGGTTCACCCCATGAAAGGGGCAGCAGGCGCTATGGCCATCAGGTAGACTCGGGACCAGACCACCCCACCCACATGTGGCTCCTAGCACTGCCACTTCCCAGCCAGGTGACCTTGGACGAGTTAGGTAGGTAACCTCTCTGCTTGAGTTTCCTTCATCCATGAAACAGAAGTGGTAATAGCATGTCTTCTTAGGGTTGCTATGAGGATCCAGTGAGTTAACACATGTAAAGCACTTAGAATGGTACCCAGGACATCCCCATGAATGTTAGCTGTTAGTATATGCACAGAAAAGAGAAGTTCAGTGACGTCCTCTAAGTTACCTACCCAAGGTCACATTATCATCGGGGCCCCATTGTGCCTGTTCTGAAAGCATGGAAGTTTCTTCCAGTGCAGTGAGGAAGATGAGGCACACCTACAGCACCAGACTGACCAAGGCAAGTTCTACAACCACCTGGTGGGCTCAGAGCAGGAATGAATACAGAAGCTGGGGGTTTGTTAGGGAAGCTCTCTGCCACAGGTGGCAATCGAGACAGATCTTGAACACGGAGAGAGCTCTGAGTGAGCTCTTGCAGAGGCCAGGACTTGCAGCTGAGGGGACAGGCTGAACAGAGGCAGGCCACCGGACCTCCCACAGGGGCGAGGGTCAGCCATCCACTCAGCACACTCTCCTTGCTCACATCGGCCTGGGCCCTGGACCAGGTTCCTCAGTCTCAGCACTGCTGATATTTGGGGCCCGTTAGTTCTTTGTCGTGGGGGCTGTCCTGTGCACTGTAGGACACAGCAGAGGCCCTTGCTCACACCCACCTGATGCCAACAGCGTCACCCACTTAGCTGTGACAGCCGAAAATGTCTCCAGACATTGCCAGATGAGCATCTGAAGAACCCAAACTGCCCCCTATTGAGACCCAGTGCCCTGGAGAAATGGAACCCTCTGGAAGCCCCACTACCATTCATTTCATTCATTGCTCCTGTTAGGAGCCTGCTCCTTATTTGTCCCCTCCTTGTGGGTGTCTTCAGAGCAGGAGAGACTACTCTTCAGGTCCCAGGAAGGAAGGAGGTAAGTCCTCTGCAGCCCAGAGTGCCTGGAGCTCAGAGGTCTTTGATAAGATTTCTTGACATATCTTCATTAGCTGGACAGACTTCCTGGTCCAGAAGTGCAATCCCAGGTGGGGTAATTTGTTATTTCAGCCAGCGGACCCAGAAAGAATGGTAATGTTCCACAGGGCTGGGGCTGAGGAGGAGAGGCGGCCAGGACAGCACCGATGATGGTCACTGGCCAGCCACGTGACTTCCCCTTTCTGGGCTTCTGTTTTCTCATCATCAAATGGAGGGCTGGCAGTACATCTAAAAGCCCTCCAGGTGAGGACTTCTCTCTGAGCCCCTAAGGACCAGGGAAGGATGGTTCCTAGTTGCTGGGGAAAGAGTTCGGTGATCAACTAGTGATGTCTGCCAGGGGCACAGAAATGGAGTGATGGGGTGGGCAGGCACACACAGAACATATCTGTGTCTATTCTGAAGGATTTAAGTACAGTCTCTGGGGTTTTTGTGAGGACAAGGAGCTGAGAAAAGGAGAAGCAGGGTTCTTTTTCCAGCAGCTCTAGAGGTGATAGTTCCACTGAGATTTTTTTTTTTTTTTAAATGATAGCTGCTCTGCAAATGCACAGGTAAAAAGGTAAAAAAAAGTCTTCTGGGGCACCTGGGTGGCTCAGTCAGTTAGGTGTCCCACTTCAGCTCAGGTCATGATCTCATGGTTCATGAGTTCAAGCCCCACATTGGGCTTTGGATTCTCTCTCTCTCTTTCTCTCTCTGCTGCCTCCCCTCTCTCTCTCAAAAATAAATAAACATTTAAAAAAAAATAGTCCTTATAGGCCCTGGAGACCTGCCGCTGTTTCAAGGGTCCCTCAGTCATTGATTAATCTAACAAAGAGAACTGGGCCTGGGTGAGAAGAGAACCCCATCACATCCACCCACTTCTTCCATTCTTCCCTGCATACATTCTGGAACTTATAAGGGACGAGGATTGTTCTGAGGGTAGAAAGTGAAAGGGGAGGGGAAGGGAAAGGGTGAAGCTCAGCAGAGTGGAAAATGCATGAGCTTCAGGATGACAGTGCCCAGGCTGTTCCACTCACTTGCTATGTGATCTTGGACAAGTTACTCAACCTCTCTGAGCCTTAGTTTCCTCGTCTGTGTAATGAAGCCCAGTAATCTGTGTCTCCCTCAGCACAGATGGCCAGCATGCAGTGAGCACTCAATTATGGCCAAGTAGGAGTGGAATGTCCACACGGGTCTCAAACATACAGGATCTCAAACGTGAGGCTCAGGAATGTACTTAACATGGCGGGCAATGGAGAGCTGTGGACAACTTTTGAGCCCTGGCGGGAACCAGAACAAATCCCAGGGATTATGACTTCCCTCCCCAGGTTGGTCTCACCATAGGACATGTCTCACTGGAAACAGGCAACGGGAGAAGGGACTGAGGAGGGCCAGAGAGGAGGCACGCTCAGAGGACAATGTGGGAAGGAGGTGAAGTCCATCTGCACAAGCGAGAGCTGGCCAAACGGAGAGGGAGGAGGGCATGGAGCCAACGGCCATTGGGGGAGTTTGTTAGGGTTGTTGTCCTCAAGGTTCCAGAGATTAAGGGGGAAGAGATCAAATCTCATAAAGGGAGGGTTGCCTGAGGGCATCAATTGGACTTTCTTCAACAGGGACCTTCAAAAGAAGAGAGGAAATTTCTTTTTCTCTTCTTTGGACTGTGCTTTTATATATTTTTTAATGCTTTATTTTAGTTTTGAGAGAGTGCAAGTGGGAGAGGGGCAGAGAGAGACGGGGACAGAGGATCCAAAGCAGGCTCTGCGCTAACAGCAGCAAGCCTGATGTGGGGTTCAAACTCATGAACTGTGAGATCATGACCTGAGCCAAAGTCGGACACTTAACCGACTGATCCACCAGGCCCCCCTGGACTGTGCTTTTAAAAATACTATTCTCCTGGGGCGCCTGGGTGGCTCAGTTAGTTACGCATCGCACTGCAGCCTCAGGTCATGATCTCGCAGTTCATGCGTTTGAGCCCTACATCGGGCTCTGTGCTGACAGTTCAGAGCCTGGAGCCTGCTTCAGATTCGGTGTTTCCCTCTGTCTCTGCCCCTCCTCTGCTCATGCTCTGTCTCTCTACACCTCTCACCAATAAATAAACATTAAAAAAAAAAAATACTATTCTCCTATTGGACTGAGCCGTTCGGGCCACAGCTTCGGTGGGTTACAGACGCTGACAGCAATTTTCCTCCAAAGAATAGATAAGCCACAGACAGGCTTCTGGCTCTTCCTATCTGCCAGCTGTGTGGTCTTCTAGTTCCCTGAGCAGACATTGTCAGGGTCCTTCCTACTTGGGTCCCTTAGCACTCACCATGCCCGTCAATCTCTGACAGAGAACCTGAGAGCCTGACCACAGGTCAGGGCTGTGCCTGCAGAGCACAGGGCAGGCTGGCCACGTGGGGATTCCTGTGGGCCCAGGAGCAGCCCCCCGCCAATGGCAAATGGAGTTTGGTAGAAAAATTCTCATTCTTTGGGTAGAAAAACTTTAAAATATATTGATACCATCTCCCAGGGGGCCTGGCAGGACTGACCCCAGATGGTCCCTCAAGTTCATGAATGACAGGTGTGCCCGACAGTAACCTGCTCACTAAATTGCCCCATGGCGGCTCCCTCATACTTGAACTCAAATCCTCCTGTCTCAGGCTGTTTCTGGCAGAAACCAAAGACAGACATTGCAGTCCATCGACATGGACTTGACCATGACCTGACCTGGAAAGAAAATGTGGCTTCTCCCTTAGCTGTTCCTACACTTCAAGTGCCTGCTGCACCTGCCGCCCCAGCTCGCAGGTCCCATCGGCCCGGACTCAGCCACAGATTCCTCTCCAGGCGGTACTCCAAGTGGGTCGCGCAGCGGTGGGTCAGTGCTGGCCCCCAGACCGCAGCTTCTCTGGGCCGTCTGTTCAAACATGACTTCGACAGACACCATAGGGGAGAGAGAGAGCAGAGAAAAGCTTTTTCAGAGGACCGGGGGCCGGGAACTGGGGTGTCACCGGTGGACAGTGCCGGTGGCCTGCGTCCAGCCTCCCTCCCCACGCGCGTGCAGTCTCAGGGGCAGCGTCTTGCCCACACAGGGGACTTCTCATCTTGAACCAATGGCATCTGAACTGCGGGCACAGGAGGGGCCGAGGCCCAGGGGTGCTGGGAGAGCCTCCCCGCTCCGCACCAGCAGCCAGGGGCCTGGAGCGTTGTGCAACGAGCGGAGGCCAGCTGCTGGGAGGAGAGGCCGGCTCCCAGGGCTGAGTGTGCCAGGGCGTGACTGAGCCGGCCCCGCGGCCCGCGGGCAGGGCGGTGTTGCCCGGAGATAAGCCAAGGCCCGGCTGTGAGGATGTTCCCTGTGAAGTGTTACTCAGGACAGCGGCAAATCACTTCCTCGGAGCGGGTGTGAGGGCTGGCAGGTGGACGCTGGGTGCTCCCCATCCCCGCGCCGTGGCTCACTTGCCCCGACATCAGGAAGGGCTCGGGCGCCGCGCTCCCCACCACGGCTCGGGGACAGAGCAGCATGAGCAGGTCAAGGCATGTGGGCAAGATCTGGAAACGCCTGGAAGATGTCAAGAGCCAGTGGGTCCGGCCGGCCAGGGCTGACTTCAGCGACAATGAGAGCGCCCGGCTGGCCACAGACGCTCTCCTGGATGGGGGTCCCGAGGCCTACTGGCAGGCACTCCACCAGGAAGGCGAGGTAGACTTCTTGTCCTCGGTGGAGGCGCAGTACATCCAGGCCCAGGCCAAGCAGCTCCCTTGTGCCCCGGAGCCTCCAGGAGGGGCAGAGGCAGGTCCCAAGGGACTCGACTCCTGCTCCCTGCAGTCTGGTACCTACTTCCCTGTGGCCTCCGAGGGCAGCGAGCCGACCCTGTTGCACAGCTGGGCCTCGGCCCAGAAGCCCTACCTGAAGGAGAAGTCCAGTGCCACTGTGTACTTCCAGACGGACAAGCACAACAACATCAGAGACCTCATTCGCCGCTGCATCACCCGGACCAGCCAGGTACCGGGGGTGGGGACTGCGGCTCCTTGGCCATGGGCTGGGTTCCGGTAGAAGAGCAGAGGGGGTGTCTCCTGCTTTAAGGGATGGAGTTCAGAAGACCGCGGCTTAGGATGGAGTCAGGGATGTTGTTCTCTGTCTTGCCCTGGATCATGGACTTTCTGATCCCACCTGTCACAGTCTGGGTCCAGGCCAGTTCCATCACTGGAACTCTCGCGATAGATTCCTGCCTACTCCTCCTCTTCCATCTTGACCCCC
>NW_027527525.1:5006033-5012527 GCF_008692635.1 Crocuta crocuta | reverse complement strand
GCCACGTTGCAGTAGAGCACTTTTTCTATACTTCAAATCTAACTTGGTCCCTTCCCTGCTTAGAGCCCTCCGTGGCTCCCAATTGCCCACAGTGAGAAGAGTAGGCTCCTTACGGCTCACAACCCTCTCCAGCTCTTCCCCCAGCTCCTGCTGCTCAATACTGAGGGGCCTGCATATTCTCCAGCCCACGGTGCTCTGTCTTCTGGGCTTTGCATGTGCTGTTCCCTCTATCTGGGATCCCCTCACCTTCCCTGATTTTCATCCACCTGATGCTACTCCTTTCTCAGGACCCAGCACCCAAGTCCCTTTCTCAGGAAGGCTCTCCTGAACTCCTCTGGCTGAGCCAGGCGCCTCCCCTGTGCTTCCGAATGAAGGGGCCCGTTCACTGAGGCACACACTTGTGCCTTGTCCTCTAAGACCCGGCTTAGACCTGCCTGCCCACAGATGCCCGTACAGCTCCTGAATCCAGCTGGTGGTCAGACAGGGGACAGAATAGGCAGAGAGAAGGAAGGCTTCTCTCTCCCCAGAGTATTTACATTTTAACACGTGGCCTTAGAAGAAGAACAAATGTTTCAAGCCCAGAGCTTGGCTGATAGAATTTCAGGCATGGTGACCGGCATTTGGTCAGTTCCCCCCACGCCCCGGAACTGCGGGCCACACCGGCTACCTGCTGCAGCGGAGAATGGGTACTAGCTCCTTCTACCCCAGGTGTGTCAAATGACTATTCTGAAAGGGGCTCTGGATGCCCATCCTCCCCGCTGAGGCTGTAGAGGGGCGAGGATAGACTCAAAAAAGAACAAGCTGATATTTAAGCTCATTTTCTGTTAGTATCCCCCAGCCTCATGACTGAATCCCCTCTGACGTTCAGTACTTAGTGAAATCTGAAGGCTCTGTATAGGAGAATTAGGAGGAACTTAATGGAGGACCGTGGGGGAGAAGAAGGGGGAAACAGGGGAAGAGGCAGGGAGGCAAACCATGAGAGACTCTTGAATGCTGAGAACAAACTGAGGACTCGTGGGTATGGGGGAGAGGGGAAGGGGGAGATGGGCATGGAGGAGGGCACTCGTGGGGATGATCACTGGGTGTTGTATGGAAACCAACATGACAATAAACTATTAAAAAATAAAATAATAATAATAAAAAAAAATCTGAAGGCTCCGGAAAAAGCCCCGCTTAAGGTGGAGCAGCTGTGAGTGGATGGGGGTGGGAAGGGGTGGAGTTCTGGAAAGTTAAGTAAGGTTACAAAGGGGGTGGAGCGTCAGCTTTTCAAGTTGCAGTGCTGCCTCTGAGCAGTATTTGAGCAGTATTTCATGTTTCGGTGACATGTCAGCTTTGGAAACTGACAGATGGGCCCAGGCAGGCAGCCAGGAGCTCCCGCACAGCCTGGGGCTGGCTGTGTGACCCGGGGCAAGTCTCTTGACCTCCCCAGGCTTCAGATTACTGGACTAAGGTCTCTTCTAGATCCCAGGGCCTGCTCCTAAGTGTGCTAGCTCTGGTCTCTCTGTGTGTGAAGTTTGGTGCCCTCTGTGGTGCGGGGACCAGTGGTATTGGGGAGACTGTCAACCACAGCTCTGGGGACTGAGGCTCCCTGGAAGGAAGCCAGGTGAGGGGTGTGAAGCAATCGTCTCCCCCCCCCCACTCCCCACCCAGCAAGGCCTCCCTCCCTCTGTGGCCCTGAGGCCCCTCATGTCCTTTGTTTCACCAATAGGGCATGTTATGAATTTAAGACGACATTTAACAATCTGAAGATGTCACCTAGAAGACTTTCCAGCCCCACTTAGCTCATGGGAACAGCTGGCTCTGTGGTGCTAAGTGGCAGCCACCTCTTTGGGTAGTCCCCTTTGCCACGTCCCCACCACCCTCGTGTTCCAGGCCATGCTCATGGCCTCCTACAGGCAGAGTTTGCACACAAACACACACACACGGGCACACGTGCGAGCACACACACACACACACACACAGAGGCTCAGGGCTGTCCTGCCCCACAGAGAGCCCAGGGGCCTGGAACCCAGTCACAGGCTGTCCATGGAGGCCAGCTGTGCCCCCTGCCTCCCTGCTCACAGCGGGAGGTGGTCGGGTTGCATTCTCCTCCCTGGCTTCAGCCTCGGGAGAGGACAGACAGAGCCAGCCCGCTCCCGTTTTCCAGACCAGTTTGCACCAGGGCACAGGAACTCTCCCTCTTTCCCTCCATGCTCACGTTCCTTTACTCCTCATTCACAGCCAGGCCCTGCCTACCCCTGCCCACTAGAGGAGAAGACACTGGTGGGAGCAGCCCTCTGCGCCTGGGAGGGGCGGGGAGGGTGACTAAGGTAGGCTTCCTGGAAGAGGTGGCCTCTGAGTTGAGTCTTCAGAGGCTGAGTAAGGAGGTGTCAGGCAGAGAAGGAAGGGAAAGGGATTCCGGGCAAAGGCCGTTAAGGGCAAGCCGGTTGGGTGTCCAGCGGGTGGGAAGACACGTAGGCACGGAAATGACTGGCACGAATAGGGAAGTTTGTACTCACGGTCCCTAGGAGCAGGACGCACAGCATGCCGCGCAGGGCCACACAGGGAGCGCCGGGGCCAGCCGGGAGGCAGACGGCGCCAGAGTAACGCACGGGCACAGGCCCTACTGTGCTTGTGCAGGAAAGGGCGGGTGGGCCAGGTAGCCGTGCGCCGTCTCAGCGGGCTCCCGGCTACAGGCGGTCCCTTGCTGTCCAGGACCCGGCCCTGGAGTCACATAAGGCAGGGGGACTGTGATAAAGCAGGTGGTTGGGATTGCTTGGTCTGTGTGTCAAAGGCAAGCTCCTAGGTGTTTGCTAATCTCCAGGAATCCACTGGCCCTGGAAGGCAAAGCATCATAAACTATGGAAAAAGCATGATTTAAGAATAAATGTTTATTTTTGAGAGAGAGAGAGCACGAACAGGGAAAGGGCAGAGAGAGAGGACAGAGGATCTAATGCAAGCTCCTTGTTGACAGCAGAGAGCCCTATGTGGGGTTTGAACTCATGCACCCTGACATCAAGACCTTAGCCGGGGTGCCTGGGTGGCTCAGTCGGCTAAGCGTCCGACTTCAGCTCAGGTCGTGATCTCACGGTTTGTGGGTTCGAGCCCTGTGTCGGGCTCTGTGCTGACAGCTAGCCTGGAGCCTGCTTCCGATTCTGTGTCTCCCTCTCTCTCTGACTCTCCCCTGCTCATGCTGCCTCTCTCTCTCTCTCTCTCAGAAATAAAACATTAAAAACATTAAAAAAAAAAAAGACCTTAGCCAAAGTTGGACAGTTAAGCAGCTGAGCCACCCACGAGATCACAAGAGCTGAAGTCAGACACTTAACTGACTGAGCCACCCTTGAGATCACGACCTGAGCCGAGGTCGGACGCTTAACCAGCTGAGTCACCCAGGCGCCCTGGAAAAACCGTGACTAATACATCCTCCAAGTGTGGTCAGAATCCCTGAGGGTTCCAAGATCCTTTCAGTGGGCCCGGGAGGTCATGTCCTCTCTAACCACTTATCTGTGTGAGGCCAGATTATCTTCATCTGCTTCCACCCACACACCATAGCACCACAGACTGCTGCAGAAGCAGATAGGAGAAGCCAGCTGTCTCCCATTAAGCCCGATACCGCAGAGATTTGCAAAACCGTAGAGGAATGCCCCTCTGCTCACTGTGTGTGGCTCTGGTTGTTTTTGGAAAAAGAAGGCGCATCGGCACATAGAAGAGAAATAGAAATAGAAGCATGAAGTGGGGGGTGGGGTGATAAGTGTTCCCAACAACTGTACGCAACATGACTGGGCCTCGCCAGGACCCAAATCCCATTTCTAGGTCTACACCCTGCCCTTCCGGAAGCAGCAGGATTTCCAGCCCAGGAAGAGCTCATATGTGTCTGGCAGGTTCTGGGAGGTTCTCAGCTAGGATTTGAGGCCCCCACAGGATGACCCTTGCATATGGGTATTGCCCCAGCAGACTCGCATCACCCTGGTGGCGCACCTTGGTCTCACGGTGGCTCCCATACCCAGAGCTGGCCTGCCACACTGCGCTTCCTCCCTTACAAGGTGTCATGAAAGTCTTTCCTTCTTCTCAGCCAACTGCACCCCAACGTGCCGGGCTGGCTGATTGGACTACTTTATTTATTTTTTATGCCTGTAGAGGTATAGGCACTGATTTTAATCCTCTTCCATAATCTGGACTAACACGTTTTTGCATGGTGTTATTCTAACATTATTCATACTTGCTCATAATGCATATAAAAATCATAGTCATATTTTAACTATAAACTAGAATAAAAACGTTTACTTTCTGCACGTGGTCTCATTTCTCTTATCTGGGCTTAGGGTTAGATGCACCTGGAATGATAGCTGATGCTCTATTGTTGAGTGGTGTTTTCTCGGTAAAGAAACTGAGGCCCAGAGAGGGTAATGGCCATGTCCAAAGCATTCAACTCCTCTCCAGGAGGACCGGAGCTGTCAGGCACACCTGGGTGGTTCAGTCCATTAAGCATCTGACTCTTCGATTGTGCCTCAGGTCATATCTCGAGGTCACGAGGTAGGGCAGCACAGAGTCTGCTTGGGATTCTCTGTCTTCTCTCTCTCTCTCTCTGCCCCCTCCCCACTCTCACGCTCCCTCTCTCTCAGAATAAATAAACATTTAAAAATACACATTAATAAATAAATAAATAGACGAAGATGTCACTTGGGCCCTACTTCCTCTGAAGTCTCTAGGGGAGGGTCCTGCCTTCCTCTCCCAGCTTCTGGTAGCTGCAGGCACTCCTCAGCTTGTGGCCACTCCACTCCAGCCTCTGTCTCTGTCTTCACCTGGACGCCTCCTCTTCTCCCTGGCTTTCCTCTGGGTGTCTTTTATAAGGACAAATGCCATTGGATTTAGGGCCCACCAGATAATCCAAGATGATCTAGTCTTGAGAGTCTTAACTGCACCTATGAAGACTTCTTCCAAGTGAGGTCATGTCCATAGGTTCTGGTGGTTAGGATGTGGACACATCTTTCAGGAGGTCATCATTCATCCCACTACGCCCTGTAAGGTAGCATGTCCACACAGAGGACTCAAGTTGTTGATCTTGAATCAATCCATCTGGGAAAGGCAACAGGATAAGCCTAGACCTTGTGAGCCTCTATTTTCAAGCATCCCTTTAAACCTGCCCCCTTCTCTGTTCAATCTGTCACCAACCCTCTGGGCAATAAGGACTCATTGGAACACAACGGGAGGATTTACTCACATCCTGAGGAGAGAGAACTGTCCCTTTTGTCAATATCTCCCTCAAGGAGGAGGCACTTATCTTTCAGCAGAGACAGTCTCAGTTTTCCTTGTCACCATAAGTTGAAATGTGTACAGACAATCTTGTGGTAATGGGGCCATCCATGGTTCTAAAGGAGCATGGCTTCCCTTTTAGGGCATCTTTCCTGACTTCTAACCTGGGCAGTTCCTTCCCCTGTTCAGAGACCCACATCATCTGAGCAGGAAGTCAGCTCCAAGTGGGTAATAGACATCTTCTTCACCTGTTTCAGTGAACTTGTCCTTGCTACTTCCCAGATGTTGTTGGCCAACGTATCTCTTGATCTCTATATACACTAAAGAGAGATCTCTATATACACTAAAGAGAGATATATAGAGTAGACTCTATATATCTAGAGTCTACTATATATATATGCTACATATAGCATATCTAGTATACATTATTATACATTAATATATAATAATATATCATATATATTATTAGGTAAATGGTGGAACATTATTATAGATAATGCTGAAAACTGCCCTAGTACCCAGTCCAAACCTGACTACCAGTTTTGGCTTTGTGCTTGCCTCTATGTCTACACAGTACTTTCCCTCACTGGCAGTCCTACTGGGCATACTATCATTTTGTGCTCTGTTTTTCTTTTTTAACTGAATTCATTACTTGTTAATACACATGTTAGGCATGGATTACACAGCAAGTTTGTTTTACCTCCACATTTCACCCTGTCTTACAGTTTTTTATGTAACCATTCTAATTATCATTTTTAATGGTTGCCTCATGAACCACTTGTCAATATGCCATGATTTGGGTATTGGGACAGACTTTTGATGGGGTGACAGACATCTAACTCTGCTCCAGTCCCACTGTGTGGAAGTCCCCTGCCACCCAGTATTTCTCTGACACCAGCTGGGGGTCCTACAATCCAACACACACCAGTCCTGAGCCAAGGCTGTCGTCTGTGCTTCAGACCAATCAGCTCTGACTGGACACTTGCAACAACCCCCTCCTTGGATTTGATCTGCAGGCCAGAGTGGCTCAAAACACAGAAACCTTTTACTTTCTAGATTACCAGTTTATTATAAGGGCTAGAACTCAGGAACGGTCAGATGGAAGATACAGGGCAAGGTATGGGGAAGAGCATATAACTTCCATGCCTTCTCCAAGCACACTCTGCTCTGCCCAAATCACCAACCCAGAAGCTCTCTAACCCCTTTTGAGGTGTTAATGCGGGCTTCATTATACAGGCATGATTGATTACATCTTTGGCACG